>NC_045596.1:188881207-189183707 GCF_009762305.2 Zalophus californianus
TTACATAAAATTAAAAAAAAACAAAACTATGCTTTTTTAGATGGTGTAACTGCAAAGAAAAGGAAGGAAATGATTTTTTTTAAGATTTATTTATTTTATTTATTTGCGAGAGAGAGAGAGAGAGAGAGAGAGAGAGCAAGCAGGGAGAAGGGCGGAGGGAGAGGGAGAGAATCTCAAGCAGACTCTGCACTGAGCACAGAGCCCCACGTCGGGCTAGATTCCACGACCCCAAGGTCATGACCTGAGCTGAAACGAAGAGTTGGACCCCCAACGGACTGAGCCACCCAGGCATCCAGGAAATGATTATTTAAAAAGTCAAGATAAATGGTTGTTGTTTCTACTGGGGATAGGAAGTGATGAGGGAGGGACTTTTGGGAGTGCTACCTGTGTTTATTTCTTGATCCAGGTTGTTATGTGGGTATTTGCTTTATTACTGTCTTTAACAGCATATAAAGTACTTTACTGTTATAGATTATTCAATCAGGCTATACTGCGGAAAAAAGCAACTGATCGTTTGCTGGAAACCTCACAGCCTTCCACCAAAACAGCTCTAGGATTTCTCCTTTCCATTCTCCCTGAGGAGTTTGGAATCAGCAGCTCCCCAGTAACCAGCATCACGCAAGCTTGGCCAGCCAGGCCCTGTGGGAGGAGGCGGGAGAAGCCACTGGATTTTGAACTGATCTGGGGCTTGATTTCTATTTCATACCTTTCACGACACGACTATATTTACAATTTTTCAGTTTTGTTAAAGACATCGGGAGGATTTTGTAGCCTTATTTCAGTTCAGTGTGGAAAAGAAAGATGTGCTTTAAACATATGTAACTCACAGCTTTGCTCTCAAAAGTTTCTGGCGACCCACCAGGCATCATCCATATTACCACTCCCAAGAATTTGATGACCACTCATTATATGCCTTATGTAAGATGACCACCATGACTAGGTGAAAAGGCATGACATGATTCATTAGTAACCAAGCACCTCTTGCATTCCAAGAAATTCAAGTAGAAATAACTTCAGATTCTCTTGAGTGTGAAAGACAAAAGTAATATACAGTGTGTCCAAAGTATTTCAGCGCTAGATGTTCACCCCTGGGTGGGCAGTCGGGAGGCACTCAAGAGAATCAAGGTAAATATTGAAGATTTGGAGGAAGTTATTGTCATAAAATTTGGTGGAGCAACAACAGAATAAGCAAATAAATCATGCTATACTTGCTGGGTGATTCCTAGTGAATTGCTACACAGATTTTTAACACATCACTGTCTATAATTGAGATCAAGGAAATATAAGTTAAGAAAAGAGATATAAGGTTTTAATAACACAACAGGCAGGATCTAGTGGCTATACAAAAACCCATCAAAATCTTAAAGGGGAACACAGGCAGTTACCTCTTTGACATCAGCTGTAGCAACTTCTTTCTAGATACGTCTCTGGAGGCAAGGGAAACAAAGCGAAAATAAACTATTGAGACTTCATTAAGATAAAAACTCCTACACAGCAAAGGAAACAATCAACAAAACTAAAAGGCAACCTTCTGAATGGGAGAAGATTTGCCAATGACATATCTGATAAAGGGCTAGTATCCAAAATATATAAAGAACTTATCAAACTCAACACCCAAAGAACAAATAACCCAGTTAAAAAAAATGAGCAGAAGACACGAATAGACATTTTTCCAGAGAAGACATGCAGATGGCCAACAGACACATGAAAAGATGCTCACCATTACTCATCATCAGGGAAATACAAATCTTTTTTTTTTTAAGATTTTTATTTATTTGCCCGAGAGAGAGTGAGCCAGCACAAGCAGGGGTGGAGTGGCAGGCAGAGGGAGAAGCAGGCTCCCGGCTGAGCAGGGAGCTCGATGTGGGGCTCCATCCCAAGACCCTGGGATCACGACCTGAGCCGAAGGGAGACGCTTAACGACTGAGCCACCCAGGCGCCCCAGGGAAATACAAATCTAAACTGTAATGAGATATCACCTCACACCTGTCAGAGAGGCTAAAATTAACACAGGAAACAACTGATGTTGGGAGGATGTGGAGAAAGGAGACCCCTCTTACGCTGCTGGTGGGAACGCAGACTGCTGCAGCCGCTCTGGAACAGTACGGAGGGGCCTCAGACAGTTACAAATAGAGCTACTCTATGACTCAGCAATTGCACTACGTAGTATTTGCTCACAGGATACAAAAATACAGATTTGAAGGGGTACATATACCCCAATGTTTATAGCAGCATTATCAACCTTAGCCAAATTATGGAGAGAGCCCAAATGTCCATTGATTGATGAATAGATAAAAAAGATAATATAATGGAACACACACACACACACACACACACACACGGAATATTACGCAGCCATCAAAAAGAATGAAATGTTGCCATTTCCAAAGACATAGATGGAGCTAGAGTATATTATGCTAAGTGAAATAAGTCAGTCAGAGAAAGACAAATACCATATGATTTCCCTCATATGTGGAATTTAAGAAATAAAACAGATGAACATACGGGAAATAAAAAAGAGGGGCAGACCAGAAAACAGACTCTTAACTCTAGAGAACAAACCGAGGGCTGCTGGAGGGAAGTGAGAGGGCGATGGGCTAGACGGGTGATGGGTGTTAAGGAGGGCACTTGTGATGAGCACCGGGTGTGCTATGTAAGTGTTGAATCACTCACTGAAATTGTAAACTGATGAAATAGAAAACAAACAAACAACCGAGATTATAAAACCCAAAGCTGATTCAGGGCAAAAACTAATGAAACGGTAAGGTGTGCAAGCAAGATTGAGCTGGAAAAAATGAGCTAAAGCCCCCGCACAACACACAGGGACTAAAATGGAGACACTGCTTAAGAGGAAAAAGGGATTTTGAAAACCAGAAGAGAGTGCTTGTCACAATTTGATGCCAATAAATAGGAAAACAGATAAAACGACTTCCCAAAGTAAGTATAACTTATCAAAAGGGACTTGAAAAGCAACCAAAAACCTGAATATATCAATAATCCTGGAAGAATTTTATCAGTGGTTAAAAAAATCAACCAGTCAACCCCCGCCCCAGAAGTGCTTAAGTGTATAACGAACGATTACCTGAATGGTATAAAAACTCTTTTATTTTTTAATTTTCTTCTATTTTTTAAATTTATTTATTTGAGAGAGTGAGCAAGAGAGAGCACAAGTGGGGGGAGGGGCAGAGGAAGAGGGAGAAGCAGACTCCTCGATGTGAGCAGGACACGGGGGTCTCGGGGTCTCAGTCCCAGGACCCCAGGATCACGACCTGAGTTGAAGGCAGACGCTTAACTGACTGAGCCCCCCCCAGGTGCCCCTAAAAACTCTTTTAAAATAGAAAAAGAAGTTCTCCCAATGAATACAATCTTGACTAGAACAGCGCGAGAAAGGAAAGTTTTAAAGAACATTATTTGCGAACACAGTCACAAAAATCTTAAATAAAATTTGGCAAACTGAGCATCAGCAATATGTAAATAAAAGAATATATCATGAACAAATTGGATTTATTGCAGAGTGCAAAGATAGCTTAAAATTAGAAAATTGTCTTTCTGTTCTTCGTCATGTTGACAGATTAAAAGGGAAAAGAATGAGAGCATCTTGGAAAACATCGAAATAGCGTTTGATAAAATTCAGTGTCAGTTCATGATAACATCTTGTTTTTACTAAAATAAGAATGGAAAAGAACTTCCTTAAGCTATTTTTCATTTTCCAAGGTAATAAAAAATCTAAAGTAAATTTGGCAAAATGTCAAGTGAATCAGAGCGGTGGGCCCGGAGGTGATTGCACTATAATTCCCTGAACTTGGTTTTTTGTTTGTTTTGGTTTGAGATCATTTGGATGTTAAGTGGAAAAACGGTTGAGATAATAAAGGAAGTGATGATGTAGAAAATTCATAGAATTGAGACACTGATAACAGGTAATGAATAATCCCCAAGAAAATTTAAATAAAAGAGAATAAGACAACCACTTTTTTAAAAAGGTTTTTATTTATTTGGGAGAGAGAGAGATTGAAAGAACGAGTGGAGGGGCAGAAGGAGAAGCAGACTCCCCACAGAGCAGGGAGCCCAACTCAGGACTCGATCCCAGGACCCTGAGATCATGACCTGAGCCAAAGGCCACGGCTTAAGCGACTGAGCCACACAGTCACCCCTGTGGGGTCTCTTTTATAAAGGCACTAAGCCCATTCCTTAGGGGTTCAGCACCTCCCACAGGCCCCACCTCCCGATACCAGTATATCAGACATGGGTTTACATTTACACTGAGCATTAGGCTTGAATATGAATTTCGGGCGGGACATAAGCAGTCAGTCTGTTGCAAATGCTAGACAACAAATACATAGAGAGTTCCAAGAACTGGCAAATAGAAAAGAAGAGGTGAAAACGTACCAAAATAGAAAAAAAAAAAAAAGAAATAGAACAAAATAAGACAATCTAGAGAAAAATTAGAGTAAGACAAAATAGCAGTTTGAATCCAGTCAAATAGATTTGTGGGAACAAGGAGCGTTACTTTTAAAAAGGATAAGAGGGGGGAAAACCCATCAAGCCTGACAATAGATTGAGCAAACACTCCCCTATTGTCCTCGGCTGCGGCAGAGAATTAGCCCCTGTGCTCACACCACGAGTCCCTGGCTGTGACCTTGTGGGGGACCCCGCAGCTCTTAACCAGGCAACTTTGCCAACTGGGGGTGCAGGCTGCCGGCGGCTGGCTGTAATTCCGGGGGCGAAAGAACACAGATGCGCTGACTCCACAGTATCACGTGCATGGGCACAGCACTAGAAATTAGTGGTTTAAAAAAAACGGTTCATAAAAAAGCGCTTATTACAATGATTTGTAAATTTTAACATGCTACCTCAGTGGCGCTACCATGATCCGAGGTAAGGTAACACGTATCATAAGAACTAGCCACGCGTGTCTGTTTTGCAATAACACTTCAGTAGGCGTTAGTATGTACTAATGCCTGTATTTATTCCTTCATCCCCAAATCTATCCTGAGTACCTGTTGGGGATGAAAGACACACAGTCTCTGCTCTCCTGGGGCTTGCCGTGTTTTAGGGAAGACTGGGCACTCGTCTACACTACCGGGCAGACAGTGGAGGAGCACCGTGAAAAGTAACTGCATGCTACGTGGTGGAGCTCGGTCAGTTGCGGGCACCCAGGAAGCTCTGAGGACGAGGTGACGTCCCCCTGGGACCTTGAAGGATACGGGACACTTGACTATGAAAAGATGGAGAGAGGGTTCAGACAAAAAAAAAAATTATCCGAATGTTTTATTCACATCACAGTTGGATAATTTGCTGGGCATCCATCCCTGCCTTGGGGAAAATGGACATGGGTCAGATGCATTGGATTCGGAAAGAGGAGGCAAAAGTCTGACTGGAGAATCTGTTAGGGATCCCTGGACACTTAGGATGAGCTGGAGAATCAAGGAGTTGGTACACAGGTTTCCAGCGAAGCCGCTGAGCCGGTCGGGGGCGGTCCTGGGGTTCCAGGTACCAGACGCCCACATCCCTGCCTCTTCTGGCCACTGGCAATGTGTAAGCAGTAAACAAGAAGGGTGCCTGTCCAGCCCCTGCCCTCCAGGCACAGGGGAAAGGAGCATGCCATCTCCCCTGTGCCAAGGAACTAATCTAATCATACAGATTATCTCCGTAGTCAAAAGCCACTTTGCTTATTTATGAATAATTTGAAAGGGCAAGTAGAAATCTTTTCCTGGACAACTTCAGAATCTTCCACAATACAAAGCCTCCTTTACTGAAATCACCAGTGTTCATAATACCCTTCCCTGTTCACACTTATCGATGACCATTTTGAACAGCCCTGTTTCCTAGCGAGCTGGGAGAGCAAGCTCTCCCAATTGGTGCTACATGGTCAGTGAGAGGCAGGAGTTTGCCTTGCTCCTGGGCTCATAGAGATTTCCCTTGAGAAGTTCGCCCACGAGAACAAATGTCCCTAAAGCAATCAGGGCTAAAGGGCTGACAGTAAATTAGGAACGTGTGTTTAAAGATGCTCGTGGAATTTTTGACAAGCCAAGCTATATGAAGATATTGGTAATTATAAGACACTTTCAAGGTCTTTGGTGGCTGAGGATCCAGATCTTGTTACTCAAAATCCTTGGGCTGGCAGCGTAACATCTCTCTGCAGAAATGCAAACTTGGGCCCCACGCTGGACCCAGATCCCCAGGTGATCTGTATGCTCATTAAAGTCTGAGAAGCCCTGGTTTAGATCATCTTGCCAGGGAGCCATAAATCACTCTACCCAAACTCCCAGTAAGGTTCCCTAGTAGAAGGAAAGCCAAACATTACTCCTTTGTTGACTCTAATATTAATGTTGATACCAAATAGGTCATCAAGCAATATCCTAATTATTTTCCATCAATATACAAGATTCTCCTAGTTCCACTGTTTTTCTTCAGTACTCAGAAAAAATATTGAGGAAATTGAGTCTGTGTAGATTCAAATTAAGCTCTGGTTTGCTATATCCGCGAAGCTCTGGTTTGCCATATCCGCACTATGAAAGTGTATCAAAAGTCAACACAATACTTCTGATTGCACAATTATTTAAAAGTAAAATAGTGCCCTAAGAGGGCCTTAGCTTGCCACATCTTATTTTCCTCATTAAAAGACTGGATGTTTGGGAATAAGTATTGTTTTTATTTTTATGATCCAAAGACAGATAATTAATGAACCACACTGATAATTATGGAATTTTAATATTTATAGACATCTGTCACTTTACATTTTAAGACGGTCTTACCATATGTGCTGTTTTCTTTTAATTCCAGTAATTAAAGTTTATGAACATATACTGTGAAAATGTAGCTGTGACATTGTCAAGTTGATCATCAGGAGGCTTTCTTACTGATAAACTGTCTATTTTTTTAACAGGGGAATTTTTACAAAGACTAAACTTATCCTAGAATCTCATTCCTTTTTTTGTTAAGAAATTTGGTGTGCACTTTTCAAGTCCCTTCAGCCTAAAAATATACCTTATGGCCCTGGGTAGGCGGCCGCACTTAGATTATATCTATACTTGGTGTATTATTTGCTATGTGAAATGTATCAGTAATTCTCCAGAACTTATTTTTTTTGAAGATTTAAAAAAAATTTTTTAAAGGTTTTATTTATTTATTTATTTGAGAGAGAGAATGAGCTAGAGAGAACATGAGAGTGGGGAGGGTCAGAAGGAGAAGCAGACTCCCTGCTGAGCAGGGAGCCCAATGCGGGACTCGATCCTGGGACTCGATCCTGGGACTCGATCCTGGGACTCGATCCTGGGACTCGATCCTGGGACTCCAGGATCATGACCTGAGCCGAAGGCAGACACTTAACGACCCAGGCGCCCCTCTCCAGAACTTCTGCCTAATAAGGAAAACCTGTCATTCCTAATCTTCAGTAACTTTTCAGCTTCTAGTGAGGCCCCTCCCGAGACCCCTACACAGGTTGAGAAATGCCCTTCTAGTTAATTTTGTTGACCACTAGGCGCAACATCCAACTCCTTACTGTCTGGTTTATGTGGGTAGAGTTGTTTTTCTCTTTCCGAGCTTGTCTTAAATATCACCACAGATTGAATTTGATTCTCCAAATCCAGATTGGATTTGCATCAACCCTTAAGCGCTGAAAATATTAGACACATTTCTATTTAAGTTTTAGCAATAAAGACAATATTTTCCAACTATTCTTGAAAAGTCCGTCTTTTGATGTGAGTAAGAGAAAGGATTCGATCGATAGACTAAATGTACAAACGGACCATGGCCAGACCATATGTGAAAATAAAACTGACTCACAGCCTACAGCCATTAGCCCGGGAAGCCAGCTATGAAGCGGACTTGCAGTAAGTCAGACAACTATCTCTAGGAGTGATACAAGAAAGCAAACAGTAACTCTGTACCAATCGGTCCCCAATGGCCAAGACTTACTAACTGACAGCTTCCCCAATTCCTGTTCCTGCTTCCAACTGAAGACAACCAGAGAAAGACCAACCAAATATGACCCCTAACCAATCACACCAAATGCCCTGCTTCTGGTCAGCCCACCTCCAGCTGCCTGGCACCAAGTGTCCAATCAGGGCACACCTGAGACTTTCTGTTCCTTCCACTGGAAGGCTTTCCCATTCCTCTGCCTGCCCGTGAGTCTGCCAAAACTCAAGTGATGATGGCTGCCTCCTTTGCTATGGCAAGTTCTGAATAAATCACCTCTGCTTGTTCTCGTTTGGCCTTTGTTTATTTCTGCACAATCAATATAGTAAGTATATATTGAGTGTTCTCTATAAGAACACATTCTGCTGGAGCAGACCTAAGATCTAGACCCAACAGAGCAGACAGTCTTGTTGGGAAGCTAATACAACCAAATAATATGTAAAACTGAACAGTTTTTAAAAAAAAAAAATTTTTAATTTAAATTCAATTAATTCACATAGGGTATTATTGGTTTCAGAGGTACAGGCCTATGATTCATCAGTCTTATATAATACCTAGTGCTCATTACATCACATGCCCTCCTTAATGTCTATCACCCAGTTACCCCATCCCCCACCATTCTCCCCTCCAGCAACCCTCAGTTTGTTTCCTATGACTAAGAGTCTCTTACGGTTTGTCTCCCTCTCTGGTTTCGTCTTGTTTCATTTTTCCCTCCCTTCCCCTCTGATCCTCTGTTTTGTTTCTTAAATTCCACATCATATCAGTGAGATCATATGATAATTGTCTTTTTCTGATTGACTTATTTCATTTAGCATAATACCCTGTAGTTCGATCGACGTCGTTGCAAATGGCAAGATTTCATTTTTTTGATGGCTGAGTAACAGTCCATTGTATATATATACCACCTCTTCTTTATCCATTTATCTGTTGATGGACATCTAGGCCCTTTCCACAGTTTGGCTATTGTGGACATTGCTGCTATAAACATTGAGGTGCAAGTGCCCCTTCGGATCACTACATTTGTATCTTTGGGGTAAATACCCAGTAGTGCAGTTGTTGGGTTGTAGGGTAGCTCTATATTCAACTTTTTGAGAACCTCCACACTGTTTTCCAGAGTGGCTGCACCAGCTTGCATTCCCACCAACAGTGTAGGAGGGTTCCCCTTTCTCCACAACCTCGCCAACGTCTGTCATTTCCTGACTTGTTAACTTCAGCCATTCTGACAGGTGGGAGGTGGTACAAAACTGAGCAGTTTTCGAGATAATAGTATAAAATCATGAGGCTGACTATCATAAACCGTGAGTGGTTTTTGCTACACCATGAACTTCTTTAGGGAGGACACCATGAGTATGTCATTTAACAAAATTCCCAGACTGGCTTAAGCAGAAACAGGAAGTTACTATTTTGCACAGCTGAGAAGCCCAGTAGGGTATGGCTTCCAGTTGGCCTGGCTGACGGAAGGAACGGTGTGGCAGGCTTCTCCTCTCCCCAGTTCTCCCCCTAGGTGGCCCCTTTCTCAGGTGTGTACAGTGGCAACTCCTGACCGTAATTCCCAAAAGCTCTGGTTTCCTCACCCCAAGCTTGTAAGATGCTGCAAGCCTCACATCTTTGGGGCCCAGATTCAATAAAGAGTGCAAGCCTCTCTTTCCGGAAACCTCAGCCAAGTGTCTTCCTGGCCCCTTGGATCTTCTAGGGTTAAATCCCTAACCCAAAATCAATCATGGGGCACATGGGGCAGGGGAGTGGAAAATGGAGACTGGCTTGAGCCTATGTGAGCTCACTTTTTCCGTGAGAGGTGGGACCAGCCTCATGCAAAACTCATAAACAAACTACAGCAGAAGTGGTTTTCCAAAGGACGTTGAAGTCATGTTTCCAGAATCAGAGAACACGAGACAGGAAAACAAAGACTTGCATTCATTTACTCAACAGAAAATTCTGAGTTGCACATACTTGTGCTGTTCGGACAGTGTGCTGTGCCTTGGGGATTCAGAGATAGGCTGTTCCCACCACTGCGGAACCCATAATAATAGGGTGGAGGCAGAAAGAGAAGTATAGAGATACAAGAGTGTTGTAAGCTCTGAAAAGAAGCATGCATGGGGCTTTCTGGGAACACAGTGAAGTCACCCCATCTAGGGCGGCCATGAGAAGGAAGAGAAAGAGAAAGATGGAGGTGGGAAGGGGCGAGAGATGAAGTAAAGCTCTCATAAAGAGGTGGTGCGTGAGCTGAGCGTTGTCTGCCTGGAGTTGTTAGCCCGGCATGTGTGGAGCAAAGGCATTCTAAGTGGAGAGATCGTCCTCAAATGCTCGGAAATCCGAGGAATGCATGGCCCATCTGGGGGAACGTAAGTAGGTCAACGTGACTGTAGAGTGTGGTGAAGGGGGAGGCGGTTTGAAACCTGAATGAGTGAGCAGGACCCTAGCCATGGAAGGCCTTACATACCCAGGGAAGAAGACTGGATTTTATTCTGATGGCAGAGCGAAGCCACTGCAGGCATTCTAGCAGATTTATGTCTTAGAAAAATTACTCTGAAGAATAGATTGGGGGTATGCCTTTGGGAAGTGGGGGGTGGGGAAGAAAGGAAGCAAAAGACGGGAAACTAGGTAGAATCTGTTGCAGTCAGATATGATGATCACCTGAAATAAGTGAGTAGCAAGAGAAATGGTGAGGAAGGGACAAATGCAAGAAATATTGAAGGAGAAGGAAAAACAGTTCGGGTATCTATTGCTGTGTATCAAACCATCCCAAAATGTTATAGCTGAGATCAACAAATTGATTTATTTGTTCAGTTTTGGTAGTTTGAGCAGTGCCTAGAGGGCACAGATCATCTCTGTTCTACTTGGCCTCGGCTACAGTTCCTTGCCTGAGGGCCAGAGAACCCACCTCCAAGATGGCTCACACCCATGGCTGATGCGTTGGTATGGATTGTCAGTTGGGTTGAGAGGTTGCATGTAAGACCAAGCTACCAACATTTCTAGCTTGAGGTGAACCTGGGACGACACAGCCTTCAGTTCTTTTCTCTATGTGTTGGCACTCATGCTATTTCCTCCTACTCTAAGCTCTGCCATGTTCTGGTACATCCTTTGACCCTATGGCATGGAGCATCTCCACAGTAGGGGCCACTTTGTCCTCACTTGGAATGTCCAGAATCTGGAACCAAACTGATTCCTGCCAGGTAAGGAGTTCTAGCCTGGTATGTAAATGGTCTGGTATCTTCAATTCTGTTTATTCATCCAGCTACCCATTCAAAAAAATACTTCTACTTGCCTTCATTTTGCCTAGTAATATATTTGGTAAGAACTTGCTATGCTGACTTTTTATTTGACTCAGTAACTGATTCTTTCCTTGTACTTAGGATCAAGGTTAACCTTGAACACTACTTGTACGCAGATTTCTAGTTTCAAAGTTCCTAAGTTTTTCTTTTTCTGCCCAGTATCCCAGGTCCCCTGAAAACCAGGCCCTACTTGTTCTTATCACTTGGGGATGGAGTGGAGTTCAAGTCCTGTTCCTGAAGCTCACTGGGTCTTAATTATGTCATGTGACCTTTAAGGTCCTCATGGTCTCTAAGCATCTGTGAATCACTGACCACACACTTTTTTCAAACTTTTGGCATCTGCCCAGTTCTCCTGATGTTTGGCTATCCCGGCTGCTTCCTATATCTGTCTACTCTGGCAAAATTTACTCCATTTCTCAACAACTTGTGGTTTGGCCCGCTTCCTTGGCTGATCCTGGATTCACATATGTTGGAGCTGCGGACACCTCTAGTTAGAAATGCTTCCTGCCTTTCTGCATAAAGAAGATATTTCCCAACCAGCCCCCAAGTGGAGCCAAGTGGATGTGGGGAGATGCATCATAGAGACAGTTCCTGTCTTGAGGCATGTTTGATGTAGGGGAAGAAACAGATAGCACATCCTTAGTTATGTGCTGGGTAGAAAGAGTTAGGGGAGCCATGTCTCGGGGGCATGGGGGGAGGGTTTGATGGGGCATCATGGAGGGCAGGCTAAAGAGATGGGGGACTTCTTTACCTCTTGTTGGGAACAGACAGCTTTGTTTCAGTGACCTGTCTTCCTGGAGTTCGTTTTCTTTTTTTCTTTTTTTAAGATTTCATTTATTGGGGCGCCTGGGTGGCTCAGTCGTTAAGTGTCTGCCTTTGGCTCAGGTCATGATCCCAGGGTCCTGGGATCGAGCCCTGCATCAGACTCCCTGCTCCTCAGGAAGCCTGCTTCTCCCTCTCCTGCTCCCCCGCTTGTGTTCCCTCTCTCGCTGTCTCTCTCTGTCAAATAAATAAATGAAATCTTTAACGACAACAACAAAAAAGATTTTATTTATTTATTTATTTGAGAGATAGAGAGAGGGAGTGAGAGTGAGAGAGCACAAGCAGGGGGAGTAGCAGGGGGAGCAGCGGAGCGAGCGGGAGAAGCAGGTTCCCCGCTGAGCAGGGAGCCCAATGTGGAACTCGGTCCGGAGCCCAAGGCAGATGCCCAATGGCCCGAGCCACCTAGGCGCCCCCTAGAGTTTGTTTTCATCTTTCCTCACTCTTGCTTTTTTGAGTGTCTATTCTCTTTAGTCTGGGATGTGTTTCCCGTTCCTAGCTTATTGGTCAAACACAGACAAAGGTGCTCTGAGCTCAGAAATGAAGAGTCACCAGCTTTTCTACAACAATGATGTGTCCCTGAGTTCATAGACTCACACAGCTCAGCTGGGAAGCCAGGGTTTAAGCTGGGACAGCCTCAGGGGGACCGTTTCAACCAGAAGGATTCTTACTGGAGGCAGCCACGGTGGTTCCATGCTGAGTGAGTTGGGTGTGACAAAACTGAGGGTTGAGGAGAGGACAGGAATGACCAAGAAATGTGAAGGTAGATTTGGGCAAGGGAGGAGTGCTAGCTCTCCAGCGACACAGTGAACGGAGAATATGTCCGAGACCCTCATTTTATTCTGGCTCACTGTGGAGAAAGCTACCCTCACAGAGTGATTCATGGACCCGTCTATGATTGCGTCAGGGACCGGGCAGTGACTTCAAGAGGTTTGGCTTAAAAAGTGATCCCTCTGTATTTATGCTTTTGATGTACATTTTCTGCTTTCCATCAGACCCTGAAAGCCCACGGAGGAAGGCACCCGTCCTATCTCTTTATGTTCCAACATTCAACCCAATGTTTTCAACAGATGCTTCTTTTCCGTGATGTGAAAGAAAAGAACCAAGACGAGTTGATTTGGTGGGAAGATAGATTCAGGGCCTCACTAGGGAAGGAATAGGACCTTAAGGCTTACGATGGGGTATCTAGGTAGACGTGCTCAAAAACTTTAAACGGCAATATTCCCCTAAAAGCTGCAGGACAGCAGAAGTGGCCCCCACTGACTGGTTGGAAGACAGTGGGCCCCCCTTGCCTGAAGACTATGTGGTAAGACAGTGCCTACTCAGAAAAAGAGCTTGTCTTCCTCAGGATCTGCCTGCACCTCTGCTCCTGACCACAAGATCCATAATTAGGGCCAAAAATTAGTGTGACTCGGGAAGAGCTAAACCTGCTAAGAGGAGACAGGGATTCTATAGCAGTGCAGCGGCCGATCCTGGCTGATATGTCCAGGCAGGACCCCGTGAGTCTGCCTGGGAGTGAACTGTGAAGGGCTGGGATCGCGGGGTAGGGGGTGGATAGGAAGCTGGCTAATGGGGAGTTTTTCAGTGTGGGAGCTCTCTCCCATCACTCAGGAATTAACTCCTTGGAAAGAGCCCCGGGAGTCAGGTCTACTATCCTTCTTGGATGACTCCTAGCAACGTGGAGAAAGTGTTGGCCTACGTACAGTGAACAAAGATGGCGGGACTGCCCAGGCCGACTCTGGAGCAAAGAATCAAAGACTGAGAGAAGTGGGTGTGCTAAAGAAGGTCTCCTATACAAGATCAGCTGACTGCGTTTCTTAGGAGGACACTTCATTTCTGAAGGTGGTAAGGAGTCCAGTGGTGAGAGACACCAGCCCCAGCATCACTAACAGACTCAGTGGTGGCGCCTTCCACAGGCCAGGGCTGACAGCAGGAGACACAGTTACAGAACTGCTCTCTCTGGGCACAGTAAGGGTAATGGAATCTCCACAGCAGCAGAGGCAGAACTTAATTGTCAGGACCTCGATGGCATGATTGCATAAGGGCAGTAAGTGTGTAATGACAGCTGAAGTGGAGGGTTCCCCAGAGGGTAGTCTGTGATGGGGTCTGTAGCAGAGTCTGTGGGGGAGTCTATAGTGGTTAATAGAACGTGGTATTTCCAGGGGCAAGATAAATGGGTCTTGCTTAATATACTCAAAGTCTTGGTAAAATTTTAAGCTTTAAGAAGAGATCAAGATTGGGTGATCTGGGGACCAGAGTCAACCATTTTCCATGGAAAGTTACAACCTCTTGCCCAATTTCAAGATCTAAGCTTGTTCTCAACCCAGAGCTCACTGTCTGAAGTAGAGGCCAGGTCCCTGGCAGGAAGGCCCCTGTATATACAGTATATCCTGCACAGGCTATATGGTACTGATTCCCCCATGCTTCCCAAAGGAAACTATGGCCATCTATGTGGGCACCATACACTAGAAAGAGGGGGATATCCGGGTCTTTCCAGGGCTCTTGAGAACAGCACTGGAGTCGACGCTGATAGCCAGGGAGCCAAATGTCACTGTGGCTCTCTTGCAACTCTCTCACTTGCAACTCTCTGTTAGAGTTGAGAAATGTAGGTGTCAGAAAATAAAGTCCTTGATAAAGTCTGTCTCACATTGAGTCCATGTGTCCTGCCCACATGCTCACCTCTACCTCCCACCATGCAACGGTTGTTTCCTTGGTTCCAGGGTCCATAATTGTGTTGATCACACTTGGAAGCTGGCAGAATCTTCATGTCAGTTCCTTGACTGTGGAATAAGAGCTATCATAGAAGGAAAGACCAAGTGGAAGCTCACTACCCCTTCTGACCACAATAGTAAATATATCATTACAGAGGGATAGCAGAGATTAGTGCCACTCTCAAGGACTCACATAATTCAAAGTCTGACCAAACAATTCAAAATGGCATCCTCATTAGAACCCCATTTAACTCACCAGTTGACCCCTGCGAAACCTGGATGGATCATGGCAGATGACAGTGGACTATCCCGAACTTAACATGTAATGCCCCAATTTTGTTTTATTTTATTTATTTTTTAAAAGATTTTATTTATTTATTTGACAGAGAGAGATAGCGAGAGCAGGAACACAAGCAGGGGGAGCGGGAGAGGGAGAAGCAGGCTTCCCGCGGAGCAGGGAGCCCGATGAGGGGCTCCATCCCAGGACCTTGGGATCATGACCTCAGCCGAAGGCAGATGCTTTATTGGCTGAGCCACCCAGGCACCCCTATGATACTTCAATTTTAGCTGCCATTCTGGATATGGTATCTTTATGAGAGCAGATTCACGCAGACTGGGAATATGGTGTGCAGCTCCTGATCTGGAATGTATATTCTTTCACTTCCTAACAGGAAGGAGGGCCAGTTCTTATTCCATGGGAACTAGAGTGTGCTTTCACACTGCCTTGCCCCAGAACTATGCTATGCTCCCACTCTAGTTTATTCTGACTAGAGTTCAGTTTTTCAGGAATGGCAGCAAGTATTTGAAGGTTTGTCAGCTAGTTCTGCATATTAAGACAGAATCAAGACCCAAAAATCATGACAAGCTTTTTAGCTGGTCTATGTTCTCTATTCGGTGGGATGCAAACTCAAGAGTCTGTCACAGTTGAAGCCCTAAGACTGAGATTTTCGACTTGGGAGGTGGTAGTAAATCTATTTCTATGAGGGTGGGAAAGCCCTCCCCCAGAAATCACCTCTCTTTCCGGAGCCTGCTTCCGGAAGTACTGCTGTTTGTAGCGGGCATCATGGCTTCAAGGTTACTTTGCGGTGTTGGAGCGCTGGCCACGCAGGCTCTCAGGGCCCGCGGTCCCAGTGGAGTCACCGTGGTGCGCTCCATGGCCTCTGGAGGTAGTGTTCCTACTGATGATGACCAGGCGACTGGGCTGGAGAGAGGGAGGTCCTGATGGCTGCACGGAAAGGACTGGACCCATACAATGTGCTAGCCCCAAAGGCAGCTGCAGGCACAAAGGAAGACCCTAATTTAGTTCCATCCATCACCAACAAGCGAATAGTGGGCTGCATCTGTGAAAAGGATGATAGTACTGTCATCTGGTTCCGGCTGGCTGCACAAAGGCGAGGCCCAGCGATGCCCCAGTTGTGGAACCCATTACAAGCTGGTGCCCCACCAGTTGGTCCCAGTTGCACTAACTTACTGAAAATGTGCTGTGAAGTTTCTTCTTTCTAATAAAGACTACCCATTGCATTGGCTCCTTCTCCCATAAAATGTATGAAATTGCTAGTAACGAGTCACAGGAAATTATAAAATAGTTCAAGGTATTAACGAAGTTATGGAAATTGTCTAAAGACCTTGAAATCTTGGGTGCTCTTCTTTCCTTAATTACCAGCGTACCCCAGTGTGGAAAGGCGGTGTACACTCCCTGTCATTTTATTCACACAATGTATGCTTTGTGCTGGCAAATTTGAGGATATTTACATATTTCACTATTCAACACTTAACTAAGGTCAAAATGCATCTGTTTGCCCAGCAACTGTTCCCCATGAATAAGATAAGCAGTGGACAAAAACTGGCTAAATTGTCATTTAATTGGTTAACTCAACGTTAATTAAACAAGAAAAGACCAGTTTATGTCGTGTGGATTTTCAGAGATAAATAGAATCAAAAGCCACAAAGAACGTGTTTCCCGTGGTTGGACCATGCATCTACCAGGAGCAGATGCGTGCTCTGTTCCTCAGAGCTCTTGTGTAGCAGGAAAGAGAGAAATGTCTGCCAGCAGACAGACCTGGCAGCAATAACTCTCTCACTTTGTCTGCCATCAATCTGGTCCACCAGTGGCCTCTGAGGGAGGCATTTTGCCAAGAATTTTCCCCCTTCTTAATGGTTGTGTCCCTGACACCTGGATCTGTCACTGCCTCTTCTTTGCCTTTAGGGATAAAACTAATCAGGTTCATACTTAGAAAGCAATACTTTGCTTTTCTTCCAGAAAACCGTGTATGGATGCTTGAAAGGTCACTGACTTCTTTGAAAATTACACAAAAGATTTGATGGCTTCGTGTCATCGTGCGACAAAATTTCAACGCAGACAGCACACTAGGGACAAAGAGCGAATGGATTACTAGTGGAATGAAAAGTCAGTGTTCAGATCTCATAATCCTAGGTTTTATTCACACTTTTCTCTTCTCAGAGCTTGTGTGAAATCATGACCTTCACAGATTCACCTGTCCCACCATGCACAAATTCACATTCTATGTTCGCCCTGGAATCTTGTGCACTCCCTATGTGGACAATGTTGTTCTGAGTTGTCGTTTGTATGTTATTATTTCATTATGGTTTTTATACTTCAATAAACCATTCTGAGTCACTAATCCACTTTTGTGAAATGGAGCTAAAATGCAACATGTGGGTAAAAATAAAAAGGCATGTTTTATTAAGCAAGAGGTACTGTGTCAATGATTGGGAAGCACATAAGCCAGAGGGTAGTAGATCCTATTTACTGGATGGTGCTCCCTCCGAAATGATCAACACAGTTTGTAGCTTATGTGCAACCTCTAAACCCGTAATATTTTTGGTACTTTATTAGCATTTCTATGAAAATCCTAGTTTATCTTACATTTAAAATTTATGACATGTTTATGAACAAAATAGGTTTATAGCTTTTCCTTTGCAGGTGCCCACAGGCTGCTTGATAGACTGCTGGGGATGGCCTGTGGTCTGTGAGCCACACGGCTCTGTGGTTTCTGCCTTTTCCATCCCAGAGATTATATCAGTATCTGCCTATATTTTTAAAATATTTTTTCATAGTTGCATTTTTTACATTTAATTCTTCTTTCTTGGACTTTATTTTGGCATATGAATAGATATGAGGATGCCCCTGACCCCCCAAAATATTACCTTATTATTTTAGTGTTATTGATTAAATACTTTTAATTTTCTCCACTTATTTCAAATGCCACACTTATCATATAGACTTTCTTAAATATCTTAGGCACAATCTCATGGGCTCCATTCATAACAGCCCTGCATGTGGATCTTTCTTTACTTTCTGTTGTGTTCATTGAGCATTTACCATACAGCCTATGGAAGCTTAATATGTTTTGATATTTGGTAGTGCAGGATCCACCTAACTTCTCTCTTATTTTAAAAATTGTATTGGCAAATTTTATTCTTCCCCAAGGGAATGTATGCATGACTTAGTGGTTTTTTTGTTTATTTGTTTGTTTTTGGTTTTGGTTTTTATTTGCAAGGCTTTGGAATTTGTGGAGAACACTCTATAGATATAAGATATTTTTATTCTTGTAGTCTTTTTTATTTTATTTATTTATTAATTTTTAAATTTTTTATTGTTATGTTAATCACCATACATTACACCATTAGTTTTTCATGTAGTGTTCCATGATTCATTGTTTGTGCATAACACCCAGTGCTCCACGCAGAACGTGCCCTCTTTAATACCCCTCACCAGGCTAACCCATCCTCCCACCCCCCCTCCCCTCTAGAACCCTCAGTTTGTTTTTCAGAGTCCATCGTCTCTCATGGTTTGTCTTCTAGTCTTTTTAAAAAAGATTTTATTTATTTATTTAACAGAGAGAGAGTGAGAGAGCACAAGCGGGGGGGGCAGCTGAGGGAGAGGGAGAAGCAAACTCCCCGCCGAGCAGGGAGCCCAACACGGGACTCAATCCCAGAACCCTGGGATCATGACCTGAGCCGAAGGCAGACGCCTAACTGACTGAGCCACCCAGGCACCCCTCCTGTGGTCTTATCATTACTATTCACAGGCATTCTATTAAATGAAATAAAAAGCATTATCTCATTTTTGACATCTCAGGTGCTGTCTGATAGTGCTACCAATAGAAAACATTTTATAAGAACCCCTTCATACTGAAACTGTATTTTCCTAGTCTGGGATGCTGAGCATAATGGACTCATGGGGATATCACCAATCATTGTAATAGGCCAATATTTTCTCCCCAGTGGACTGTGGAAATACTGCCACAATATGCAAATTAAAGCAATTATGATTCAGACTACATTTCTGGGATGCTAAAACTGCCAATCGGCAGGTAAAAATTCAGTCAGCCAATGAGTTTCTTTATCTCTGTAATTCTAAGCAATTTTTCACATCCTCTCCCCCCCTGCCCCAGCTAAATTAATGAATCAGCAAATTCAGTTTGGGCACAACTTCCAAGCAGCACCTTATTAAAATCACACATCTAAAATAACCTGTGGGTCTTCCTAAGCATTTGCACACTTTATGCTAGAGGGTCAGAACAATGGCTTCTGGATCCAGATGATTCATGAAGCATCTCGTGATTAAGTGATCTGAAGCAAAGGACCCATTGGTAGCTTTGTATTGTTAGGAGTTAAATATGATTTGGCTTCTGTAATCAGAATTCGTAAAACGAAAACAGAGCGGGTACTATGGTTCATACTTGTTGTGCCAAGTTAGGTTTCTCTGTGGACTTCAAGAGGTTTTTTTAATGTTGTTTTATTATATTTGTAATTAGCCCTTGTGAAGAAAGACTCTTTTAGATTCTGCCAGTGATGCATTGCAGATTTCATTATAACAAATATCCATGACCCCTGGTGCCTAACTGTAAACAATGATAGTTACTAGCCTCATTAGGAGACTAGCAGATGGCTTATAAAGTCCTCACTGGAGTTTAAATCCATTGGTGGCTTGCAGTGCACAAATGTTTATCTTTAAGCAGTATAAAATATGTCAGAAGGGGTCTGTATTCTGTTTTCATTAGTATTAATGTATACTGATCCTAGCAAGAAAAATTTCTTTGATTACATTTTTGTTTGTTTGTTTGCTTGCTTACTCTACATGAAGTGATTCTCAAAAAAATTTTTTTTCTGGTTTCTTACCTTTTAGAAAAACAAAAGTCTTGTCAACTTTTCACTTTTATCTTTTACATTTTACAAATCTTTATCACATTCCTACCATGAGGTGAGCAAAACATTAGCGATGCAATGATATACAAAATAGTAAATGCTCAATAAATACTGAAAGAAACTGAAGTTAGAAGTTAGATTTATGGGGCGCCTGGGTGGCTCAGTCATTAAGAGTCAGCCTTTGGCTCGGGTCATGATCCCAGGGTCCTGGGATCGAGCCCCGCATCGGGTTCCTGCTCGGTGGGAAGCCTGCTTCTCCCTCTCCCACTCCTCCTGCTTGTGTTCCCTCTCTCGCTGTGTCTCTCACTGTCAAATAAATAAATAAGATCTTTTAAAAAAGTTAGTTTTATTTTGGGGTGCCTGGGTGGCTCACTTGGTTAAGTGTCTCCCTTCAGCTCTCTGCTCAGCAGGGAACCTGGTTCTCCCTCTCCCTCTGTTGTTCCCCCTGCTTGTGCTCTCTCGCTTTCTCTCTCTCTGTGTCAAGTAAATAAATAAAATCTTTAAAAAAATGAAATTAGTTTTCTTTTATATAATGATGCTTTCCAGCTAAATAGTACTCCAACACTATTTCCTAGACATGGAACATATTATTTTTGTCTGTAAACATTTCTTTTAAACTACCAAAGGGCGCCTGGGTGGCTCAGTTGTTAAGCGTCTGCCTTCAGCTCAGGTCATGATCCCAGGGTCCTGGGATCGAGCCCCGCGTCGGGCTCCCTGCTCAGCGGGAAGCCTGCTTCTCCCTCTCCCACTCCCCCTGCTTGTGTTCCCTCTCTCGCTGTCTCTCTCTCTGTTAAAAAATAAATAAAAAATCTTTAAAAAAAATAAAAATAAACTACCAAAAATGTTAGAAATCGGAGAAGGTGCTCCATGCTGAAGACTTTTCTTAGTCCAACACATATGGAATTCTCAGCAATAAGAGCTTCTTAGATAAAATAATAATAATGGTGAACATTAATTAAGCACTTACTATGTGTCAACACTTACCTGTGATAAGAACTTTAGTACCTCAGTTCTGTAAAGTATAATCAATCCATGGGGATGGTACTACTTTCCCATTTTACAGATAAGACTAAAGCTTAAAGATATTAATCAAGTTGCCCAAATTCTCCCAGTGGTGAGCCCAGTTTCAAATGGAGGCAATCTGACCCTAGACCCCCTACAAATTTTAATCATTATGCATTAATTCCAACAACTTTCACATCTAGACATCCATATGCCTACAATAGTCCATTCCTGGCCATCATCTTCTGGGAGACTACATTTATTAGGACTTAACTGTTCAGACCTTGGAGGCTGCCTGCTTGGTTCAAATCTTGCATCTGCCGTTTAAAGCTGTGAATTTGGGCAAGTTACTTGACCTCACTTGTGCCTTGTTTTCCTCATTCAGAAATCGGAGATAATTATGGTACCCACTCCTAGTGTTGATGTGAGGATTCAGTGACAATATATGCAAAGAACTCAAGATAGTGTATGGCGCATAATAAAAGCTGTTATGATACAATTAGCTAACACCACTATTACCATTACTAGTGTTATTAAAGGATCAGTCACTCCTGTTTGAGCTCACTGTGGCCATATATTGTTGCCCAGTGTTGCAACTTCTGATTTTTAAAGAGAAGATGGAAATCCAGATTTTTTTAAAAAATGTGAGGTCTCCCTGTTTTAAAAATGTTAGCACCTAATGTAAATTTTCAATACTGCTGAGCGAGCCAAAGAAATTATGTCTGTGGGCCATAGTCAGCCCACCATAGCCGGGCTGTGATCTTTGATGGAGGAACAGTAGTGAAGACCCACAGAATGAAGGCCAGAGAATGCAGACACGGGGGTGGGGACGGTCTGAGCCATTTGGAATAACCCAGCCACTAAGCAGGAATTTTGGGAGACTCGGTCACTCAGCATATAGTTCTATGGGCTTACTCTGGTCTGACTGGCTTGATCCGCTCCACTGTGTTCCTAGCCGGTAAGACTTCTATTAGGTACCACACTCTTTACTTATCCTTCTTCTCTTAAAGGTGATCAATTTGAGTCAATTACTTAAAACCAAAGAAAAATGAATCAAAGGATGAAAGAAAGTTCTAAGATTTCCATTTCCAGACGCGGAACTCCTTAAATCATTCACAGAGAAGGTTTTGCTTGGAGTGAATAAACCAGTGTTCTAAATCTCCTTGGAAATCAAAGGAACATATGCTGATTTCCATTTCTATGATGGTTATCCCAGAGTGCCTAGGCTCTGTCACAATATACTGCCATCCACAGGACCCCGCTTAACTATTTTAAAAATCTGATCTGAATCGAATTTCGTTTATCTGCCAGGTATACTAGCACCTGAGTCCTTCACCACCTGGCTGTCAGCAGTCACAGCAGAAGTCACTCTGGCCTGAACCCTGGCCCCCGGAGCTGCTCCTACACCTGTTCCAGCAGCTTCCCAGGAATGCCTTCCAGCCGATACAAATATCCTGAGATAGATGCGTGGTCTGAAAAACTCAGTCATGCTTAATGACTATTCATGTTGACTTGAAGAATGCATAAATAAAGGGATTCATAGGATTAAGTAAAGAACACTGTGTGGTCAGAGATGTCATGAAAGGAACCAGAGTGACCTGTATGTGCCAACCACACCTTTCCTCCATGGTACGGTGTCCAGGAGGGCTGAAAACACCACTCAACAGGGACAAACCATACACAATGGGCTCCGGTCTCTCTCTTCTCGGTTGAAGAATATCACGCCCAGCATTGCGTTTTTATGTGAAATAACTTGTTCTTTTCATTCGTTAATTGATTTGTTAATTTGTTTAATGTTTTCATTTGTTAGTTGACTTGTTAATTTCCTACCATGTTCCAGGTGGGGTGGGGCGGTGGCGTTGAGAATTTAACAGTGAGCAAGATACAGTCCCCAGAAGGAGAGGCAGACAAGTGAACACACGATGCAGTGGGATGAGAGCTAAGAGAAGGGGAAATCAGGGGAAGCTTCACAGAGGAAGAAGCATCCATCTCCTTTATCTTGCTGTGAATTGTGTAGACTGATGAATCACAGACCTGTAGCCCTGAAACAAATAATACATTATATGTTAAATAAAAAAATAAAAATAAATTAAAAAAATAAAAATAAACAAAAGGAAGAGAGAATAAATCTTAAAAAAGGAAAAGAAAAAAAGAAAAAAGAAAAGAAAAGAAAAGAAAGGAAAAGAAAAGAAATCAGTATCTTCAAATGCAGCTAGCTCGGTCGGTGCGATGAGAAGGCTGAATGGCCAGCCCTGAGGTCTGCTGCCGTTGGGAGTCACAACCCGAAGGAGGGATTCCCGGGGAGGCATGATAGTGGCGCAGCCTCCTCCAGGCCCTCCACCTCCCCGGGACAGGTCCTCCCTCCGCAGCGCCGTGCTGCGGCCCGGTGGGTCCCGCGTGCACCTGGGAGGGCACCGCACTCGCTTTCTCCCGACCCCTTCTCCGCGTCCATCAGTCTCCCTTCGCTTTGCTCTCATGGCTGGCTCTTGCCCTGGACTCTCTTCTCTTTCCCCCTTTGCTTCCCTTTCCATCGGGGCACACACTTTACTTCCCCGGATGGAGCATTTCCTTCCATTTCAGGGCCTGGGGGTGGGAAAGGGGTTTGGGGGACCCCGGGGTGCCGCGGCGGCTGCACTTAGCTGCTCACACTCTGCCATCTTCAGGAGAGGGGCGGCCTTGCAAGGGGATGCTGCGGGGTCTCTCGCCCGCAGGAGGGTGAGAAAACAAGCCGCGTGTCAAGAACTGAGCCCCGCCGCGGGGCAAAGGACTCGCTTGGAAGAGGAAAGCCCTGTCTCTTCGGCATCTGTCCCGGCTTGTCTCGGTTCTCGATGTGGAAGTGAAGGGTCAGAAACGGCAAGCGCATCCAGGCAGCCGAACGTCAAGCAATCAACGCTGTTCAGAGGGGAAAGGCTCAATGTGTATGTCAGACTCAATACGAGGGTGCTGACTAGCACTTGGAGAAAGGAGTGGCTAGTTTGGACTAAGCCTCTTCTTAAAAGAGGGATGCCCCCTGGCTGGGATTTGGAGGAAGACCACCCGTTCACTTGAAGGTAGAGCGTTCTGGCTTGCCAGCAAAATGCTGTGAGTGGGTGAGGATGGGGGAGCCGGGCGCCAAGTGCTCGGGAGCTAAGGACTTGAGTTGGAGTGAAAACAAGAATAAAAGACTTTGTATTCAATTTCCATTCCCTTGAAACACACTGCCCTGTGGGAGCCAGCCGTAATGAATGACATTGCCAAGCACCAGGACTATGGAGATACACTAATATTGATGAGCACTCTTTCATTTTTACTGCACTTTTCAAGGATGCTAAAAAACATTAGAAGTTCATAAAAGAAAATAACTTGGCTTAATCATGACTGATCTCATACCTGAAAATGGTCCATGGTATCACAGGCTTACCAGTCATCTGCGCAAATTGGGACAGTCCCATTTTTCACTATCTGACTTCCCAGATGTCTGTACGGTCCAGATAAACCCTTGGGTTTGGGTATTGGCTTTTACCAGAAGCGACACAGTCTTGGGACACTAAATCCGATCTGCTTCCAGAAATACTCTGAGGAAGGAAAGGGACAGTGGTAAATAAGATGCTGAATTTGTCAGCTGATGAGTATTTATTATATCAAGCAATACCGACTGATCTCTTAAGCTTAAAATTTCTCACACTGTGGCTTATGTAGAGGGGACTACACAGTAGTTGAACTCATAGCTCCCACTGCTCAAGGCAACTGTGCCAAAGTTTTGCTGCTCAAAAGCAGGCAGGGTGCAAATCTCTCTATGCATACACATTCGGGAGGGAAGTAGGTTTCTAGTCCTTTATATTTTATTTTTTTAAAGATTTTATTTATTTATTTATTTATTTATTTATTTATTTATTTATTTATTTGAGAGAGAGAGCTTAAGTGGGAGAGAGGCAGAGGGAGAAGCAGGCTCCCCACTGAGCAGGGAGCCCGATGTGGGACTCGATCCCAGGACCCTGGGATCATGACCTGAGCCGAAGGCAGGCACTTAACCAACTGAGCCACCCAGGCGCCCCAGTTTCTAGTCCTGTATAAATAATTCTAGTTAGCCTCCCTCCCCGCAAAAAAAAATCAACAGGAAGCATAATGAGGAGGAAGCCATCACCTGACGAGGTTGAAAGGTTGGTTTGACGAAATCTACCTGTGTGTGGCAGGTTGCGTTTGCTCATCAAACACTCCCCGTGATCCCCTGCACACTCAGCCCCCAAGTACTTAGGTGGTGACCAGTTCTGGGCAGAAGTGAAGTGGATGAGTGTCCCTTCTGGACAAGGGCTTTAAGAGTGAATGGGAGTTTTTTACTCTTTACCTCAGTGTTCCTGGAAGCCCCACGTGGCCTGAGGGAAGACAGCAATTTCTAGCGGCCTGACTCAGTGATAAGGAGGACACCATTCTGGAGAGTCACCAGGCCCGTAGTGGTCTTCATGTGAGCTAGAAATGAGCCTTAATGAAACCCCAAGTCACCAAGATTTCAGGATTTATTTGTTACCTCAGCGTATCCTCACCTATACAAACTGTAGACTAAAGCAAAAACAAAACCACAAACCAGTAAGTATTTGTTGTGCACCCCTATGACATGCAGGGGGACATAATAGTGAATTCTCTCCCTGGGGAGTGTTTTCTCCTTGGGAAACTCTGACTCACCAGTCACTGTTCCCAGAGATGCCCAAAATCCGACAGCTGGTGATCATCTAACCCCTCCAGCTCAGGAAGATTTGTCACTCACCACACACTCTTGTGGAGCAAACATTGGCTCTGGTGCCAGAAACCCAAATTAGCTTTTGATATTTCACGTCATTTAATTGTATCTATTTAGTTATTTAAAACAACTGTGACTTTCTTAGTTTCAAGCATCCATTAAAGCACATTTTGTACTTGCTGGCAGATTAGTATCTCTTGACACACATCATTTGAAGTCCTTCTAGATGTCTCATTGTCTTCCCAAATTAGGCTGTCATTAAGTGCTATTGCTGCCCTCACGAAACTTCCAAAGCACCCCCATCCTTGCTGTATCCCCACCAATGGGCTCAATTTAAAAACTCTGACTCCTAGGTGGATAGTATGGGGTGAGTGGGGCAGACCAGAGAAAGCCTGCCATCTTTGAAAATTTCATCTGAGAGGCTTGCTTGTCATAAAATTCTTGAGTGGTGTCTCCAATGGAGCCTGGCCTCAGAAAGAAGGAACTCTGTTTTGTTGGCCTCCTCACCGAGAAACCTTAAGTACAGACTAGTGAAATTTGACTGGGGGAAGGAAAGTAGGGAGAAGCGAGAGATTAACATACTCCATTTCTCAAGTGCAAAGAAATTTCAGGGAGCTGTAAAGTGTATGTGTATAACTTTTTATTTTCCCTTGATGTGTGATTATGTTTACTAGCTCTGAGTAGTTAACATTTCCACGTGAGCTGTGGCAGAAACACATTGTACGTTCATTTGCAGATTAGTTTTCAGTCTAGCGTATCTCTAGAAAAGAGAGCAAAATCTTACTAAAGGAACACAAAAGAGTCCCCATACACCAGAATATGGCATTCTTGACAGAAGATGATATTTTTGATCGGAACTGAAGAGAAGAGGGTGCTCACTGCTATAACACACGTCTCGCCATTTAATTCTTCTTACAAACCTTGAAGGTGGTAGTTATCCCCGTTTTATAGATGAGGACGCTGAGCCTTGAGAGAATATGGGGATTTCCTAAATTCTGTCAGCTGGTCCCTCTAGGAAAGGGTGGAGCTGGTGGGCAGGTCCTAGCGGGCCACAGCATGATGCCCCACAGCACATTTTGTCTTCAGTCCTAGGAACAATTAAATAAAAAAGGCAAAAACCCAAAATCTCAAGATCAGGGCTCCACTCTCTGTGCCTTCTCTGCCTCGTGACAGGACACAATTGTTTTCTACCAACTTTTGTCTTTATCTTGAAGAAGGGAAAGGACTATTTAAGATTGTTAAATGAGAGATAAAGGAAGAGCTCTGTTAACGGTAGGAGGAAAACTATACATTTAGGTCACTCACTAGCACGCTTAAAAGAAAATGTCTCCAGGGACCATAAATAATTGGATTTCTTACAGGGGGCACACAATGCTTCAGATAACTTCTTTCCCCTTTATTGGGGTTTTTGATACCTGGTAGGAGGGAGTGGGGGAGAGACACTTCACAGTGGATGGAGGTAGATGAAAGCGAAAGATCTAGCTGCTACTTTTATTACCGTGCTGTATCGTTTACCTCAGCCAGGAGTCACTAACACACCAGGTCACCGCCGAGGTCGAGGGCAAGACGAGAAGTTTACATAGCCATGCGGGGAGTGAGCTGGCTGGGGGCACACATCAAAGTGTGACAACAAACATGAGAAGACGATTTGTTCAGGTACAGAGATCAAGATGACAGTGCTTTCCTTGCGATATTCCACCACTTTGGTGGAAGGGATGCTTTACGCTTCAACATCAATTCTTCCCAAGCTTTTGAGCGGGAGCAAATGCAATTAAGCGTTTAGTGAGAGATCCTGTTTCTTTAGAAGTGAGCTCTTCCTCATAAGTTGTTGTTTCACTAACGTCTCCCTCTGCACCAACTTCAAATTTGAAACAGAAACCTCCCCCTTTTTCATTGTGATAAAACATACATAACACAAAGTTTATCATTTTGACCATTTTTAAAGATACGGTTAAGTCCTTTCACGTTCTTGTGCAACCATTACCACCAATCCATCTCTAGAACATTCTCATCTTCCTTCACTGATACCCGTACCCATTAAACAGAACTTCCCCTTCCTTTCATAATCCCATCACCCCCCGGCACCTGGTAACCACTATTCTACCTTCTGTCTCTATAAATTTGACAAATCTAGGTGCCATTCAGCACCTCTGATTCAGTGATGGGTTTGTTTGTTCAAAATGGTAGACATGGATATTTGTGTTTTGTTTCTGGTGTTGCTTCACTTTATATGATGAGTAGTAGTATGACTTCAAGCAGTTTCAAATTTCTGCCATGATTAAGAAAACCAGCAAATTAATGTGTCGCAGCATTAGGGAGGTAATGGTATGAAAAATAATAAAATTCTTGCACAACCACTGTTAAGGGGGCATTTAATCGTGCTCTAAAATGTAAATACAACAAAGTATATAAGACACATATGTATGATTTAAAGACTAAAGTTCCAATGAATCCATCACCCAAATGAAAAAATAGAACATTTCTAGTACCTTGGAAGCCCCGTGTGCCCTTCCTTCAGCCCATGCTACTCTCCCCGGGAGTAATGGTTTGTAACCCCGGCTACACATTAGAATCACCTGATCCATTGCACATTACACATCAGAATGGGGAGATATCATATCCTATCATCTCATATCATATCATATCAGGTTTGATTCTAATATATATATATACATATATATATAGCAGGAAGCTAAGGGTAAAAACCCACTGTACTAAAGTGTTCTTAAACTTTAAATTTTAACCTAAAGATCTCTTAAAATGTAGCCTCTAAAGGGCTTGCACATCCTTTGTTAGATTTCTCCCTAGGTACTTAGTATTTTTGTTACTATTGTGAATGGTATCTTAACTGATTGTCACTAGTGTATGTTGGCTTTTGTAGATTGATATTATCCAGCAAACATGCTATATACTTTTATTAATTATGATGATTTATCTTCAGATTGCTTGGAGATAGGTAGATAGTTGTATCATGTCGCAAGTAATGACACTTTTATTTCTTTCTGATGAGTTCTTCTATATTTTCCTTTTTTTTTTTTTTTTTTTTTTTGCTTTTCTTACTGCATGGCTAGGCCTTTAAAATAATCTTAAAGAGAAAAAGTGATGTTTTTGATCTTCCAGAGAATATTTCCAGCATCTCAGAATTACATATGATGTTTTCTTAGGATTTTTTTTTTTTGGAGGATGTCTTTTATAGAGGTCAAGAAAGTTGTTCTTTATTTTCAACATCCTGAATTTTTATTATAAGTGGACACTGAATGTCATCAAATGATTTTTATGCATTATTTTAATTTTCTCCTTTGAAGATTTGTTATTATGGGTGAATTACATCAATTGGCCTTGAATTCTTAGGATCAGCCCAACAAGGATTTAATACATGGCTGCATTTGGCTTGCTTATGTTTTGTTCGAAATTTTTGTATTTCTGCAGGCTAGACTCATAGCCTCAATTTCTGTTCTTTGGAAGAAATGGAAATTATCTATTCCTTGACTATTTTGGTAGAACTGGAACTAGTCATTTGAGCCTGCTGTTTATTTGTGATGAGACTTTTAAACTGTAGATTTATTAATGGTTGAGATTTCTTTTTAGGGATATTTATTAGTTTGCTAGAACTGCCATAGCAAAGTACTACAGACCAAGGGCTCAAATAACAGAAATTTATGTTCTCACCCTTCTGGAGGCCTGAAGGCCAAGATCCAGGTGTTGGAATGGTTGGTTCCCTCTGAGGCCTCTCTCCTTGTCTTGTAGATGGCTGTCTCCTCTCTGCGTACTCACATCGCTCTCCTGTGTGTCTGTGTCCTAACCTCTTCTTCTTTTAGAATTATAGTTTTTTTCTAATTCCCATTTTGTTTATTTATTTGAATAGATTGTGAAGTTTATTTTCCCATAATCCCATATTAAAGGCAATTTAGGCAGTTTCTAATTTTTAATATAATACATTTCATAGTAATTAACATATTTGGGGGCACACGTGTGGATATATATTTTTAAGTTTTTAATATTGAAGTAGAGTTGACTAATCCTCTCTTCTTATAAAAAGACCAGTCATGGGGTGCCTGGATGGCTCAGTTAGTTAAGTGTCTGACTCTTGGTTTTGGCTCTGGTCCTGAGCTCAGGGTCGTGGGTTGGAGCCCCCCCCCCCTCCCCGCTCCCGCACTGTTGGGCTCTGTGCTCAGTCGTCTGCTTGAAGATTCTCTCCTTCTGCCCCTCCCCAACAACTCACGCGTGCTCTTTCTCAAATAAATAAATAAATCCTTATAAAAACCCCACCAGCCATATTGAAATAAGACCTACTCTAAGGATCTCATTTATATTTCATTATCTCTTTAAAGATCCTATCTCCAAATACAGTCACATTTGAAAGTATTGAGGGTTAAGCCTTCAGCACAGGAATTTGGTCAGGGGGAGTACAATTCAGCCCCTAACAGGAATTTTTGTGTGTGGTATGAGGAAAAGGTTGAGTTTATTTTGTTTCCCATATAGATAATTAGTTGTCCCAAGACCATTTTTTGCAAAGAGAATCCTTTCCCTCATTGAATTACTTTGGCACCTTTGTCAATAATTTGTTGATCATAAATACGTGTGGCTCTAATTTTGGACTCTATGTCTATAACATTGATCTAAATGTCTATCTTTGTACTGAAACCACGCTGTCTTAATTACAGTAGCTTTACAGGAAACCTTGCAAGCAGGTAGGTAAGTCCTCCAAATTTGTTCTTTTTCAAAATAGTTTTGGCTCTTCTAGGTCTTTCCATTTCCATATGCATTTTAGAATCAGTTTTTCAGTTTCTACAAAAGAAGGTTCTGCTGGGATTTTTACTGACATTATATTTGATCTAGAGAAAAATTTGGGGGAGAATTAACACCTTAACAGTATTCAATCCAGTAACAAAATATATCATTCCATTTATTAAGTTCTCTAATTTTTATCGGCAGTGTTTTATAGATTTTTAGTATGTATAAGGTATGTCTTGGATATATCTTGTTAAATTTATCCTTAAGTCTTTCGTGTCTCTATGCTATTATAAATAATATTATCTTAACATTTTATTTCCAGTTGTTTATTGTGGTATAGAGATATAATTGCTTTTGATGTATGGAGATATCCTGTGACCCTGATGTATTAACCAGTTAGTTGCAGTAGCATTATGTTACCTGCAAATATGTGATTATATTACCTGCAAATAAAGACAGTTTTACTTTCCCCTTTCAATCTACATGTGTTTCTTTTTTCATTCTTGCATTGTTGCACTGGTTAGGATATCCAGAAGACTGTTGAATAGAAATGGTGAGAAAGGACAGTCTCAGAAGACTGAAGTCTCCTCAGTCTTTCACCGTTAAGTATATTAGTGGAAATGCTTTTGTAGATACTGGGCCAAGTAAATAGAATGGTCCATCCCACCATTTTCAGTGTGGACGGTTTTACTGAGCCTTCTTTGTGGTTGTATATAAGGATGCTCAAAGTAATAGTAAGTGTACAAAATTCTCACTTCAGAGTGAGGTTATGACATTTTTTTTAAGATTTTATTTTATTTTATTTTATTTTTTAAAGTAAGCTCTACACCCAACATGGGGCTCAAATCACAGCCCCAAGATCAAGAGTTGCATGTTCCACTGACCGAGCCAGCCAGATGCCCCGAGGTTATGACATTCTTATAGAATATTTTCATAAACCTCATTGGGTCTTAGGTTCTAGAACTACTCTGATATCCTGTTATATAAAGACCTCTGGGCCGAGAGGATCCTGGCTGAACATCATGGGAAAGATTCTGATGTTTAGAGTGAGCGAAGCTGGTGAATAGCACCAGTACAAAATTACTCAGCCTTGGTCTGTCATACTTTGGTCTATCTATATATTTACTCAGTTTTTAGTTTTCTCTTCTCAGGGTTAATGATTAATTTAATAATGGGTTTCTGGTGTGACTAACTACCAGTTAAAGAGAACTATCTTTGCAGTTCATGAATTTTCATGGACCTGCTTTTCACATTATTCCATTCCAGACCAAATCCAGGTTTTAAAAGACAATTTTTAGTGTTGATTAAACCTTATAAAATGGTTTCTTATACAAATTTCCCTTTAATCCTTAAATAAAAAAAAACAATAAGGCTTTAAGATGCATGACTTTTCCAATTATTCTTCATTTATTGTGAAAATTAGATTGAGTTTGGTCTTTAGGCAGAATATATATAAAATATGTCCAGTGGATGCAGTATCATCTAGCTTTAAGGTACTTAAAGGTCTTGGTTAGAGAAAATAACTGGACTTACTGAGTGTTACACAGAAGAGAAAATTATTAAATTATTGCTTGCGAGGGTCCTTCTTTCATACCTTTTCTGGAGGAAAATTGTCAATTCAAAATTTCTCTTATGGGTCTCAGAGGCTAGTAACTTATTGAATGCAGAAAATGTCTTCTTTTAAACTCATATGTATGTGAAAAATCACCTCTTAAAAAGTCTCTAGTGTGATATAATGTGCAGCTCATGCACTCGCTGTAGGTAGATTTAATTATATTTATAGGGATGCGCAGACATACATTCTTGGGTTTCTCCACATGCCTTCAAGAATTTTCTTCTGAGGCCCGTTCCTAGGGCTTTCTGTTTAGATGAAAGGAAAGATAACTATGTGCCCTTTACTGACAGCCCGAATTATTTGAGTTTCCGTCTAGAATTTCGTCTAAAAAGCAAAATTTGCCGCCTTCTCACCTGAGCGTTAGAAAAGACTCGAAGGCACGGAGTAGGTATAAGTTTTGGGGAATTGAGGAACTGTATTTGGAGATCATTGCCTAGGCAGGGGAACGGAGAATTTGGTTTTACCTTGATAATTTTGACATGGTTGGTGCTATAGATATTTGGTGGAATTCCACAGACTGATAGTGAAATCATGATTCGAGGTTACCGTTAGTTTATTTTTTAAATTATTTTTTATTTTGTATTCTTTTTTTTTAAGCTTTTATTGTTAAGGAATCTCTACACGCAATGTGGGGCTGGAACTCACAACCCTGAGATCGGGAGTCACATGGTCTACGACTGAGCCAACCAGGCGCCCCAAGGTTACTGTTGGTTTAGGGCGTACAGGAAAAGGAGGCAAGATAAATCTTTACTGTGTTTTTGATTTGCAACCATAAAGCTCTGCGGTGAAGCCGTACAATCAGGCATTCATTTATGGAAAAACGTGCATCTAGCAGAAACTAGTCCTTCTGTAATAGCAGCTTCCCCCCGCCCATAGAATATTAACATTAGGAAATGTGGTTGCATATGGCTTTATATTGGATTCTATCTAAGCCTTTTCTGGTTCATAAACAAATATAAAGGATTTTAGGACTGTAATGCAATTTTAGCAATGCTGGAAACTTTCTAGTAATAAGAACACACATTTGAAAGTAGCCAGTCTTCTTGTCTATGCTCAGATATTTTTGAAACAGTCCTCCCTGAAAATCTCAGATGGTTTCAAAATGCCTCTGGGCCTATGCCAAATGTTAGTGGGAAAACAGGAGATTCCTTCACTGTTATAGGCTAGGGAAAAAAAAAAAAAAAAACCCAAACATTAGGACTTCTTGTCAAGGGAAACTTGCCAAGTGTGCAGGTGTCATAGGAATTAGCTCAGTCAGCTTTGTGCACGTAGACCAAATCTGCCCATGGACACACAGAATTAAATAAAACAGTAAAAGAAAAAATATTGAGAATTAGGATCAATATTTACTTAACAAAGTAGATATGCTCGGAAAAATTAACTTTGACCTTGCTGTCACAGTAAGAGTGACAACTGCTAGCTTTTGGTTCTGTGGGAGAACAGACAATAGGGTTGCAAATATGAAGGAAGAGTTCTTCCCTGAGAGGTGTATGCATGCTAAGCTAGAAGATTGAAAAGGAACGGAGGGTTTCTGGGGGCCAGCCAGCCAGGTCCTCTGTCTTGTCGAGCAGCTGCTTCAAATCCTCCTGGCTTCCAAAGTGAATTTTCCTGCTGATTCATGAATATCAGGAGCTGTGGCTTCAGGTGAGGGGTTTGTCTCTTTGAGCTACACATTAGATGAGAGACTGTCAGAAGAAGGCAGAACACCTTTCATCCCCTTGTGATTCTAGAAACTACTACCTCAGTGAGGGTACTATTACCTGCGGCAGCAAAGGACAAAGAACACATAGTGGCTCAAACAAGATAGCAGTTCAAGTTGCAGTTCAGGGCGTGTGTCCTGGTGGGGGGCCAAATGACTCCCTTCTGTATGCATGTCGCTCAAGAACTCGGGCTGACATCAGCTCTACCATCTTCAGTAAATGACATCCAAGGTCGGTATGGACTTCGCCATCTTAGCTGGCGGAACGGTGGGGTGACAAGTCCACAGTTAGAGAGTTTCTCTTAGGCAAGTGAGAAGAAAATTGTACTCATTCCTTCTGATCTCGTTTCTTTAGCAAGAGCTGAGTCACTTGGGCACACCCAATTGCAGAGGGCTGGAAAAGGCAAACCCTAGCTCACACGGTCTCTTGAAAGTCTCTATGCTACATCTTAGGTCTGTGTATAGAAGGTTTTGAATGGAATGCTGCCTCTAAAACTGTGGGTGTCTTACCCCAACTTCCACAGTTACACACACGTACACACTCTAGCAGAAACACTAGATCTCTGCAACACAAGAAAATGCTGTTTGTTTACTTAACAGAACAGCTTAGCTCCAGTTCTTAGGAGATGCATTCTAAAGCTTTTAAGGGGAAAAAAGATCATGATGTCTGCAATAATGTTTTTGGTAACAACTTTATGAGATACAAGCCACCCATTTAAAATGGGTGACTGGCTGGCTCAGTCAGTAGAGCATGCAACTTGTAATCTCAGGGTCGTGAGTTCAAGCCCCACACTGGGCATGGAGCCTACTTAAAATGAAAAAAAAGATAAAAAAATAAAATTCACAATTCAGTGTTTTTTGTATATTCACCGAGTTGTGTGACCACCAAGACAACCCATTTTAGGACATTTTCATCACCCTCAAAAGAAAATCTTTAGCTGTCACACCCCAAACTCCACATCCCCTCTAGCTCTAGGCAACCACTAATCTACTTTTTGTCAGATCTACTTTTGATAGATGTCAGATAGGTAGATAGATACAACCAACATGGCAAAATGTTAGTAACCGGTGAATGTGAGTAAAAGATATATAGGTGTTCATTGAACTGTTCTTTTAAATATTTTCTAAGTTTGAAATTTTTCAAAATAAAAATTGAGGAGTTGTAATTCATCAGGTTCAAAGAATAAAAAAGAAAATTCATAAAATCAATTAAGAGATGCAGAAAAGAATTTGATAAAAGTCAAAATCCATTTTATGACTTAAGGAATTTAGCAGTAAGTCATAAGATTGATAAATCAGACAACTAATAATAAGACTTTCTGTTCGTCAAAATATCTTATTAAAAGAGTTTAAAAAGCTAGAGATACACAGAAAAACTACAGAATACATATGCAATACATATAACAAACTAAGGAATTGTTTCTGGAATTTACAAAGGAATCCTGTAAATCAGTAAGAAAAAGGTAGATGATGCACGGGAAAAGTGAACAATAGTTTTGAATAATAGTTTCATTCAGAAAAGAGGATATTTAAGGGGCCAATATACATAAAAACAGGTACTCAATCTCATTAGCTGTCAGGGAAATGCGATTTGATACCACGGTGGGACACAATTATAATCCACCAGAATTGTCAAATTAAAAAGACTGACACCAGCTTGGGATGTAGAGGGATGTCTGGTGGTGGTGTGAATTGGTAAAACCACTTTGGAAGACAGGCATTCAACATAAGGTTGACTATATCTATATGTCCCCTGAACAATTTCACTCTGAGGTATGTTCAATAACAAAAATTCAACTGAGGAAATTTAAAAGATCTAATTGGCTTTACTAGCTGATTCATGGATCAGGAAGCATCCTGCCTAGCAAGTAAAAGCCTAAAGAAAAAGGAAGGTTTTTAAAGGTAGCAAGGGAGTGGAAAAAAAGAAATTACTAGCAAAGAATCCATTGTTTTAGGCAAGATTATCTTCCCAAGGGGAACAGAAGGGATCTATTAGTAAATTTCTTAGTGCGGACCAAGCAGGTCCCATGGTGACTGGTTAAAGGTCGCATTTTTGGTGGTGGTGTTGGTGGAGGGTGGTGTGAAACTACAGTTTGGTTAGGTAGTATGTCTTGGTTTACTGACTTGGGGCTTTAACGGATGCCGTTTTGGGCCTGTGGTTCTCTTTTTAACAGGTGTAGACCCAACAGAAAAAGTAGACCCCTATGTATCAAAATACATTAACAATAATATTATAGCATTCGTTAGTCGAAACTAGAAACAACCAAAAAGCCCATCAGCAATAGCATGGATAAATAAATTGTGGCCCGACTCATATGATGGAATGCTACCAGTGATGAAAATCAACACTATTGTTCTAATAGCTGTGTGCATTTATCTCAGACATATTGCTGAGTGAAAGAAGCTGAACCCAAAAGAATGTATCAGTCTACTTACGCGTCTATTGTAAGTGAATATACATGTGAGTCCATTTATAAGTTCAAATGTAGACAAAACAAATCTACGGTGTTAGAGGTCAGTATGGTTGATAACTTTGGGGTAGAGGGAAGGAATAGTGACTGAATGAAGGCAGGGTAATGGGGTTCTGGGGAACTGCTCATCCTTTATTGGGAGGAAGTTCCATAGTTGTCTTCACTTGGTTTTCACTCATGAAGATGAACGCATATGATTTGTACCATTTTCTACTTAATGCACATCGCTGTACTCATGTATGCTTTCTATGCTCTACAGCAATGGAAAGTGTGGTTTTTTTAAAGCTGGGAACTGAGGAGGTGAGCAGAGTTTCAACCGAAAGATGCAAATCACTATCCCTTCCAGTAACCAAAGCCTCTGCTGATTTCATGTCATAGCTGCTTAACACTTTTTAAGGGTTTTTTTTTTTTTTAATTTCCTCTGAAGTGAACAAACTTTTTTTTTTTTAAGGATTTTATTTATTTATTCATGAGAGACCAGAAAGAGAGGCAGAGGGAGCCCCGATGATGTGGGGCTTGATCGCAGGACCCTGGGTTCGTGACCTGAGCTGAAGGCAGATGCTTAACCAACTGAGCCACCCAAGTGTCTGTGAACAAACTTTTAAGAGGTTGAATCTGCATACCAAAAACTTTGAGATAAGGACAAGTGTCACAGGTCCGCACTTCTGCTCTCACATGCAAACACAGCGACCATTGAGAAATATCTCAGAGGAGGTTTCTTTATCTTCCTCACTCATTTTTTTTTTTTTTTTTGAACTCCGGGTTACTTTTCAAAGTTGCAAATGGCTGCTAAGCACATACGAGCATTAAGTACATTAACATTCCTCAGAACGAATGTCAGAGTGAATACAAAACCTGTCCCCTTACCTAGAACATATGGTTTTAACAACAACAGTGGTAATTTTTCATGTACCAGAGATGAACAGTTCGGCTTGTGCCTTTTTTTTTTTTATGAATTCAATCTGTTCCTGGTCCCAAGCCTGTAGTATGTCTCTTCCTTTCTGAATGGCTCTCAAAAAGGAGATGACAATCTGTGGATATTTCCCTTTTACCACCGAGGGTACTAATCTTCTGGAAGACTTGGGAACAGATGAAAGTATGTGTTTCTTGGAATGGAAATTACTGATGGGTAGAATCCCATTACAATGAGCTTTGCTGGCATATTCTATTGAGCAATTAGCCCTTGTCCGAGTGGAAAGGCTTCCTGCCATCTCCTGAAGGGAATAAGGCAATGTGGGCTTTTATGTACTTCAGAAAAACAAGTATCTTGTATTCCCAGCTTTGTAAAATGTCAGATAAATGCATTTTTTTTTTGCCAAAGAGGATGATTTTCTACATCGAAGGCTCAGGACGTGTGTGTGTGTGTGTGTGTGTGTGTGTGTGTGTGTGTGTGTACACTATGTATCCCCTATCTTGGGGCTCTATGGAAATGTGGCCATCCATAAAAGTTGTATTTGTTTCATTAATGTGTTTTACAAGATATTTTAAAATCTAATTAATTTAGTCCCATTTTTAATCTATCAGGCGCTACATGCCATAAAACTGCATGACAAAATGCTATAAGTGGAGTAATAACTAATTTAAAGCAAGATTCTGTAAAAGTATCACACGCAGGGTAAAAACTACCAGCGGTCTTATTTTGGTAGCTGCTGTCAGTAGTCAGAAGTCAGCACACATGCAACCAGAGGTCCTAACAATTAAAAGATGCAGCTTCTGTTTTGTAAAACTGACCAAAATATTGATGGCATACCTCCTTTTCGTGGATGCTCAGACCTGTTCAGAATAGAGCATATTGAAGGAGCTTGGGAAGATGGCTGAATAGGAGGGCGCCGAGCTCAGCCCATCCCACATACGCCTTTAGACATCATCCACATCCAAGTTAATACACCGGACAGCGATCCAAAGACTGGCCAATTAAAGCATATGGAAATACCACCACTCACTCCACATACTTCTAACACCGGTTTTACTCAATCTTTCAAAAAGCTATACACTACTACTGAGACATGCAAAGAACACACGGTTTCTTTCTATAACTGATACATCTTGTTCTCAAACCTTCCGTCTAGGTGTGTAGTAGGCTCTTGGGAGCGGGGAGGAAGGACTTGCCAATTCAAGCTTGCTCTTCCGGGTTAAATACTTTCTTCCGGTTTTCCTGGGTGACTCAGTCGGTTAAGCGCCTGCCTGCGGCTCAGGTCACAATGTCAGCATCCTGGGATCGAGCCCCGTATGGGGCTCCCTGCTCCCTGCTCCCTGCTCCGTGGGGAGCCTGCTTCTCCCTCTCCTCCCTGCTGGTGCTCTCACTATCTTTGTCCGTCTCTCTCTCAAATAAATAATAAATAAAATCTTTTAAAAAAATAAATACTTTCTTCCAGGTAAATGCTCAGGTGTTCAGAGTTTTCCCTCTTTGCCTGCTCCTCCCCAGGAGGGTGGTGGCCAGGAGAAGAGGCTTCAGGTCCTCGGGCTCAGCTTCCGGGCTGCCCTCTGAGCCGCTGCTGGTCACTGCTGATGTCCTCATCACCCGCTCCCTGGGCACTGCTCCAATCACATGTGGCCGATGAACTTGGGGTCTATTCTCTTGGTGTGGGCAGGGCGCCGTCCAGGTCCCTTGCTGCCTCAGTCCTGCCTGCATCTCTGGCTGTCACTCCTGACTGTGGTGACTCTCAATCGTTGCTGCCCCCTGCCCTTCCTTCCTCCCTCCCTCCTCTCTCCCTTTCTCCGTTTCCCTCTCCTTTCCTTTTGCCTTCTCCTCTACCATGGAGTATCAGCCATGTGCGAGGCACCGTATCAGGCGCACGGATCCACGAATAATGCTAAGATCCCTGCCTCCTTGCCGCCTGCATTTTAATGAGGGGACTCAGACAATAAGCAACAAGCAGAAGTAAATTATACAAAGTATGTTCGGAGGGCATGAGTGCTGTGGGAAGAAGAAAAGGAAGAGAAAGATTAAAGCAGGGCCAGTGAGATGAGGAGTGCCAAGATGGGGAAAAGGGCAAGTGTGGTGTTAAGCAGAGGAGCTGGGAAAGGCAGGCCAGCCAGATGTGGTGGGACCCAAAGCTTCTACAAGTTGGGGGGTCTTCCTCCTCAAGAAACACGTACAGAACTTTGACTAAAACCTTAGTCCTCCAGTGGAATATTTACGTCGAGGAAGAAAAGATTAGAGGAAATTATTTTAGTTCCTATCTTCTGACTCAGCAATTTGCCAGAAATGTTTACATAGAAATGCTTCCTAATTATAAACCGCTGTCCCCTTCCCCACCCTCTACGACTTCCAGCAGCTCCCAGCATGCACAGGGGCTGGGCCGAGGCATGGGTCCCGCCGTGTCCGCTCACTAGCTTCGTACCTAAATTTGTGGCTGCAGGTGTGCCTCACAAAGAAGGAGAGACTGTCCAGGACTAGAAAGAGGGGGAGACAGGCAGCCAAGGACATAAGAGATATGGAAAAGAGCGTTCGAGGGAGAGGGGACAGCAGGGCAAATTCCATCATGTCCTCCATCTGTGCCTCGATGATGATTCTGTTCCTGAGCGCTGGAGTGGCAAGGCTAGAGGCTGACTAACATCAACCAGACCATCTGCCTGGGTGTTTAGTGCCTCTTCCGTGGCAGCTCTCTGATAAGCATCACTGTGCAGTGGAAAGATCTTCACACCTCATGTCCACTTCCATAGGTGCATCCCTACGCCTCCTCCCTAGACCTCCTTGTCCCCTGCCACACGTATTCCTTCCACACCCTTCACAAGTGAGCCCAAACCATTCACCACTGCCTGCTAGTCCACGTATCTACTTACCTTGAACCTCTTCTTGCTCAATACAAAGGGAGCACGAGGTCCAGTGCCCAGGGGAGGATTTCTTTCTCATCACTGGCTCTCAGGGCCACGTCTGATTAGGTCTGTAGAGCAGCTGGTAGCTCACTTCAATGTAGCACGTTGACTCGTCCTTGAACCAGGCCCTTTTTCTTCTCGGTCAATTAGCTGTAGGTGCAAGGTGAGGGCAGGTGTCCCAGGTGTCCCTACCCCAGAATTTTATATCTTCAACATTCAAATTACCCTGTATCTTTGGACTCACAGGGAGATCCAGGAAGCAGGAAGCAGGAAGCAGGAAGCAACATATCCAAGTTAAAAATCAGAAAGAAATTTGGAGGATAAGACTCAACAGCAACAAAACAATTTGGTGTTATGCCATTTTACCAACAAAAAATAAAAACAAATTTCTAAGCATATCTTGAAAACAGGAGAGGAACTGGGGTGCCTGGGTGGCTCAGTCAGTTAAGCGTCAGACTTTGGCTCAGATCAGGATCCTGGGGTCCTGGGATCGAGCCCTACATCGGGCTCCCCACTCTGTGGGGAGCCTGCTTCTCCCTCTTCTTCTGCTGCCCCCCTCCCCCCCGCTTGTGCACTCTCTCTCTCTGTCAAATAAATAAATAAAATCTTAAAAAAAAAAAAAGAAAGAAAGAAAACAGGAGAGGAAAGACCTGAAAATTTCCCGGTGTATTGTAGCTGGGAAGTGGAAATTAATTTATCATAATTATTATCAACTGTGTATGTATACACTTTATTGGTATTTCCTTAACTGGTTGCTGTTTCTTATCTAATATTTATTACTTATTTTGTGGAGATAAGACTACTGGGGGCACCTGGGTGGCTCAGTCAGTTGAGTGATTGACTCTTGGTTTTGGCTCAGGTCATGATCTCAGGGTTGTGAGATCGAGCCCGGCCTCAAGCTCCACACTGGGCATGGAGCCTGCTTAAGATTCTCTCTCTCCCTCTCCGTGGGTCCCTCTCTGCCTCCTAGAAAAAGTACTTAGAGGGGCCTGAGTACTTACTGTTTTATTCTTTGGAGCATAAATATTCAGTCTTACACAAGTTTGAGTGTAATCCTTGCTCCACATTCTTGTTTTTCCCTGTAATGTTTTGTTTTATTCAACTACATATCTTCTACTATAAGGATTTCCAGAAGAATATATCGTAGATTCTACATTATTTATGAGGGCCTTTTTGTCAGTGGCGATTACAGTGTGCCTCAAGTCCCATAACTGATTCCCCCCCCTTTTTTTTTCCAGCCAGCCCAGCTTGAAATTTCCACATATTCTTTGAGATTTTTTTTTTCACTCCTAACCTTTAAGATCCTTCTTTTATAACATCTTTTGCAATGACTTCCTGTTTCCCTAATGCCGTCAGCCTAGCTGATACTTAGGTTTCTGCAATAACCTCTTCACTAGTTTTCCGAGGTTCAACATCTACTTTTTCTAATATCTGGCCTTTGTATTGCTCTGGGGTGGTTTTTCCTAAAATTCCCCTTTCATCATGCCTTTACTGTGGCCAAAATTTTCAGTGGTGCCCCTTCATCTCTAGAAGCAATCTCAAAACTCATTTGACTATGTACATATCAGTAGAAGTATTGTGAGCATGCATCCTTAATATATGTGTATTTATTTTAAAATTATACACGTGTGCTCCTGTCTATCCATATATTTAGGATTTAAAAAAATTTATTTGAGAGAGCAAGAAAGAGAGGGAGAGAGCACAAGTTGGGGCAGAGGCAGAGGGAGAAGCAGACTCCCCACTGAGCAGGCAGCCTGATGTGGGGCTTGATCCCAGGACCCTGGGATCATGACGCAAGCCAAAGGCAGATATTTAAGTGTTATAGAGCAACACTTAAAAGATATTTAGGCTATAGTTTCAATAGAAGATATTAAACAATTAATTTTAAGGCAAGGGAGAGAAAGAAGTCTCAGATAACCCCCAATGTTTCACAATGGAGGGGAACCCAGGCGTCCCCTCCATCCATATATTTAATACTTAATACGAATGAAACTTAACTTGTAAATTTTTTTAGAAAAAAATAAGTATAAATAAGAGTTCTAATATTTTTTCTTCTGGCATCCCAAAAGATCATTTAACGTGGTTCATTGTGGGCGATGATGTGGAAGGGAGAATTGAAAAAAATCAGAGATGGGGCAGTGGAGTGCTGTCCCACTTTCTGTAGTATTGACTATCATTGCACACTACCACATAATTGTGTCTCCTGTCCTTTGGATACTGGAGATTCCTGTCTAACCTTTCCTCACATTTATGAAACAAAAGGGAGAGCTCTGGTGTTATATGTAAATGATGAATCACTAAATTCTACACCTGAAACCAATTTTACCATATGTGTTAAATAACTGGCATTTAAAGAAACACTTGGAATAAAAAAAAAAAACGAGGGGGGATGGTACGGACTATAAATCTCAACAGGATTCTGGCTCCTGAAATGGAGTTCTAGAGGAACTGGGATTCTCTGTCCTTCATTCTGAAGGAACAAAGTATCTCTTTCCATTGGAAAGAAGCAGACTGACAATAAACAGAAATGGAGGGTTTAAGTAAGTCTCCATGTTAGCTGAATGATTGCATTTTTCTATTAAAGAACATAGTCAAGGAAAAGGTTAAAAGAAGATCTTAATCCTCCTGTGTTCATAATTTTATAGCTCCATAACCAAAAATAATTGGGAACAAGAGAAAGAATTGCTGTTGAAGGCTGCTCAGTACAATGAAGTTGTACAGTGAGGTTCAGGAATATGAATGTTAGCAGGCACATGAAGACTTTTGTGACTGTTGGCTATTAGAAGCAAGACTAAATTTCTGCCTTGAGGAAGATTCTGATGATCTATAAAATGTCAACTGATCTTGTCACAAATTAGTGGTTCACACGAACCTCCTAAAGATCATAGAAGCCGCAGCACCTGTATAAATGATGAAAGAGTATTTCTTCTCAAAATCTCCAGCTAGCTACCTTTCGGCTGGATGCAAATTAGAAACCATAAGTGAGACCTAGAGTGTTGGAAAATAGTTAGGTTTCTCATGTAAGTAAAAATGCATTGAGAATTCAGAACAGCATCTGTTATTAATGGTTCTACCATAATGCCATTAGAGAATTTACAATCATTAGGGCAACTTTCTGTAGACCATTTGAAAATTTACTTTTTACTTTCCATGGCAACAGATCTGGGGTCACTTGATGCTGAGAAAAATGGATGTTTCATTGTGGGTATCAGCCCCAATGTTCTATTTCAATATCAACTATAACATTTGAATGACCCAATGCCCTGAAACACTTTGATACAAGTTGTTAACACAGATATAGAGATTAAAAAGACAGAGCTTGACACTTAGGAATTTCACAATCCAGTGAAGGACACAGACAAGAAAATAAATGAGTATCATTGTATTATATTGCTTGATAGCCGTATGAACAGAATAGTGTGTCCGCACATAGGGAGATACTTAATCAGACTAGGACAGTCTTCTTAGATGAGATGTTGCTTGAGCTCACTCTCTCAGGGACAGCAGGAGTCAGCTAGGCAACCAAATGGGAGAAAGTCACTCCAGGGAAAGACAGCAAGCAGTGTTGGTAAAGCCAAAGAGGTAGGAGGCAGCAGAGCAAGATTTGGAAATCAAATGCAGTTCACGATCGTGATGCAGTGAATATGAATGGGTGAAAGGTAAGATCAGAAAACACCTTGTAGATTATTTTAAGGAGTATGACTGTTCTCCTGAGAGTAAAGGGGAGGTATTCATATGACTCCCTCATATGTGGAATTTAAGAAACAAAACAAGTGAACAAAGGAAAAAGAGACAAACCAAGAAACAGACTCTTAATTATAGCGAACTGTTTACCAGACAGGAGGTGGGTGGGGGGTGGGTGAAACAGGTGATGGGTTTTAAGGAGTGTGCTTGTCCTGATGAACACTGGGTGTTGTATGGAAGTGTTGAATTACTATGTTGCACACCTGAAACTAATATATAACACTGTCTGTTAACTGGAATTAAAATAAAAAACAAAGAAAGAAAGAAGAGGTATTAAAAGATTTTGAGCAGCGAAGGGACATGATATTATGTGCATATTAAGAAAATCCTTCTAGACCATAATGTAAAGAGTAGATTCACAAAGGTCCCTAAAAGAGGGAGAAGATTTTGAAATATTACAGAAGTATTGGGTCATCAATCAAGTCATCGAAAGTGAAGATGGAGACTATAGAGAAACACTTAAAAGATATTTAGGCTATAGTTTCAATAGGAGATATTAAACAATTAATTTTAAGGCAAGGGAGAGAAAGAAGTGTCACATAACCCCCAACGTTTCACAATGGGAAAAGGGTAACACCTGCTGCGCAAGGGAATGCAGAAGGAGCAACATATTTGGGAGAAGGACTGTGTGAGTTTTGGATGCGTCGTGCTTGAGGTTCCCATGGATCACAGGAGTAGAGATTCCCAGCAGGAAGATATATCCTTGATTCAGAAGTTCTGAAGAGCAATATGGGCTCCAAGAAGATAAATGGAAGTCATCCTCCGTGGGTGAAAAGGTATGAGTGGGGTCCTCAGAGAGAGTGTAGAGGGAGGAGACAACTACGGTAAAGTCCCTGGGGAAAGGTAATGTTGAAGCAGGGACTGGAGGAACAGAACCATCAAAGGAGAATAAACTCGAGTAGACAGAGGTCAGAAGAAAAGAGAGAGATGGGTATCGTGGAGGCCAGTGGAGGAGGAGTCTTCAAAAAGGGAGAGAATCAAAAGTGAAGAGGAAGACCAAAGAAATTTGTATCATACTTACATTGTTATTTTTGGATAAATTTATATTTGCTTATTTATATGTATATGAACATAAATATTTGCTTATTTAGATTTTATTTACATTAGCTGCTAAATATAAAAATGCATAAGTTTAAATAAATTCCACAAAATATACACAGTCATATTTTGTAGCTATTACAGCTAACAATTATGGCCAGTGGTTTCAAGATAGATCTTCCCTCTTGTATTCTTCTGGAAATGCCAGAGGCATTTTTTTCCTGTTGTGCTTGAAGCAAAGCCTAGAACCATATAAAGCAACTACTCCTGAGATTCCCTAGTGTGCAATTTTATGTTATAGAAATGAACTCTAATATATGACTGAATGGGTTCTTTTGAGAGCTACTTTATAATGCCATAATATAACTACTTGGACTCTCAGGTTCAGTCATTCAGGTTTTTATATTTGTCATAATGTCAGAAATTACCCTGAGGTGTCCAGAGAGTAGAAATACTTTGAATATGATAGAAACATATTCAGAGTTGTCAACACTGTCACATAAATGTTGAACCTAAATAATTGAATGAGAAAAATACATTTGAAAAGGTTTATTTCATAAGTTAAAGTCACCACCGTTTATAATAACCTCAAAAAGAATGCTGAATCTAAATCTGGGATACAGGTCTTTCAGGGCAAAAAGCCAAGTTAATTGAAACTCAGAAAATTACTTGTTAGGTGTTGTGTTCACATATGTGTGTGTGCATGTGTTGGTTTTATGGGATGTCTGCCCAATGACATAACTAGAGTCCTAACTCTTGGCCTTGCCTAGCATAGGCTGAAATGCTAAAAGATGGAAGATTCTGTGTTGTTATGACATAGGAAATGAGCTAAGGAACTATTGTTATGGCAGAAGAAAGAAGGGATTACTAAGGAGCAAATTCCTTGAGAAGGGGTGGGATCCAGAAAACACAGGGAAGGATTAGCGTTTGAAAAGAAAGGGGGCATTTCCTCAGTTGCTGAAGGAAGGGAAAGATAACAGCATGGATGCAGGTAAGTTTGTAAATCTGATGGTGGGAGGGTAAGAAAGTAATCATCTGAAAGCTCCTACTTTCTCAACCAAGTATAAGGTAAGGTGATGAAAGATTTGAGCAAGCAACCGGGAAAGGTAGAAGGTTTAAGAGGAGAGAGAAAAATGGTTCTCCTGGAAAGAGGGACAGTAATCTTACTAGCAAAAAAGCATTGGGGTGGTAGGTTACGATGAAGGCCATCTTGGGTGTGGGATCACGAATTCTGAAGTAAAGCCAGTTTGCCCAATTTTGTGTATCTGGCAAAGTTCAACTGCTGGGTACAGACAATGGGGCTGGAGGGCATCTGGGTCTGTTGGGACCAGTGTGGTGGAGGGAGAGAGAGGCTAAGTGATTACAGTGATGCGCCATGGAACGTAATCAGGAGAAGAATGTGAAGAAAGGAAAGGGCAGATGGAGATGTAGAAGTCAATGGATTTTGTGTCATGATAAATGTGAAGTATGGTGGAAGTTCTTGGTCAAGTGTCATGGAAGATGAGAGGTTAGGGTTAGGGTGTGTAATGTTTTGAAGGTAATACAAGTTTTGGTGATGTGTATACAACCATGCAAGAGGATGACAGTACTGGAGTGGAGGAAAAGGTCATACTTTGGCCACAGGAAACCAAGGAAGTGATGGGCCAGGGCATTAGGTGGGTCATCCATGTAAATATTGAAGCTCTCAAGAAAGATGATGAAGGTCGGGGGAGAGGGACACATAAGGGAGAGAGACCGGCTTTGCTAATGACAGCATTCAGTGGAGGAGAGGGTGGTACTGAGAGCTGTTATGAGTCTCAAGGGAGGAGGGAGTGATGGTCTGGAGTGGCAATAGTCCCCTTGTACATAGGAGCTCAAGGTTTCAGTGACAGGCAGGAAATGGGGTGAGCCTGCAAGAAGAGGCTTAAGATGGGGGGAGAAAAAAAAGTTGGGGGGAGAGTTTTGCTTATCACAGAATTTGGGTTCCAGAGAGCTGAATGCATCATACACAAGTAATACGTTTGTTTGATAATAATAATGTTTTCACTAATTAAAGCAAAATAAAGTCTCATTAAAGAAAAAATTTAAAGTATACAAAAGTATAAAAAAAGACAGTAAAAATCATCAATAATCTGACTCTTGGTGGTAATCACTTTTGAATATTTTGTGTATATTCTTCCAGTCTTCTTTTCTTCCTACATGTGTGCACACATGTATGTGTGCGCATGCATTCATTACCCAAACTGACATCACATAGTGTGTCCTAAAATCACTATGGCAGAGTGCTTAAATATGTGGGCTCTTGAGTCAATTGACCTAAGTTCAAATGTAGGCTTGACCATTTATTAGCTGTGTGATCTTAGCCAAGATTCTTAAATCTATGACTCAGCCTCCACACTCTTTTTTTTTTTTTAAAGATTTTATTTATTTTTTGACAGAGAGAGAGACAGGGAGAGAGGGAACACAAGCAGGGGGCAGTGGGAGAGGGAAAAACAGGCTTCCCGCTGAGCGGGGAGCCCGATGTGGGGCTCGATCCCAGGACCCTGGGATCATGACCTGGGCCAAAGGCAGACGCTTAACTGACTGAGTCACCCAGGCGCCCCCAGTCTCCACACTCTTAAGTGGAGATAATAGTAAATTAAATCTACCACCAGTTCATATGAGGATTACATTAGATAATGTATATATAGCAACTTACCACAGTGTCAGACACAGTTTGAGTACTCAAGAAATTTTCTCTTTTCTCTAAGATATCATGAAAATTTCTCATTCTATTAAATATTCTTCAAATACAGGACTTTCCCATTAGTATCCCATTATATTTATGTACTCTATGTCCATCTCTTGTCAGTCAGACCATAATGTAGAAACTAAGGCAGCCCAGCATAATGGCAGGCTCCAGAGTCAAAACACTTGGGTTTAACTTCTGGCTCCACCACTTACTATCCCCATGACTTTGGATGAGTTACTTAACTTCTATAATCTCAATTTTCTAACCTGTGAAATGGATACATTTCTCCTGAGTTGTTATGATATTTAACTGATACAATACATGTGAAGTACTCAGTAAATCTTAGCAATGATGATGGTGGTGGTGGTGGTGTGGTGGTGTTTTCAAATATTTAAGATGTTTCCAATGTATGCCAATCGCATTACTCATTTTATAATTTCTAGAGGGTAAGGTTAACTGAAAGTGTAGTGCTTATAAAGTTGGCCAGTGGGGGAAGGAAGAGGGGGAGCTCTGATTGGTGCAAATAAAGTAAAACTTGTATGGTAACAACTAATGTGTCATTTTTTTTTTTTTAGTAAGACTGTCGAATCAAAGGAAAAGATCAACCACTTCAAGAGAACATGTAATTTGATTGTAAAGTAATGAGACAGATTCCACAACAATCTTACTATTTTTGAGTCACACGTAGAGTGTTTATGCTTTTCTGGAAACAGGAAGCTTTGGTGAGCCCAGTGATTATGTCACTTTATGATGAATAAAAGCATACACACATCTATTAATATTCTCTTTGCCTTCGAGGCTTGATGCTAAAAATATGACCTAGCGTATGTCACACTGGTTTTCATGTGATCACTAAGCTCATTATTTTCTCCAACATAATCTTCTATTTGATGACTCGAGTGCTAAAGAATTCAATACAATATCTCTTATTGTCAGAGAAAAATCCTGGTAGAATCTTCGTTATTATCTCAGTTGCTGATGCAGGTCTGAATTCAGAAATGTAATTCAAATTCTTTTGAAGCTGTGTCAGATCTGTTTGCTTCACCTTGTTCAATGCACGAAGCAATTAGCTTTGGCTATGTTAATATAATACTTTCCTATAACAGCATATGAAAATTTGAGAAGAAAAGTTATTCCAACTTTTTCAAACAAACTTTCAAAAATATTAAAATCATCAACCCAGGAGTATCGAAAACAGTGAAAGGCAGAATCTGGCCAAGAACAAAGCAACAGAGATATTTAAAATTGCTACCCGTCAGCCAACTGTTGGTGCTAAATTGGGGGCGGGAGAGTACATTATGCTGTATCTCTTGATGGAAAGGATTGGTGCCTAATGATGAAAGCTGTGTCTACACAAGGTGAGGAATTGGAATGGATTTTTCACATTATGTAGACCATGATTTATAATAATCTAGAGTAGTAAAGACATCATTGGTAATGACAGATTACAAAATGACGCTACAATAGCTAATTTGAGATCCATTGCATTAACTGAAATAAAAGTACATTTCCAGGTGGTGGGAGTAGCAAACAGAGACAAGAGAGTGAGCATGAACGCACAGTGGTTGGCCACAGGAGGGAACCTGAAGGGGTCAGGGCCCCCAGACCGGCATTCCTTATGGGGGTGGGGACGGGAAGGCGTGCTGATAGAGCTCTTCTCTGAAGAGCCCCCTTTGGAGAGTTTAAACGCCCTCACAATAGTGGTCACTGTACATTTTGTTGACCCTCAGGTCTATGATTTTTATCTGTGAGGTTTTTTCCTTTTTCTCCCTTAAAAAAAAAATCTCAATCGTTCTGTGTTTTTTGGTTGCGCCTATTTCTTCTACTGTCACAATAGAAGAGGCAGGCTTTACAGCCCTTGTACATAGACTATGGATAATGGCTTGTATTTGTATAAATATCTGAAGACTGCACACAGAACCCACGTCAGGCGTTCAATAAACGTGTGTGATGCTTACGCTCTTCAAAGCACATACGCTTTTCCACATCTTGTCTGAGCCTCAGAACAGCCCTGTGAAGAAAGCAGGGCAAATATTTATGCCATTTTTCAAGAGAAGAAATTGGAACAGAAATCGAGAAACGGGAACAGGTCCCCAGAGTTGTTACGAGTGGGACTAGAATTTGACCCTTGCTGACTTCTCTTTTGGCAGCTTCTCCTCGTTCTGAGGCGTCCAAAACACATCAGCAAGAATTTGGGGCACATCATCCTCTCCCAGACATCGCCAGGTCTTCCTTGCTTCTGAAATAAGATTCACACAAGTGTGGGCTTTGAGTCTCCACAGCAGAAGTTCTTAACCACGAGTCCATGGATCCCGACGAGGCTTACAGATGGGCTTCTGAGAACGCTCCAAAGTGAATGCAAACTGTGTGCTTCTGTGCCTGTTTTCAGAGCTATCAGTGGATTCTCAAAGGGCCCATCAAATCACCCATCATCTGGGTCACTCTTACACCTGAATCTGTTGCGGGTTTCCAGACTTCTAGTCTTTTCTTCAGCAGAAGATGCAGGTTATTAGTGAAGCCCCAATTTGGAGATAAATAAAGCCAATGCTTGGCTTCCTAGATAGAGGTTTAGCGGGAGTTGCTGCTCTGTCTGATAGATGAATCAGCTCTCCAGGAAGAGGCTCAAGTCAGTCAGTATTCGTGCTTCTCAAATGTTTATAAGACCCTTCTAGAGAGACCATGGAAGCTCCAGTTTCTGAGTGGGCATCCAGATCTACTGACTTAGAACCTTGGACGGTGGGATCCTGTCATCTGCATTTTAACTGATGACCCCACTTAATCCTGACGCCTGCCAGTCGTCCACACAAGGAGAAAAAAATGCTATAAAGACTGGCACTTTCCCATTTCAGGAATCTCTCTCTCTTACACAGAAAGAAGTTTAATTAAAAAAAAAAAGCTATTGAAGCAGAAGCCACACACACAGAGAAAGGCGCACAATGTAAGTGTATTCATAGCCCATGTGACTTATCACACGGGAACACACTCGTGTAAGCACCTTGCAGGTCAGCCCGCACCATCGCCAGCTTCCCGGGAAACACTTTATAGTACCTCTATAAAGGTGCCACTAGTTTTGCCTGTTTTTGAACTTTATACAAATTGAATGAGAGACTTTTGTGTTTGGTAGCATCGGATTATAGAAGCCACACCAGTTATTTTAACAGAGATAATCTCATTACTACACGAACTGTTGGCATGGGGACTGGAGAAGGCAAAAAGGGACACTAAGGTGGCGCGTAGGTAGCAACCAACCTCAGGAGGCAATTACCACCTCTAGGACTGGGGAGCGAAGAAAACAAGTTGCTGCTTTTTCTGAGACGAGTGAAAACCAAGAAGTGGAAACCCTTGACGATGCGGTGGGGAGCAGGTCCGTTCCCTCTTCTAGCCTTGCGGGATTCCGCTAGTGCCCCCTAGTGGCGGAGCCTGGCGGGGAGCTAGTTTGCTGAGCACAAACGTGCTTCAGAGGCCCAGCCCCAGCCCTGGGAGCAGGGAATGGAAGGGTGGGCTTGAAGCTGAAAGCCGACAGCTGAATAACCTGCAGAGATCCTTCAGCTCACGATGATGTTTGTGAGATTCATCCGTGTTACGGGCATCGATCGCACATTGTTGTGCAATAGAACTCTTTCATTATCCAAAATGGAAACTCTATACCCCTTAAACACTGCCCCCTCCCCTTTGCACCCAGCTCTTGGCAACCACCTTCCTACCGTCTGTTCCTGTGGTTTTGACTTTAGATACTTCACATGAATGGAATCATCTAGTATTTGTCCTTTTGCCACTGACTGATTTCACTTAGCATAATGTCCCAGAAGTTCTTAATTTTAATTAAGTACGATGTATCCCTTTCTCTGTATGGTTAGTACTCTTCATGTCTTATTTCAGACATTTTTTCCTAACACAGCGTTATGAAGGTATTACCTCAAATCATCTTCTAGATCTGTGCTAATATAATAGCCACTGACCATATAAGACTATTTAATTAAATTAAATTTAAAATAGTTTCTCAGTCGCACTAACCACATTTCAAGTGCTCAGCAGCCGCATGTGACTAATGGCTAACGTACTGGACGGTGTAGGAAGTTCTATCGGACAGCACTGATCCAGAAGTTTTATTGTTTACTTTTCACATTTGGTTCTGCCATCCACCTGGAATTAATCTTTGCGTATGTGTTTGGTAGCGGTAAATTTTAATTTTTTCCACATGCATCCCCACTTAATCCGGCACTATTTATTTGCCCCCCGCTGCTCTGCAGTGGCTAACTTAGTAATTTATGAACTCTCTATTTATCAGTGAATCTGTTTATGGATTCTCTATTCTGTTCTATTAACCCATTTATCTCCCCTGGTGCCGCTAAGTACCACATGATCTTAATTACCATACTTAAATATGTGTTGACATCTGGTAAGGCAACTCCTCTCAACTTGGTCACCTTCTTCAGCAAGGTCTTGACTATTCCCAAACTGTTACATTTCCGTGCATACTTTTATTTTATTTTTTAATTTAAAATAATCTCAAACTCACAGAAAAGTTTCAAGTACAGAACAATCACTCTTTTTCTGAACCATTTGAGAGTAAGTTGCCCCATCACCCCTGAACACTTCGGTGTATTTCTACAAAGACACTCCCCTGTAAAATCAACCCTCAAAATCAGGAAAATGACACTGACAGTTTTACCATTGAAACCTTAGACCCCATTCAAGCTGTCCCAAGGATTTAATCGAGAGCCATAGCCTTCATTCATGGTATGTCTCTTTAGTCCTTAACCATCTAGAATATTTCTCAGTCTTCCCTTGAATGTTGTGCCCTTGACACTTTCTGAATATGAGAGGCTATTTACTCTGTAGAATGTTCCCCCCGTCTGGGGTGGTTCGTGTTCGATCTGTATTAGATCTGGGTCATATGTCTTTGGCAGAACTATCATACTGGCAATGCTGTGTTCTTGAATCTTCTCAAGCGGCACATCAGTTTGATTTGTGCCATTATCGGTCATATTAACTTTGAACACTTGAGTAAGGTGGTGTCCGTCAGGCTTTTCCAGTATAAAGTTCCTTTTTTTCCCCTTTGGATTAAATATTCTTGGGGAAGGTACTTTGAAGTTATGTGAGTACCTTCTATCTCTATAAGCTTTCAATGAATGAATGAATTAATTAATCTATATCAGGATGAACTGATAGTTTCCTGTTGTACTCAATGGGCTGGACTATGTTACTATCATTACTTATTTTGATGCTCAAATTATCGCCGATTTGATTGGATACAGACATTAATATAGACGTAAATGTGAATGTTGTATGTCTGTGTGTGCATGTATTCTCAAGTTTTGTCATCTGGGAGGTTCTGGGAGCAGGGATACCCCAATAGTAATAAGCACCAAACTCTAGGCTCCAGTTGTAATAATTTCTTTTGTTTTTAAGATTTTATTTCTTTACTTGTCAGAGAGAGAGAGGGAGAGAGAGAGCACAAGCAGGGGGAATAGCAGGCAGAGGGAGAAGCAGGCTCCCTGCTGAGCAAGGACCCCGACATGGGACTTGATCCCAGGACACTGAACTGAAGGCAGATGCTTAACTGACTAAGCCACCCAGGCGTCCTTCCAGTTGTGCTGATTTCTATATCTGTTTATATATTTAAAATAATGAGTTTGGGGCGCCTGGGTGGCTCAGGTCATGATCCCAGGGTCCTGGGATCGAGCCCCGCATCGGGCTCCCTGCTCGGCAGGAAGCCTGCTTCTCCCTCTCCCACTCCCCCTGCTTGTGTTCCCTCTCTCGCTGTGTCTCTCTCTGTCAAATAAATAAATAAAATATTAAAAATAAAATAAAATAAAATAAAACAATGAGTTCACAGTGATATCTTTAATTGCTATTCAGTGTCCATCTAGTTTCCCCTTTGCTCATCTGTCATTCCTTTCTCTAACAGTGAGAAGCTAGGTTCCTAGTACATATATATATTTTTAAGATTTTATTTATTTATTTGAGAGAGACAGAGAGAGCATGAGTGGAGAGAGGGAGAAGCAGACTCCCTACTGAGCAGAGAGCCTGATGCCCACATGCTCGATCCTAGGACCCTGAGATCATGACCTGAGCTGAAACCGAAAGTCGAACGCTTAACCGACTGAGCCACCCGGGCACCCCCGCCCCTGTATTTTTAATGTATTTATTTATTTGATCAATCGCTCAGTAAATAACAAATCTCCTCTTGTCACTGTCAGCCCCCTCTCCCCTCCTCATGGGTACATTCCTTACCCCACCTGGGTTTCAACACCTGTGCTGGGGCATGCCCACACCTCCTCTCCCCTCGGCTGACACTCGGTGTCAGGTGCCCCTCTTCTCCACAAGTGGTGGCTTTCCTTGCCTCAATTGAGATCTGGCACCCTGCACTTAGACCACCCATCCTCCCAGCCCGCACCCCCTACATGGCCACGCTCCTCATCCTGCTTGGACTTTGGCACCCCGTATGGGGCCCATCCCTCAATGTGGATGCCCTCCTTACCCAGAAATGCTCTTGGTAATACGTCCCATCATTTGTAAATACTTTCTATGCTTACTTGCATATCTATCATGCCGTTCCGAAAGCAACCATCATTCTATAAACAAAGCACATTGATGGAGCCATCCCTTTCCACTTGGCATTTCCCTCCCTTTGTGAGTACCTTATTCACCCATCATCTTTTAGTTTGTTCAAAGTGTACCCCTGCTTGTTCAGAGCCCAGAGTTTTTGCTACCCCTACTGTGGCAGGTGCAAGGTAGAGGCGTTGGAAGCATGCAGTAGGGGGAGAGTGCTGACTTGGGGTCTCCTTATATGATTTAGTGGCCTTTCAAACACAATAGTCCCCAAACCTTCTATTGACCAACCCCCATGCTTCATCCATTTTCCCTGTTCCAGAAGGTGGCATCCTCATCCTACTCAGTTGCCCAAGACAGAAATCTGGAAGTTATTATTAATTCCTCACTCCCCCTAACTTCTCTACCCAATGCTTCAATTTTCCCTACAAAGTCTACCTAAGATCTGTCCCTTTCCCTCCACATCTTGTTGGACTCCAGTGATAGCCACCTGACCGGTCCTTCCACTCTGTTCTCTGTAGAGTGGCTAAGTTCTCTTTCAGAAAGGTATAGCAGATTATGCCATTCTTGGGTTTAAATTCCTTTCTTGGGGTTCCTACCACATTCAGAATAATCGAATCTCATTACCATGGTCTGACTACTGCCCCTAGTCTCCAACATTGCCTTCATTGTATTTCTCCCCACGTCACCCAGGGTTCAGGCACTCCGGATACCCTTTTGTTTCATTTCGGGTATAGAGCAAGCTCTCTCCAGTCTCTGGGTTTTTAGAAGGTGTTCCCCCAATGGATGGGGACACTCTTCCCCCCCACTTCAAAGCTCTTCTCAAGGGTCATAATGATATGTGAACTTATTTTCTTGTCCATCATATTTCACCACACTCCCACCTGGATGGGTCAGAGGTAAAGGTCAGTGATTCGTCAGTTGTATGTAACACTCTGTGCTCATTCCATCATGTGTCTTCCTTAATGTCCATCACCCAGTTGCCCCATCCCCCCACCCACCTCCGCTCCAGCAACCCTCAATTTGTTTCCTATGTTTAAGAGTGTCTTATGGTTTGTTTCCCTTTCTGATTTAATCTTGCTTTATTTTTTCCTCTCTTCCCTCTGTTTTTTTTTTTCTTAAATTCCACATATCGGTGAGATCATATGATAATTGCCTTTCTCTGATTGATTTACTTAGCTTAGCATAACACCCTCTAGTTCCACCCACAATGTTGCAAATGGCAAGATTTCATTTTTTTGATGGCTGAGTAGTTATTCCATTGTGTGTGTGTGTGTGTGTGTGTGTGTATTATATATATTATATATATTATATATATATAAAGAAGATACCTTCTTTATCCATTCATCTGTCAATGGACATCTGGGCTCTTTCCATAGTTTGGCTATTGTGGACATTGCTTCTATAAACATTGGGGTGCAGGTGCCCCTTTGGATCACTACATTTGTATCTTTGGGGTAAATACCCAGTAGTGCAATTTCTGGGTTGTAGGGTAGCTCTATTTTCAACTGTTTGAGGAACCTCCCTACTGTTCTCCAGAGTGGCTGCACCATCTTGCGTTCCCACCAACAGTGTAAGAGGGTTCCCCTTTCTCTGCATCCTCCAACATCTGTCGTATCCTGACTTGTTAATTTTAGTTATTCTGACTGGTAGGAGGTGGTATCTCATTGTGGTTTTGATTTGTATTTCCCTGATGCTGAGTGATGTTGAGCATTTTTTCATGTGTCTATTGGCCATTTGGATGTCTTCTGCCCATTTCTTTTCTTAAAGATTTTATTTATTTATTTATTTGACAGAGAGAGAGAGAGCGAGCACAAGCAGGGGGAGCAAGAGAGGGAGAAGGAGGTTTCCCACTGAGCAGGGAGCCCTATGTGGGGCTCGATCTTGGGACGCTGGGATCATGACCTAAGCTGAAGGCAGACAGTCAACCGAATGAACCACCCAGGTGCCCCTCTTCTGCCCATTTCTTGATTGGATTATTTGTTCTTTGGGCATTGAGTTTGATAAGTTCTTTATAGATTTTGGATACTAGCCCTTTCTCTGATGAGACCTTTGCAAATATCTTCTATTCTGTCAGTTGTCTTCTGGTTTTGTTGACTATTTCCTTTGCTGAGCAAAAGTTTTTTTATCTTGATGAAGCCCCAGTAGTTCATTTTTGCCTTTGTTTCCCCTATCTCTGGAGACATGTCTAGCAAGAAGTTGCTGCCTGTGTTCTCCTCTCGGATTTTGATGAATTCCTGTCTCACACTTAGGTCTTTCATCCATTTTGAGTCTATTTTTGTGTGTGGTGTAAGGAAATGGCCCAGTTTCATTCTTCTGCATGTGGCTGTCCAGTTTTCCCAACACCATTTGTTGAAGAGACTGTCTTTTTTCCATTGGATATTCTTCCCTGCTTTGTTGAAGATTATTGAACGTAGAGTTGAGGGTCCATTTCTGGGTACTCTATTCTATTCCAGAATTCTTGAAGTCCAGAATTGTGATGCCACCAGCTTTAGTTTTCTTTTTTGACATTCCTTTGGCTATTCGGGGTCTTTTCTGGTTCCATACAAATTTTAGGATTATTTGTTCCATTTCTTTGAAAAAAGTCGATGGTATTTTGATAGGGATTGCATTAAATGTGTAGATTGCTCTAGGTAGCATAGAAATTTTAACAATAATTGTTCTTCCAATCCATGAACATGGAACATTTTTCCATTTCTTTGCATCTTCCTCATTTCCTTTCATGAGCGTTCTATAGTTTTCTGAGGACAGATCCTTTACCTCTTTAGTTAGGTTTATTCCTAGGTATCTTATGGTTTTTGGCATAATCATAAATGGGATCAACTCCTTAATTTCTCTTTCTTCTCTCTCATTGTTAGTGTATAGAAATGCAACTGATTTCTGTGCATTGTTTTTTTGTTTTTGTTTTTGTTTTTGTGCATTGATTTTATATCCTGAATTCCCGTATGAGTTCTAGCAATTTGGGGTGGAGTCTTTTGGGTTTTCCACACAGAGTATCATGTCATCTTTGAAGAGTTAGAATTTGACTTCTTTGCCAATTTGAATGCCTTTTATTTCTTTTTGTTGTCTGCTGAGGTTAGGACTTCTAGTACTATGTTGAACAACAGTGGTGATAGTGGATATCCCCACTGTGTTCCTGACCTAGGGGAAAAGCTCTCAGTTTTTCCCCATTGAGAATGCTATGGGCTTTCCATAGCTGGTTTTTATGATATTGAGGTATGTTCCCTCTATCTCTACTCTGTGAAGAGTTTTAATCAAGAAAGGATGCTGTACTTTGTCAAATGCTTTCTCTGCATCTATTGAGAGTATCATATGGTTCTTGTCCTTTTATTAATATCACATTGATTAATTTGCGGATGTTAAACCACCCTTGCGGCCCAGGAATAAATCCCACTTGGTCATGGTGAATACTCCTTTTAATGTACTATTGGATCCTATTGGCTAGTATCCATGTTCATCAGGGATATTGGCCTGGAATTCTCCTTTTTGGTGGTGTCTTTGTCTCGTTTTAGGATGAAGGTAATGCTGGCCTCATAGAAAGAGTTTGGAAGTTTTCCTTCCAAGACTAGGTATTAATTCTTCTTTATAGAATTATGAAGAATATATATATATATATATATTTATATATATATATATAAAGAATTATCTTCTTTATGTTTGGTAGAATTCCCCTGGGAAGCCATCTGGCCCTGGGCTCTTGTTTGTCGGGAGATTTTTGATTACCGCTTCAATTTCCTTACAGGTTATGGGTCTGTTCAGGTTTTCTATTTCTTCCTGGTTCAGTTTTGGTAGTTTATACGTCTCTAGGAATGCATCTGTTTCTTCTAGATTGCCTAATTTGTTGGCATATGGTTGCTCATAATATGTTCTTATAATTGTTTGTATTTCTTCGGTGGTGGTTGTGATCTCTCCTCTTTCATTCATGATTTTATTTATCTGGGTCCTTTCTCTTTTCTTTTTGATAAGTCTGGCCAGGGATTTATCAATCTTATTAATTCTTTCAAAGAACAAGCTCCTAGTTTCATTGATCTATTCTACCATTCTTTTGGTTTCCGTTTCATTGATTTTTGCTATGATCTTTATTATTTCTCTTCTCCTGCTGGGTTTAGGCTTTATTTGCTGTTCTTTCTCCAGCTCCTTTAAGTGTATGGTTAGGTTGTGTATTTGAGACCTCTCTTGTTTCTTGAGAAAGGCTTGTATTGCTATATACTTCCCTCTTAGGACTGCCATTGCTGCATCCCAAAGGTTTCGAACAGTTGTGTTTTCATTTTCATTTGTTTCCATGAATTTTTAAAATTCTTCTTTAATTTCCTGGTTGACCCATTCATTCTTTTATAGAATGCTTTTTAGCCTCCATGTATTTGAGTTCTTCCCAAATTTCCTCTTGTGCTTGAGTTCAAATTTCCAAGCACTGTGGTCTGAAAATATGCAGGGAATAATCCCAATCTTTTGGTACCTGTTGAGACCCGATTTATGAACCAGTATGTGATCTATTCTGGAGAATATTCCATGTTCACTCAAACAGAATGTGTATCCTGTTGCTCTAGGATGGAATGCTCTGAATCTATCTGTGAAGTCCATCTGGCCCAGTGAAACACACATCTTTTCAAAAGTCACATTCCCCTTCCCCAGTTACACCTAGACCTGGGACTTCAGACTGTCAGGGCAAGGCTGCTGGGGTTGCAGAAAGGGGAAAAAAGGAGATGTGAAGCTTCCAGAGCCAAGATCTTGACCTTGACAATAGATATGGAAGATTTCTCATGAGAGAATTGACATTATCCTTTAGGGGAAAAAAAAAAGCTGGGGCAGGTGGGGGTGTGGGAGAACTTCACGTGGAGGGAAGGTCGAGTGCTGGAGGGGAAGGGAGTGAGCTAGGTGCTGTGAGTTAGTGTCCTTCACCTGTCACCAGCTGTGTGCTTACGCATCCTTAAGTTTGGCAGCTTGGGGATGGTGGAGTCTGTGCCTGCTTTCTGGTGTTGTGCAGGGATGAGAGCAGGGTCCTGTGCTGTCCGGCGCAGGGCCAGCACAGTGGGGTCACACAGTAGGGAGGACACGGGACTGCCTGATGGGGTTAAGCAAGGAGGCCTGAGCAATGCCTGGTGGGGCGAGGAAGTGGGAGCCACACAGGAAGGGCTTCTGCACTGGCATGAGGAAGACCCAGGGCTCCTGGAGGTGGAGGAGACTTGCATCTCCCCTGAGGTGGGGATCTCTGCCCGCAATTGGAGATAAGAGGGGGCCAAGCACCTGAGTGGGCAGATGCCCACCGAGAACCAAACATCTGTCCTCTGAGGCTGCAAAGTTACCTTCCACCGAACATTTAGAAGGAAGTTTTGCTTCCTAGACAGGAGAGGGACAGGAAATGCTGATCTGACTGATTTTAAGCCTTCAGTGACCAAGTCTACATTTCTTTCACTAGACAACATGAGAACTCAAGGTAGATTTTAATCTAAATTCTAGAAATATCAGAAACTGCACCTTTTTGTTTTGTTCACCTGGGTTTTGTAGCTTGCAACTATTGTTCAGACTATGAATGAGTTAACACCTGACACCTTTGCAGGCAGGAGACCTGTGTTCCCCGGGGGGTCTCTCTCCTAGAAGCAACTCTTGCTACGCATATTTAATGGCTAAAGATGATTGATTATACACCTGTGAGTTTTTTGTTTATGTTTCCATGAATTTTTTGTTTATGTGTTCCCTATACGATATGACATCTTTTGAATTCAGGAACTGTGCCTTCTATGTGATTCAGAAATGCCCACAAATTCTTATATAGAGGTCTTCCAAGAAGGCACCAGATGCATTACTTCATGCCTACTTGGCTTCCTTTGATGCCAGATTTTATTTATTTATTTGAGAGAGTGAGCGAGCACAAGCAGGGGGAGAGGCATAGGGAGAAGCAGGTTCCCCACTGAGCAGGGAGCCCGATCCCAGGACCCTGGGATGATAACCCGAGCTGAAGGCAGACGCTTAACCTGCTGAGCCACCCAGGGGCCCCTCCCTCAATGCTTTTATTCTTCCTTTCTCAGTCTTTGTCTTGGCATTTCCTGGAGTTTTCTTTTGATTCTTCTTTTTCTTAAAACAAAACAAAACAAAACAAAACAAAACAAACAAACCCAAGAAAATAAATTTTACTCTGGCGTTGATGGCAGGAAGAGGTCTGAGGTAGAAGAAATGGAGGCACAGTTCAGCACAGACTGCAGATAGGCTGGTTTGGCTGCTGACGTCACCACTCACACACTTGTGGATTGAGACTCAGTTTCCTGATCACAGGACTCAGCAAACTGGCCAGAGCACAACGCCACTTGCTGTCTTCAGACTCTACCTGTTTTCATATGGCCCATGAGCTAAGAATGGTTTTTACATTTTTAAATGGCTGAAACGAAACCAGAAGAAAACACGTGGGGCGCCTGGGTGGCTCAGTTGGTTAAGCGACTGCCTTCAGCTCAGGTCATGATCCTGGAGTCCCAGGATCAAGTCCCACATGAGGCTCCCTGCTCAGCGGGGAATCTGCTTCTCCTTCTGACCCTCTTCCCTCTCGTGCTCTCTCTCTCTCATTCTCTCTCTCTCTCAAATAAATAAATAAACTCTTAAAAAAAACAAAAGAAAACACGCTATTTTGAGACTTGTGAGAATTACATGAAATTCACATTTCAGCACCCATAAATACGGTTCTATTGGTATACAGCCACTCTCATTTGTTTGTATACGGCCCGTGGCTGCTAACGCGCTGTTAATAGCAGAATTGTGGGTTTTACTCTCCGGTCCTTTATAAAAATGTTTGTCCACCTCTGCCTTATCTGGAAAAAAAAAAAAAACAAAACGGATAATGATTCCTACATCAGAGGGTTATTTTTGTGTGTGAGGATTAAATGAATACCAGAAGTAAAATATGGGGCTGCACCTGGAATCTGCAGGTGCTTGAGAAATGATTCCCTTCCACCAAGCCTGATACTTGAAACTTATCACATTTGGTAAAATGGTGACTTTTGCTTTTGAGATGGTTTTGAAGCACGGTACGAAGCTTTTGCATAGACAGACAAATCAAATGTACTTTGTATTCTGTGTAGAAATACCTTTCATTAATGAACCTCCCAGAAGTGCCCAAGGATTAATTTAAACCTAAACGCTTCCCCATTAATTCGATAAGCCTCTAATACACGGTATACAAATTACACAGTGGAGTTTAATAATTTAGAAGTGTTGTATGGGTTGCCACACAATAGTTGGAAAAGGCAAGTTTGCTTGTAAAATATTCCCTTGGGTCCAGGAGATGCCAATTGCAATAGAAAGGCTTTCTACCTTGCCTTTCCAAGACAACTGCCAGTTTCTGAATCCTCTCCCTAAGTACCTCCAGTGCGTCGGAAATTTTATGTTCATCTGGCCACTAGAGAGCACTTTGAGACTAACAAAGCTGGGGCCGGGCACCCGGGCCTCGGTTTGAACCCTGGTCTCCCGTGGCCGAGGGGCCGCACACTCGCTGCGCCATCTAGCTTAAGCGATGACTTACAAAGGGCCGTCAAGGCTGATGGATGCATTTTGTGAAGCTTAGTGACCTGTGGTAGTGATAATGAAGTATTCTGCAGCCCAGATAACATTTTATTCTGTCACTATGGTTTTCTGCCTCTAGTGACATCACCTAATTTGTACTGCTTTACAGGGTATTTTTAAGGCGAGCGTTTTAGCCAGGGTCCCAGTTCCCTTATTGCTCGGTCTCTTTTCTGTCAGATTGAATTTCTCTCAAAGAGAAAATATTGCTTGATATTGATTCCCGGGCACGAGATAATTTCAGGTTCTCACTCTGCAGTTCATCCGAAGCTCTGGTTAAAATCTTGAAGAGGTTTTCCAAGGCTAAGGGGCGCAGTTCAAAAGAACAGTTCTTAAATGTGTTTAAAAGACGCTTGGCTACATTTTCTGATGTCTCATCAGCAGTTTGCACTGATACACTTTCCATTGTTATTACAACTGAACCATATCATAGGGAGTTGTACCAGCAAGACCATCAAGTTTTCTAAAAAGCTATAAAGCTTTGATGTTTTCTGGCCTATTTCTTACTGTGCTCTTAAAAATGTTTAGCTTCTGCTGAGCCAAATGTGTACCTCTAAAGGCGTATGCAGTGAAAAACTCTTCAAGCATCTCCGGGACTGCTGTAATATCTGTCTCTACAGCAGGAGGAGGAGATTCTGTTTGGTGAAGCAAGGGGGAGTTCTTTGTGGCGTGCATTGTGAATGAATACCACCGACCGTCAGCTGTGCTCCGGCCCATCAGCGCTGGGGTCTGGCTGTGGAGATAGAAGAAGAATCTACTCTCCTGGCCACTGCTTATGAGCATTTCGCAAAGCCATTCCATTCTGGTATTATTGTTTGCATCAAAGAGAAATCAAAGGCATCAATTCTAGCCCCGTTTCCTAAACCCATTGAGGTATTTATAAGGATCGGTTTGCAGGGGACTTCTTTGATGTTTTCAAAATTCTAAATAATTTCTCCTTCTCTTGAGTGACACTTGACTTTCAAGCAAAGAATATTTCTGCATGTGAAATGTCGGTTCTAATAATAACCTGCTTAATGCGCCACTGAAATCACTAATAGAATTCACTACCGTTTTTACAAAAAGAAGTTTCTTTGCTCTATCTGGGTGCCTGGCTCCCACACCCTGGCTAGCACAGCGCCAGATCATTGCAAACAAACGGACGGCTTCGTAAGGAAATTACCCTCTAAAATGTAAACTTGCTATCTCCTCTTTTGCCAACACAAACCATTTGCAACGTGCACGCAAAAAGAGCAAGGGAGTGAATGGGCTATTAACAAAGACTTTCGAGAGATGGATTCCTCTGGGTTTCATGGGGAGCCATGAATATGACAACATAAAGGAGTGGAATGGAAGGCAAAGATAAGGAGTTTCCATGGGGGTGTAAGCATTATTGTGTAGATATTGTTGGTTCTCTGCAGCCAGACTTTCGCTGTGAGCTCAGTGTCTTTGCCAGATCCAGGCACCTGGCCCGGCAATCCTAGAGGGTCTTCCTTCTGCACACGCTGATTTATTTCACAGAAGCTTTCTGTGTAGGTGAAAGATAGTAGAACTCTAACGAACAGGTAATGTTATCCCTGGGATTTCAACAAGGATTGAATTAAATAGTACAAAGCAGGAAGATTGTATACGTGTGCCTGTGAATCTATTTTCATTTGCCTGAAACTCCTTGGTTCTCGGGGGCTACGATTCTGTGGAAGACATATTCCCATCGAATATTTAGTGAACGCAAGGAGGTGACACTCATTCTTCCTTGTCTGGGCTTCACCACAGCTCTAGAAGGAAATTTGGATTTCTTCAGATGGGCTCTTTTCCCTCCATTGTATGGCACCATACTTAGGGCAACCTCTTCTACTCGAGGATGAGATGCAGATGCTTCTCTATGTCTGTCAGATTCTCGTTGTGTGTGTGTGTGTGTATGTGTGTGTGTATGTGTGTGTGTGTGTGTGTGTTTATCTTGTGGATCTTGCACTTCTTCCGGAAAAACAACAACAAAAACAAAAACCAAACTGGGTTATAAACAGAATACTGTATAGATGGAAGAAATACTGAAGGGAGCAGGGATACTGCTTTGTCCGTAAACTACATCTTGAGTGGGCAGAAAGGGCTTTTCTTGAAGTAGAAGACACTCACAACAGATCATGTTTTACTTGGGGACAGCTCTTGGTTGTCGTTTTACACGCTGTTTCACCAGCGAATGTTGGTTAACCTGTTATGCGGTTTTATCTCCTCTCTGGCAAAGACTGAGAGAAAGCTGGTCCAGCTTTTTATTTTTCAGCAGAGCGTCTTCCACAGAGGCTCTCAATAAACACTTGGTGGTTTGATTCATAGGCTCTAAGACGGGACAAACAGTGTGGCGTGGAGGAAATCACAGTAGATCAGCTGTTGAATGGGGGCATGCCAAGTAATCTTTCTGGGCCACTATTTCCTTATCTGTAAAAAGAAGGGGTTGGACTCAGTGATGGCCAAGGTCACTTCCAGCTCCGTCAATTCTGTTTTTAAAAAATACTTGGATCCTGAAAGAAGAACATCTTCTCGAGTTTCCGGACAAAAGAGCCCAGGGTGTGTTTGTGCCCGACCTCCTACCACATCCTGACTTTCTACTTTAATGAATCTGGGTTTATTCTTCAGTGAAATGGCTCAGCTCCAAAAGTTCTCAGTGCGGTTCTAACACCGTGTCGGTATTGATTTTTCTTGCAAGCTAGTGGTTACTGTAACCACCAAACTATTAAATCTCTCTCCTTCTCATAAGGATGACTTCACGAGTGGCGTTCTACTCTCTTTGTTGGATATTTAACTCAGTCCAGGGCTAATTTGAAGATAGCATTACTCTCAAACTCTCTCAAAATGCTTCATGGCTGACAGCTTTCTACCTTTCCTCACCTCTGGGTCGTTGATCGAACACTCGAGCTGACAGAGGTTGATAAAAAATGGGACTTTTGGAGGACTCTGACCTTTTTCCTGCCGCGTTGTTCTCCGTCGCCTCGTGCATCAAAGCTTCGAATTTCTTACTGTAAACAATGTCAATACTTATTCAAATAAGATAGGCTTTCTTCCTTATTTTGTTTGTTCGTGAGTGCAGAAGATAATGTTTCGCCTCCTGGCATTGACTGTTGTCATGGCCGGACCCCAGATGTTACCTTCCGTATACATGTACACAGGGTGCTGCAATACTGAAATATTAATTTAATTCTTAATTTCTCACTTTAGAAGTTTACCCTTCATGAGCTCTCCGGTTAACGGGCGGAAGACACAACATGTCAAGTAGGTTATGATAGCCATTAACTTCCGAAAACAGTTCTAACGGCAGCTTTCATTTTCAATGATTCTTGGGCACTCAGCTTGTTACATTAGTTAGAACATACACTACAAACTGAGCAGTGACTTTGATGTTAATAAAGAATTCTATATCCAGGACCATAATACCTTGCTGATTACCTTTCAGTAGATTCCATGGTGACTCCCGAGTAGAGGGACAATTTAATGAGGTCGTTAATATTTCCATAAAACCAGCAATCTGATAAGTTCTCTTTTGGTAGGCACTTTTGCAGAACTAGCATAAGTGACTGTTCCACATGAAGCATTATCTTTTCTTGTACAACATTGAAAGCTTACATGCTGCTTGACAAATTTGAATTTTAAAAAGTAAGAATGATTGGCACTTCGTAACTTACACAGAAATATAAAGTGGTACAAGAAAATTGCCCATTTCTTTTAGATTTACATTTTATGTATTTTTTTTCTTTTAAGAAGTGATAAGACATGTAATTTCCATCAACTTCAACCAGCTATGTATGAAAGAGGCTACAAGTTCAGCTCTGTAGAGGAGAAGCAAGTCGTGGGGAGAGCTGACATAACCACAAAAAAGCAGACAGCCTTCCCAGGTTCTAGAGATGGTTATTTGCAGGCAAAGATGAAAATCCTAAGACTGAGATACTACATGTCTTGAAAGCAATTCTGCTTGCTCTTGCTTCCTGATCCACCAGCCCCAGGATGTCAGTTATCAAATGTCTTCCCAGGTCCATTAAATGCAAGGAGAAAAAGGAAGCAGATAGAGAGGTATAACTAGAGTTTACTGATGAAGACTTCTCTTTATGTGTTGGGTGCTCCAAAATTTTTGGTGTAAAGCAATTATTGTCTATTCCTTAATTTGGTCAACTAACATTTACTGACATACAATAGCAAAGCACCCGGCTCTGTACATCTGCCAAGTTAACATTTCCTCATTGAGCTTCATTATAAATTTGAAGATGTGTGGCAATAAAGGTAATTGGGCCATCAACTTATAACAGAAATCTTGTTTAGGAATCTTGAATTTAAAAAAAATTTTTTTAAAAAGATTTTATTTATTTGAGAGAGAGAAAGAGAGCAGGGGGAGGAATAGAAGGGGAGGGAGAGGGAGTGTGAAAGAATCTCAAACAGACCCCGTGCTCAGCGTGGAGCCCGATGCGGGGCTTGATCCCATGACCCCTGAGATAATGACCTGAGACAAAACCAAGAGTCGGATGCTCAACCAACTGAGCCACCTGGGTGCCCCAAGAATCTTGAATTTTTTTTGATATTAATATTCTGACAACAGATGAATGGATAAAGAAGATGTGGTACAATGGAATATTATGCAGCCATCAACAAAAAGAAATCTTGCCATTTGCAACGATGTGGATGGAACTAGAGGGTATTATGCTAAGCAAAATAAGTCCATCAGAGAAAGACAAGTATCATGTGATCTCACTGATATGAGGAATTTGAGAAACAAGACAGAGGATCATAGGGGAAGGGAGGGAAAAATGAAACAAGACGAAACCAGAGAGGGAGACAAACCATAAGAGACTCTTAATCTCAGGAAACAAACTGAGGGTTGCTGGAGTGGAGGGGGATGGGAGGGATGGGGTGGCTGGGTGATGGACACTGGGGAGGGTGTGTGCTATGGTGAGCGCTGTGAATTGTGTAAGGCTGATGAATCACAGACCTGTACCCTTGAAACAAATAATACATTATGTTAATTAAAAAAAGAAAAAAATAATATTCTGATATATCAATCTGTGGTCTGTATGTCTTCCATTGTGAACAACTGACCTCATGTTCTAACATACATATAAAAATATATATATATCCAACAACACATATGTAATTTCTTTCCTAGAATTTTCATTGACTTCTTTTCTGGTTAGCAGATATTCTAGTCATCCCCGTACTTAAGGTTTGAACAGTTCTTTCTAGTTTGGACTGCTTCATGGAAATATAAACAATTATTCCTCTGAAAAACAGAAACTGTGGTACTTTGCTTCTAAGTATGGTTGTGGAGCTATGAAAAGCAATTTTTGACCCTGATGACTACTGGATTAAGAACCAACATATTCCAACACGAGACTTTTCACAACATTTATTGTGTTCACTGAGCCAGCAATGAAGGTTCATTTATTCGGCATTTGTTTGAGAGAGGGAGGTAAGCCCTGTGAGGGTAAGGGCTGGCTTATCTTCTTCAATGTTGGTATTCGCAGCACTGAGCACATAGAGAATTAACAAAAAAAGATTGAATGTTACTGATTTGGCAGATGAGGAGACAAACACACCAAGAATGTGAGTCCCTTCTGAAGGTCCTTTGGGTAGTAAGAAATGGCACTAGAATTCAAACTCTGGTTCGAGTCCAAGTGTGCCCTTCTCCCATGCCAAACCTGATGCACACACCGGTTGCTTTCCAGACTCTTGCCTGTCTCCGGGCTGCAAGTCACACCGTTTTCTGGGCAAGAGGTGGTGGGGGAGGTGGTAAGTGGTCTCTTGGTAGAGCAGCCATCCATGAATGCTATCAAAGCCCCATTTGAGGGAGCCCCCAAAGAATCTCACCTTGACGTTGATTTTTTTTATTGGGATCCCCCACTTTTGAGGTCCTGAAATATATCCCAGGTTATGCTACAGATCAGGCATAGATAACCCACAGTCTCATAAGCAGAGAAGCCAAGCCCAGCCTGGGACAATGGTCCTTACAAAAGTCTGACTGTGTTTACCCTTAGGTGAAGCCCCCTCTTCTTGCTCTTGATTTGGCTGAAAACCTAGTGAGCCTCTGCATCTGTGGTAGTTGGAGAAAGAGCGTCAATTATAAGCCAAAATACAAGGTATTAGCAAGAGAGATTTAACACACTCACACTTGGAGTTACAAGGTGTTAATGAGCAAGATAAACCAAGGAATGCATTTTTCTTCCTCTTTGGCTGCCTGGGTTGGCTGTGGGTGTCGAATAATTGAACCCTCAAGTTCTGAGACTATGAATCAGGAGGGTTTCCTGTATTATGAATGATGTCATCTTGTAAGATGAGAGACTTGCAGTGAAACACAGGAACATTCAGGGTAATGTGTTTGCAGCAAGCAGGATCCTGAATTTATTGCAGAGGGGAGCGCGTGAGCTGACCAAAATGGAGAATGATGAGAAGTAACTAAATTATGTATGACAGTCTTTACAGAGCAGAGGAAGGAAGAAAGCTTAATGATGTTGTGGTTGAAGGACCAGCAGCAATTGGTGATGTATTGGCTGGAGATTGGTAAGAAGAGAAATGGATCTACGAAGACTCAAAGGCTATAGTTGAGTGTGACAAAGACCAAGCGGTGGATTTGGGAGGGGGAAGGGAACCAAGAGCTCAGTATATAATACATTTTAGTGGCAACCAGCCAGCCAAGTAAAGTTAACTTGACATTAAAAATCATTATCTTAATCTGTGTAGCTCTTCAAGCCTGACTCTTATCAAAGCCAAAAAAAAAAAAAAAAAAACTATAGTTAATGATGAAGTGTTTTTCTCTTTGCTTTCCCGGCATCCACGAAACCCCATATATAATTTAATTATTGAATCTACAGGCTGGACCATGGAGATGAAGAATGATGTGTCCGCGGTAGTGAGAAATTAGATAGAACCAACTGTTTACTCTCATCATTCTTCCCCCGTTAGGCTAAATTAATATAGTTAACAAGCTTTTGTTTGGATTAGTGGCTCAGATCTGGGATGTGCTGATCAGAACTCATGATTCTTACAGTAGCTATCATTTGTGGGGTGCTGATGGTATCCTCAAGCTCTATGTGTAACACAGAACAGGTTGTCATTCTCTGCGCGGGAACCCCTGTTCTGCCAGGATGAGGGGCTACAGTTTGAACAGAATAATGAAGTTCAAGAAAATCTGATTTACTTCCTTGGGGCTTATGGCTTCAGAAATCTCCCTGATGGCCTTTCCTATTGACCCGTGTCCCCTTTCTCTGATCTTTTCTCTCTTTCTTTCTCCTTCCTCCCTTCCTCCCTTCCTCCCTTCCTCCCTCCCTCCCTCCCTCCCTCCCTCCCTTCTTTCTTTCTTTCTTTTTTTTATCAATTGTAACACAGGGTGCTTATTTAGACCCGGCCAATGCATGGGGGGAAACCCGAGAGGTGTGTACACCGCGGTGGGGTTGGCAAGGGGTAGCAGGCTTCAGCACACAGCTCGGGCCCTTCCACATCGTTTGAGTGGAAACTAAGCCGGCCATGCAAAGCGCAAATGCAAATGTAACTTCCATGCAAAGCACAAATGCAAATGTAACTTCGAGACATTTGTGCCTCGAGGCATGGCGTCCCGCCCTACCCCTCCTGCAGGAAGCTGTGAAGCTCCACGCGTCCACATTCCCCACGACACTGTCACACCGCAGGCCCAGCCCAGAGACCAAAACCAGGTCTCCTTACTTCCTACCCTTTTCAGTTTCACGGCACTAGACTCCTTCGGGTCGTCTTTTATTTACAAATAATAGAGATTTACAGCAAGAGCTTTAGGTGGATGGTAGATGGGGGGGGGCGGTGTGAATGGTGGTAAAAACAAACTCACCACCACCAACGAAAACCACCCAACCCTCAGACTCAGATATCTGAAAAACGCAACGATTATCAAGTCAGAGCCCCGGGAGCAGCCGCGAGCAGTTCCCCGTGGGGCCCAGGCTGGGGACCACGAACGCGGGCAGAGGCTCGGGGAGCCCGGGGCGCAGGGCCGCGGGACCACCTCCGCGGCGGGGCGCTTCCGCCGGTCCCAGCCCAGGGGCCTCGGGGGCGGCTTCAAGGGTATCCAGGAGCCGGCGCCGGGTCAGAGTCAAATCCCAAACCACCCCCCTCAACAAAAGGAGGCAGCCAGCCCCCGGGAGGAGTCTTTTGGGCGCTGGTCCTGAAGGTCGCCGGGCAGATCGCGGGCCGAGCGAGTTGTGTGTCCGGGACGAGGAAGCCGAGGCGACCTCGCCCAGGAGTTTCCCGCCCGGTGCGCGCCCGCCGCGGCCCCCCCCCCCCCCCCCCCGAGCGCGTGGCCGCCCGGCCGCTGTCACCTTCCGGCCCCGCGGCGGCCCCGCCTCTTCTCCCGACTTCCTTTCCCTGGGCGCGCGGCGGCGGCGGCGGCGGCGGCGGCGGCGGCGGCGGCGGCGGCGGCGGCGGCGGCGGCGGCGGTGGCGGCCTGCGATCGCGGACCCGGAGCCGAGGACCAGCCGGGGCCAGCCCTGCGGTGCGGGTACGCGGCGTGCGCGCCCCGCGGCGCTGCCCGAGCGCTGGGCGCGGGGCTCGCGGCGGGGGCTCCGGGCGGGGAAGCCCGAGGTTGCCCCCTCTCCCCCCCCACCCGACCCCCGCCCCGGGAAACCTCCTGCCGGGCCAAAGAGTGCGGGCTAGGAGGGCCCGATCACTTGAGACTTGCTCCCTCCAGGAAGCCGAGGGAGGGTGGGACTGGGAGGCTGGGAGTGGCAGGCTCTTCCTGCGCCCACGTGGGGGCTCGGGGTGCCGGGTTTCGCCGGGGTCGGACGCCGGAAGGGGGTGGTGGGCGGAGGAGCGCGGGTTCTGTCTGGGGAGGTTACCAGATGTGTCCCCCCGGGAGTAGCGTCCCTCCATTTGCTGCCGCTGGGTTTCGGGGCTCCCCTGAGCGTTAAAGCAGACGTGGGAGTAATACCTCCCTTTCCCTCTCTTCTTCCCTTCCCACCTCCTGTTTAGTGGGCACGTAACTGGCACCGTCCAGCGATTATGGATGCTAACCGTTGAGCCGGTGGTAAACCCAGTGCAGTTAAGAGGGCTTACAGGCTTCTCAGAATTTGGGCCACAGAATCAGTGGATAATCATGGATCCCAGTAGCGACTTTTTCCCTGCATCCCAGTTTGAGGCACGGGCACGCTGTCCCGCTTAAGCCAAGGGCTGGAGCATGAAGCCCAAGTGGAGGGAAATAAACACCTGCCTTCCACCCAGATGCTCAAGAATGCTCAGTGATACCCACTCAGTTCTTGTGTTGCCCTACTCCCTTGTGCTGTTTATTTTTCCTTGAAAGGACCCCACCCCTTACTGGAAGTTTCAGGGGCTCCCCCTGTTGTAGATCAGCTTGTGCGTGCCAGTGAGTGAGTGAGTAGAGCCCATGTTACTAAAACTTAGCCTCAGTCATAGCACTTGACACTTTTGCTTGTTTCTTCTCACTTGATTCAGTACTCAAGAGTTGATAACTTCTGTTTTCCTCTGGGGAAGCTAAGGGGACAGAAAAGGGACAGATTCTGTGGTTAATATCAGAGCTGGGACAGCTCCAGTGGAATCTGACTGGCATGGATAATAATCCTATGTGATTTAGGGGAGTTTCTGTAAGATGGGATGTTACTATCTTTGCTAGGAATGAGGCTTGAGTGAGATGCTGCATATAACCCTTCACAGTGTCTGAAAGATGGTAGATGATCAATAAATGTTCTCCTTTCTCCCTCCCTCTCTCTTGTGCTGGCTCTATTTCCTAAGGGAGGGAGGTGAGGGATGAGAACAGTTTGTGGAGCAAGCATTTGTAGTAGGTTGAAAAAAATCCTATGAGAAAGCAGTACATAGGTGTAAAATTTGGGAATGCAAAACTCTACGTGCCAAATCCAAACTTTTGAAATAGTAACATAATTTTTTTCTCAAGGCCAGACACGATCTGAGGTCCCATGATCTGTGATTTCTGACGGATAAGTGTAATGGAAATTGACTTTGCAGATCCAAAGTTGACATGTGGTTGCATTGGCCTGGCAAGCAGGTGTACCAAAATGCTTTTCTCAACCACTGTTTGCCTTCTAGACCCAGCATGAATGAAGTTCCCTGCAATAAACGTGATGACTATTTGGAATGGCCTGAGTATTTCATGGCTGTGGCCTTCTTATCAGCACAGAGAAGCAAAGATCCAAATTCACAGGTAAGTGAGTTTTCTAAGAGAGTGTTTGGACGCTCACAGATACAGAGATAAGCTGGAAATGAACAAATTACAGCAGGAAGCGGATGCTTGGCAACTTAAAGGCAGAGTAAATCTGCCTTTTGTGCTGCATCCCTAGGTGCTTACATTTTTCAGCCACCGTTCAAGGCTTCTTGGACCTCCTCGGGGGCTAGGGGGTCTGCTTTCTTTGGCTTGTGGGACCTGCCGCAGAAAGCCAGCGAGGAGGTAGAGAGCTCTTCACACATCCCTGCTCGCTTTGGAGCTCTGCAAGCTTCTGGTTTCATGTCTGCCTGTCCAGGGGCAGACCAGCCTTGCCAGGTCACCAAGCCTTTGGGCACGTTTTCCTGTAGGTCGGAGCGTGCATCGTGAATGCAGAAAACAAGATTGTCGGCATCGGGTATAACGGGATGCCAAACGGGTGCAGTGATGACCTGTTGCCTTGGAGCAGGACGGCGGAGAGCAAGCTGGATACCAAATACCCTTACGGTAGGGCCTGGTCTATGTTTCCTTCTGCTTTAGGGGCCTAGCCTTGGTGGTGCTTAAGTCAGATAGCTGGTCAGAAAGTATCGTCTCTTTTTAGTCATCAACAGCTGGACAAAAGAAAAATCCTATTGGACTGCCTCAATTTCCTGTCCCCAACCCTTAATGTTTCCGGGAGAGTCCGTGAATGGAAAGCATGTCAGTCGTCACACGGCCTGGCCCTGAGGTCCAGGGGTCAGCTGCCTGTGGAGGGCCTGCCAGGCTCTACAACCCCAGAGCATGGATGGTGGACTTCTCTGCAGAGGGCCACAGCCCCTGGTGGGGGTAGTGGAGGATGTGAACGGGGGCTCCGCGGGTTGTTTCTTGGCTACCTGGAGGCAAAGTCAGCTAACCAAGGACTGGCCAGGGCTTAGCTCTGATGAGAAGCAGGGTTCATTCAGCCCCTCTGCCTGCAGAGGAAGTCTCAAGCTCATCTCTGAGAAGTAGGAAATGACTGTGGGCTGTGATGTGGGAAACAAAGGCAGAAGAAGAATTATTAAATGTCCTCACTACTTACAGCCCACTGACAAGTCCTTGAAACAGGCAAGAGTGACCTTCCTCCAGGGACTCGGCTGCCTCCATGTTAATACTTTGCTCAGGGCAAAAGGCAATCCTAGCCCGACCCCCAGGATCCTGTAAGTCTACTTTAACATATAAAAATTCCTTTGGAAACTTCCTTTGTCTCTAAACCCCCCAAGATACATGTTGGCAATCATCCCCCAAGCATATGACCCTCCGATATACATCTGAAGGGTCTCATGACTAGGGTTTTATTAGATGGTAATAAATGACCTTTTCTCAACAATAACTAGCCCCCCTCAAGGTCCTGGAAACCTTGCTTCCAAAATTCCTTAGAGACCGATGCTATCCCTAACCCCTTCCCAACTTGAAAACATATAACGGGCCGTTCCTCCTGACCCCAGTACAGCTCCTTCTGCCCACGGGTTCTGTCCCCGGGCTTTAATAAAACCACCTCTTTGCACCAAAGACATCTTAAGAATTCTTTCTTGGCCGCCGGCTTCGAACCCTAACGTCTTTTCTACGTCAATGTGGACGTCAGAGAATGGATGGTTCGGTGTCTTCTTCCTGTTCTGGGGGCTCTGTATTCCCAGGGCGGCCGGTAGTCAGACCACAAGCCAGATGTGTGGAACCAAAAACCTTTGGCCTGGCCAGCTCTGGTTTTCATGTTTAAATTAGGCAAGGGTGCTTTTTATAATTTGTTGAACATCTGAGCCCCAAGAAGAATCACTTCAGAGATGGGGAGGGACGAGCCATAGCCTCGCTTTAACTTTAATTCCCTGGAGAAGATGCAGCTGATGCTCTAAGGCAAATGGGGCTACGTACGCTGGTTGCTGGTTTTTCATAACGTGAGGGCCTGTGTTTCTGTCTGCAAATGAACCGACCGCCTCTGCTGGGAGTACAGCAGATGAAGGTCATCCAAATGGGAAAGATGGGGCCTTTAGGAAACGCGAGTCAAGGAGTGATGTAAGACCTTTCTCCTTTGTTGACTCTTCCACAGTAGGCTGGCCTCTGGGGTTTTCTATAGAATTCCAAGTCTACACTTAGTGGAATTTATATATTTTATATATTTTTACTGATGCTCCTGGACCTTAGTCATGTTAAATAAGCCCCTTGAGTTTCTTTTTAAATTGCTTCAGGGCAACGGCTCTGTTTTCCAAAGAAAAAGAATGTTCCTGGAGGTGGGGAAGGCACTGAGGAATGCGGGCAGGGTGGGGGTGCGGGGCTGCAAAGTACTCTGGGTTTTCCAGGAATAAAACGTAGTTCAGTGATTAGGGGGATTTAATTGCCAGTCCTTTTAACTCCATCCCTGGCAGGGGAAAGAAGAAGCGGGTCCCAGACGGGAGAAGGTAGAACCATTTAGCCTTAGCATTCCTTGTAGCTGAGTGGAGCTCCTGAAATGAATAACATGCTAACGTATTTTAGAAACTTTTTGTCATCCTGATTGTGATTCTGGCCCCTTTCCATGATAAGGAAGAAGGGAAAGGATCCGTTGTTCGTAGGTACGTGGGGAAGGTAATTTTTCACGGGTCATCGTCCCATGTAGAAACGGCAAGAGTGAGAAGGTCGATGTGTTTCAGGTCTACCCTGAGATGCCGGACAACCACGGTGTTATTTCACCCAGTCCACACGGCGGAGCCTTGGGCTTCCTGCTGAATGGAGGAGTTTGTAGGTGTCAGTCTTGTAAAAAGTGGAGGCTTCTTGTAAAAAGATGCCAGTGGTCGGACCGTCGTAGAAGGGTCCTCCTTGGTTCCTTAGCGGCTCTCCAGAAGGGACCTATCCCTTCTTCTTCGGTCACTGAGCCCCAGGCAGATCGGGGCAGTGACCTAGAGGCCAAAGGCTTTGCCACCCACTGGCAACCCGTGACTTCGCTGTGCTCCAAAACCTGTCCGGTAGCTTTGCCCAACTTTGAGGCAGTACCTTACAGAGCTCCTTTCCGAAAGGAATTAAAAAGAAAACCAAAACCCATGTAGGCATTTGTCCAACTTCACTGGTTTTTTTTTTAATTGAGTAGTTGCTGAGTTTCAGGACACTGGTTGTCTGCGCATTATTTTGTACTCTCCATACGCTACCTCTAGGTTTTCAAAGCTCTTTGCCCTTGCTTATCAATTATTCATTTTACATGTGGCTATGCTAGAATGTAGACAGTTTTCTTTCACAAGAGTAGACTTGTACTTTGATGTACCATAAAAGTCGTAGACGGTATTAAATGCTTTTTAAAAGGTGTTTAGTGTTAGTGCCATCATAATACATGTAAAGGTGAGCTTTAAGTCTAAATAATGATGACTAGCTACAGACTGTACACTCAGTCTTGTTTTATCAAGGGATTTTGGGCCACAGAGAAATCCATGTTTGGATCTCCTTGGAGGTGATAGAAATGTTTGGTGATAATTGGCCAAAATGCAAGTTTGTTTTTTTTTTTACCTACATTTTAAGATTAAATTAATTTGAAAAATCAGCGATCATGTCTGGGATTGGGTAGGCTTAATTTGAACCCTTTCTTTCCTCACCAACATTATTGGCGGCCAAGCTGCTGAGGAAGGATAGATGATGTGCTAATCCCTATAAAGGAGCATTAGGGGTCATCCAGAGTTCTAGACCAGCAATTTCTTTGTTCTTTTGAATATATGAGGATCCTCTTTCAAATGTCAACAACACTTCCAGGACCCCTATATAATGCTGGTTAAACTCTCCCTGTCTTTCTTTGAGGTATAATTGACATGTAACGTTATATTAGATTTCAGGTGTACAATATAATGCCTTGTTATTTGTATACATGGCAGAATGATTGCCATAAGAAGTGCAGTCAGTGTCTGTCACCTTACATCATTACACAACATTGTGTGTGCAATGAGAACTTTGCAGATCTGCTTTCCTAGCAGCCTTCAAATATGCAATATGGTGTTCTTCACTGCAGTCACCATGCCGTATGTCACATTCCCCAGGACTTACTGATTCTATACCTGGAAGTTTGACCCCCTTCACTCATTTCATCCACTCCTACCCACTATCTCTGGCAACCGCCAATCTGTATGCTGCATCAGTGAACTTTTTTTTTTTAAGTTTCCACACATAAGTGAGATCATTAGCTTTTTTTTTTTTTTTTTTGAGAGAGAGAGAACTGAGAGAGAGAGAACTGAGAGAGAGAGAACCTAAAGCAGGCTCCATAGCCAGCCCAGAGCCCCATGTGAGGCTTGATCTCATGACCCTGCGATCATGACCTAAGATGAAATCAAGAGTCTGAGGCCTCAACGACTGAGCCACCCAGGTGCCCCTGTTAGCATCTTTTGAGTAACAAAATCCATGGATGACAAAAGCAACTTGATACCAGTAACGCTTTGCATTACTCTGAGCTTTATTAAACGGCACTTGTGTGCGTTTAGAGAAAGGGTATGATGTTCCTGCATGCTTGGATCCCTTGCAGAACTGTAGTAGTGCCTCGGAGTCCTGTGTCCACAGGGTCTGAGCCTGCCCGTTTCTCTTATGGATGGGAAAAGAAAGGCCCAGAAACATTAAGTATCCTTTGTAATGCCACGTAGGTAGGGAGACGTCTCCTAACTCTGAGGTCAGTGCCCTCCACTACCCAACTGCCTCTCCCATGGGGCCAGGGAATTCAGCTTTGCTGAAAGATTGCTTGGGTCGTAGCACAGTGGACTACCTGTTCTCTCCTTTGCACCGTGCCCTTGAGCACGCAGAGGCTTAGGCGAAGTAACACCCCGGAGGTCAGGGGCTCGCATGGTGGTGCCCTCGCCTAGCATGAGGCAGAATGTCCAGGGCTTGCGTTAACGCTTCTCCAAAGCGGAGCTTGGGAGCCGTGTAAGTTTGGGTTTACCAACAACATATACAACTTAATTTTCCTTATTAATTCTGTAAATTTAGAGTCATTAGTCTTGATTGACACTTTGTGGAAAGGAGAGAAGCGCAGAATACTTGTCACATAATAGGAAGATGGAGCTTTTTCTGGGTTGTGTCTCTGGAGAGGCATTTTTAAAGGGTGTTTTTGTTCTTCCAACCTTAGGATCAAAACTTCATGAAACTATTTGATTATAATGTAGTATTAATATGGAAAATGAAAATTCCCCCTGCCACAGAAACTGCTTTTTATCTCATTCTTTTCCTAAAAAATCCAAAAGATAGTATGATGTCAGTAACATTAAGTGGCAGGAAGAAGTCAGCGTTAAAAGTGACACCTTTTCACATGAGTGACAATTAAAAAACCGGGAAGCAGCAGATTGATCTAATTTAACCATATGAAAAAGCTTTGGAAGACTTTTATTTTTAGGCGGGGGTGGTTGCTAACCCTGGGATGAAGTATTCAGCTGACATATTTAGTTCCTTTCTCTTTGTGAAGCTCATTAGAGTGAAGCACATTTAATCAAAATACCAATTTTATAAAATGGAGGTAAAAATACTCGTGGTAATTCAGATATCACACTTTCCTTGGGTTTCATAACGAATTTTGATGACATAGTTTACAGACCAGAGAGCTGGAGTGGAGTCAACATCCTTCATCCTTGAGAGCCATTGTTCAAAACTTTGCATTTTTAATTTAATTTTATTTTTATTTTTATTTTTTTCAAAACTTTGCATTTTTTAAATCGTGTTCCCTCCGCTCACCAAGCTCGCCTGCGTTTCTCTGTCGTGCTGTTTCCTGTCGGTGAGGGGTGTGTGGGTGAGCACGCCTCTTTGCCCGACCTCCTCCTCTGTCCCACTCAGTCCAGAAGCCAGGATCGCTTTGCCTGCTGCCTCGCACTTGTTCATCATGGAAGGACCATGGTTCTGGTGCCCCGAGAGGGGCTGGTAGTCATGCTCTAGATGCGTCAGGCAGAAATGGAGACGTGGGGCTCCTTCCAGGGTCAGTTCCTGTTTTCTGCAGGAAAACTTGAAACACAGTCTCGTGCTGGGGAGGCCGGTGCTGGAATTCAACAAGGCATTGTGCAGCCTGGCAACTTCCAGCAGCTTTGCCAGTGTGTGGCGGTGCTTCTTTAAATTTTACCTTTAAACCTACTCTTTATTTTCTAGATTTAGCATATTGTTAAGCATGCAAAGATGTCATTTTAGTGATGACTTAGCCATTTACCTTACCCCCTCGAACACTGACATTTTCCTGACTGCCGTGCGTGTGATATATTTCTTTGGCATCCAAAAGGTTAGTCTTGAGAAACTAATTTATCAAGAAGTTAGGTGGCTGATCCTTCTTAAGCTGTGACTTCCTCAAAACTTGTAAGAGCTTCTTCGTAATTAAGATCAAATTTGTTCCTTCAGCCAGCTGAAATTGAACGCCCTCCGGTTTTGTTAGGCAGGTCCGTGGATTTGATGACTTGCTGTTTGTTTCGCTCCAGAATTCTCATTTCACTTGCAGATTCCCACCGTCCCTCCCCTGCTCTGCCTCCTAGCAGCGGTGGCCCTGACAGTGTGCCTGAGGAGGACCTTTTGTACAAAATAACGAATATAATCAATGGGAAACCTTTGAGCAAGTTTATCCCGGGAAAGAAATAAAGTGCATTATTTTTATGAATCAAGGGACAAACGCAGGTTTCATTGTGTGATGCTTTAGATAAATGGGGAAATAGAACAGCACATGCGTGAGGCTCCCCCTGGAAACGAACCAGCTTATTTTAAAGATATTTCATGTTCAGGTCTAACTTGTTTATAAATAGACTTAAGAATAAATCATGATTTGGGAGGGTTTAATTTATTTGATTTTTATCTGTGTGTTTTATTATTTTATGTTATTATTGATTATTATTTTTTAAGTAATTTCTATGCCCAGTGTGGGGCTCGAACTCGTGACCCCTAGATCAGGAGTCACATGCTCCACCAACTTAGCCAGCCAGGGGCCCTTTTGTCTATGTATTTTAATCTATAGATTCAGGGTTAATCATTTTTGAAGAGCCACAGATTACTGTTTCACTAGGAATATCTACAAAGCATATATAGATAGTAACAAGTTCTGAGAAGCATATGTAGAAAAGCATATGTAGGAAAACCTAAAATGCTCATCTGTGGGGATCCAACCTACTCATGAAAATACACACATTTGTCTGTGTTTTAGAGCCAGTTTACTTCATGCTAATTTGTAATAAAACCTTAATTAAATAATCCAAGGGTAGTGGTTTCCAAATTAACGAACAGGAAGTGAGCTCAAGTTTATTTTTGTACTATCGCTCAAAATAAAAGGTCTGTTGAGAAACTTAAGAGTATCAATAAAATTTCAGGGTCACATTCAACCCATTTTAGGTTTTAAGTATGTGAGCACATTAATTTTCTGAGTGCAAGTGGATATTCCTTGTGGTAAATAGAACTTCTTTAATTTTTTAATTTCAGTAAGTCTTTGGCCTAGAACTTTGGGCTACCGTGCAGTGGGGGTCTGGGGAGCAGCTGACGACGATGGGCTTCCTTTCTTTGTTCTGTTGATCTATATCTGTTTTTGCTGATTTGGGCGGATCTTCTCTGAAATCAGCCTGAATGACTAAGGTCTTATTTTGCGTTATTTTTCGACATTCAACATTTTCAGCATGTCAACATTAACTTACGTTAATACTGGTATAAAGGTAGAACATGTATATATTGTTTGTTCCTGGAAATATGCAGTCAAACTGGGTTCCTAGAGATTTTGCAGATATTCATATTGCAGTTTGCTTTACTTCTTAGGACCTTTTTAAATATTTGGGTGAGATCAAATATATGTCTTTGATATGCATATTAGCTAAGAAATCCCCCACAGTGCTTAAAACATCAAGGACCAGATTCCAGTGGCAGAATCCCAGACAGGCTTCCAGAGTTTAGGGTCCAGGTGTGGAGTGTTTATACCCAGTGATTGTGGGCTTGTTAAACATAACTTGACATTTACTTCTCAGTATCTTTATGAAATAAATGGTCACCGAGGACTCCATCAGTGCTAGAATTCTAAGGAAAAATTAAACAGTATAGCTTTGATTGCATTCCATTAGGGCACCATTTCTCTACTTAGAGGGCTGAAGGGGGTTCTGAAGCCATCCTGGGCGAAAGTTGCCGAGCTGTAACAAGCTGTTGGTGGCAGTGACACGGAGAGGACACGCATCTGTGTGTGTGTGGACAAATTAATAAGGAGAGGAGCAGGTTTTACTCGCTCTGTCCCTTCCAGCGGTCGAACTCTGCGCCAGTTCTAAGGTGACTCTAAGTCAGACAGAGACGGAACGTACAAGCATGAGGGGGCTGTTGAAGATTACAGTTACCCCACAAACGTGGAGATTAGAAGACACTGGATGTAAAGAGGTTGGAGGGTAGAAAAAGACCCCACATCGAAGTCCAAGAAAATGTCTGAATAGAGGAGGCAGGTTTAGAACTCTGAGACAAGAGGGTATTCTAAGACCAAATGGAGAAGAAGCACTTCAGAAATCCTTTTGTGAATCAGTCAGTGTGACAATGTTTATTGAAATACGGCCTCGTCGGGAGATTCCGGGATGAATGGAGAATATTGGTGAAAGCAAGGGAGTTGGAACTCCAGGGAGCGCACTCTCTGAAGGGTCGGTCCTAGCCAGTTAGCGGACGTGTAGATTTTATCTCTGTGCTTCTTCCAAATGATAGATGCCACAGTAAATTTAAAATATTGAATATGATAACTGAGCATGAATTTTTTAATTCTGCAATTAAAAGACTTTGTTCAAAATGCCATTAATTCTGAGTTTAGGTGAAAAAGGGAAGCGGGATTCCTTACTCTCGTTCTTCCTTCTGCAAGTGAGTTACAACTTTTAGGAATTGAAATAAAGACTCATGAGTCCTCTCTTTTATCAGTTATGAGTTGTCTGTCGGTGTTGGCGGAGTTCTCGAGTCACTTGCTTCCTTTTTAAAAATCACGACTTTAATTTTATATCACAGTACGTTCTTCAGAGGCCATTCATGTGTGGTCGGTCATTCACTCAGCACGTCCCATGCCAGGCACTCTGCAGGAGTAAAGAAAGTGTACAAGGTCTGTGTTTTCAAGGACTTTGCAGACTCACAGTGATGGAGGTAGACATGAATGAAATAAACAGATGCTGTTGAATATTCCTTTCTGAGGAAGTGACTTTTAGGCTGAGAGCTGAAGGATCTGATGGGTTCCCAGAGGTCAAGGTGGGCTAGTCAGTGTTTGGGGACGGGAAGGACATTCCTTGCTGAGAGAGTGCTTGGTGCAAGCCCTCGGGCAGGAAGGTGCTTGGAGCATTATGTGGGAGGGAAAGAATTTGGCCCACGCTTAGTGGTGAAGGTTAAGGTCAGAGTAATGGGAGGCGGTTGGGAGCCGTGAGATGAGGAGTTTGGATTCACAAGATTAAGTTGGCGTGTGGGAGACCTGTGGATGGTTCGGGGCAGGAGTGGAAACAAGATGGCAGCCCTGAAGTGACTTTGGCACGCGTGTCTCTCTGGTGACAGGGATGGGGGTGTCGGGGCTGGAGAGGAATGGATGATCTAGGGTGTAGCTTGGAGGCAGCATCAAGAGGGCCAGGTGACAGGGTGTCTGAGAGGGAGACTGCGTGTCCTCGGTGTTTAGCGACCTGGAGGTCATTACTAACGCTGTCACGGGCAGCTCTAATGGAGGGTGGCGGTGTCGGAAGGCCAACGGAGAGCCAGTGGAAGGAAGAACAGCAGGTGAGGGTATGGGGACAGCGCAGAGAGATGGGTTTGGGCTGTGTGTGAGGACAGCAAGACAGGAGGGTGATGGGACCAAGAGAAGGGTTTCTATGTCCGTACAAGACCGATGAATCCAGAAAGGGAGAAAGAGGAAGGTGTGGGAGGGTGTGAGAAGATGGCCTCCCAGGCACATTCATTAGTGGTAGAGGAGGATCACTGACTGGTGGGGTAGGGGTCGGGGTGGGGGGGGGCGGATGGCAGCCGACGCGCAGGTCCGCCTAGTGGCAGGGGGGATGTGATCCATCGCAGCCTCTCGGTGAAGGATGAGGCAAGGCCGTCAGCCACAGGGAGGGAGGAGGAGTGTGAGCGGGCTCGGACACAGGGGCCGCGGAGAGGAGATGGCAGTGCAGAGTGGAGCAGGCCTGCCAGAGTCACGTCCTAGAAAAGTAGGGCAGGGTCACCAGCTCCTGTCTCATCTCACAAGCCCAAGTCAGGTCGGTTGAGCCCCATTTTGTCCACATCCGAACAGGATCAGTGAGTTGCCCGAGACGGGCCTCGTAGCGCCGGAATGAATTAGAACACACACATGCTGACTCTTCTTCCAGTGCTCACTGCTCAGTCCCAGTTTACCCTTTGAGAGCTATTAACACGCGAGAGGGAGGCTTGGAGTCTTTATTGTGCATATTTGCATTACAAAGCTGTCAAGCAGCAATGAGTGTTCTGTTTCTATTCATGTTTCTTGAGTACATTTTAGGCATCAAACATGTATTTCACGTGAACAGTAGGGAGGGAGTTGGGCATGGCTTACCCGTCGATGAAATGCAGCATTTGCATGCCCTCCTCCCTCTGACCTGATTGTGTGCCCTTAGCACACAGGCAAGCAATGTAATTAGAGTTCTGGGGGCTTTATTGTCGGTAGTGGAAACACCACAGTCAGAAATCTCTTCAGCCCTAAGCACTACCCCTGGGGCTAAGCGGCCCGCGGGCGCCGCACGGTGCTGCCGGCAGCCTTAGCAAGAGGCAGCGAGGAAGGGGGCAGGGGACGGGGACCAGCGTAGGAGGCAGAGAAAAACACCGTCCGCTCTCCCATGTCCGAGCCAAGCAGCCCGCGGCAGCCGGTCTCAGGGGGGCAGCCCGGGCAGGAGAGCTTAGGGAGCACAAGCGTGTACCAGGTTGCAACTCGGTGCCATCCCTTCACGGACCTTAGTCACTATCGTGGGTCTTTCTTTCCATTTCACAGGCCGGGAGGCTGAGGCGCCACGAGGGGGGTGGGTAGGCTCCTAGAACCAGCCGGTGGGGGAGGCAGAGCCTGTGAGGAGGGCCCGCGGGGACGCGCAGGGAGGAAGCAAGGGGAAGGCAGAGCCGTCAGCTGCCTCCAGGGCCCGGGCGCCTTTTGTCCGGCCCCAGGGCACATTGGAGAAGTGGAGATGGGCAGGTCCCGCTGCCCCCGCTGGGGCGCCCCGGGCTTTGGTGCTTCACCCAGAGCCTGGAGGATTTGGCTGCCTTCTGAGTGAGTGACTTATCTCCGTCTGCCCGGGCCTGGCCAGGCTGCATCCCTGCTGTCATTTTCTTCTGCCAGAGGCTTCTCGGGGCACAGGGCGGTAACGGAACAGACTCCAGACATTCTCCAGGCTTGGGGCTGGCTTCTTCTGTCTTATCGCGGTTACCTGTTTTTAATTTTCACCCGCAGACTTAACGCTGTCCTAATCATCATCTCTCTGCTGGAATTTGTGTCCCTCAAAGCCAGAAGGCTGTGAGGCCCAGTTCCTTCCATCTTCTGGATAGAAAGACCCCTCACTGCATGGAGTGGGGCCAGGGGGCAGTGGTGTCTGATTCTGAGCAGGTGGACGTGGTCAGGTGAGGCCGAAGGGCGCCATGGCGCCTGTCACCCGTCAACTGTCAGTCCGTTTCCTGCCCCTTCCCACTACTTTCCTACTTCGGTGCTTCTTCTCTGGTGTCTCTAGCCTGTTGTTCGGGGCTCAGGCATCTCCCGCCCGGCGGGGCCTGAGCCCCTCCAGGACTGGGCTTTCTTGCTCCTACAAGCCCCGGTGCCCAGCCCTGTGAGCACTCTGCCTGCGACCAGAACTCCTCACTGCACGTCTGAGGGAAGTGCCTACGGTTTAAAACTGGTTCCTCTCCCTGCTGCCGCGCAGTCCAGAGGGATGCTCCTCTGGCTGGGGGTGGCAGAACTGTCTGAGAAGCCCTAAGAAGTGAGATATGCTTTGGAGCACGCCAGGAAGCGTCAGAGAGGAAGACTCTGGGCAGGGGTCTTTGGGGGAGTTGGGGAGCAGAGCTGCATGTGGTCCACGGGCCTGTGTGGTTGGGGTTGGCCTCAGGACGTGATGCAACTGTTGTTTCCAAGTTGTTTGTCCCTCTCCTCTTCCCCACCTGTAGCTCAAATCCTTTGAAAACTCTGATCCTGAGTCTGGTTGCTGCTTTACAGATAGGGAAACTTCATGATGGGGAGATAAGGTACTTGAGCTTTGACCTTTCCCTGGGGGCTAAATCCTAGCAATGTTTGTTTTGGATTTCGGGGTAGCCGGAATAGTGAACATTGATAACATTTGGGGTGGTACTCTAGGGGTGGTGGTCGGGGGCTTAAATGCAGAGGCTACTCTGTTGTTAAATTATTGACTTGAAGGATAAGTACTTGGAGGCTGGCAGTGATGTATGAGGCCCTGTCAGGATATCTTTCAATAATTAAGAAATAAGTAGTTGAAATTCCATTTTAGCTCCAGAAGCCCCTAAATGGATCTGTTAGAGGAGCAAGTACACGGCCCACCCTTCAGTGGACTTTTTGCATCTGTGGGGCTTCGAGCACAGGAAAGAGGCTGCCTGAGCCCTGACAGAGAGACGCGCCAGGGTGCAGTGACTGACAGCCGTAGGACCCCTGAAATAAAAGCACTTAGATCCTTATTTCGAGAGGTCATGATAAAAAGGATAGAATAGAAGTGGAATATCTTGTAAAAATCAACACAGTTATTTTTAAAAAATGCACAGGGTCAACTTTGAACTCGGGTACCCCGTGTCATGTCAGTTATTAACTGCAGGGTGAAACCTCCCACCTTTTCATTCTGGAAGGCCGCGAGCAGATGCTTCCTGGCCCTTGAGTGCTGTCCCTCTGGCTTGTCAGTGAGCGAACTGTCCTTGCTACTCATGTGGGTGGCCGCACAGCCCGAGAACCTTCGAGGTCGGGGCAGAGGCACATTTCCCCAGAGACTTATCGAGGCTCGTCGAGTGTCCAGCCTGGAGAGTGTTGGCGGAAGGTGGGGCAGGAACCGGCCGGGTGGCAACAGGTGCTCCAAGTGTGACCCTCCGAGCCGCCCCTCCCCGAGCTGCCACAACAGGCTGCCACCCCCCCCCCCCCCCCCCCCCCCGCTTCAGGGTCTCCTTGACAGAACACCCCTCAGGCCCAAGGAAGTCGTTTTCTTCAGGTAAAATTCTGTACCACTAAAAATGGGGGAGTTTTAACCAAACCTGGAGAGTTTCTTTCTTTTTTTTTTAATTAATTTATGTATTTGACAGAGAGAGACACAGCGACAGAGGGAACACAAGCAGGGGGAGCGGGAGCGGGAGAGGCAGGCTTCCCGCGGAGCAGGGAGCCCGATGCGGGGCTCGATCCCAGGACCCTGGGATCATGACCTGAGCCGAAGGCGGACACTTAACAACTGAGCCCCCCAGACGCCCCTGGAGAGTTTCTTTAACCAGAAGAGAAGCTTAGTTTTCCTGACTCCAAATTTTATCAGGCCCAGTATCTCCCATCATGGCCCAGTAGCACACAGGAGATGAGGGTAGAGCCCCGTTGTTACCGCTGAGCTCTTTGTACTGCAATTAACCTTTGTTTAGCATTATTCAGGTGTTTTTTTTTTTCTTTAAAAAAACCTATTTAAGTAACCTTAATAATAGTACTATCTAAAATAGATGTTGTCTTAGTCTTGTATCAAATGAGATGAAAGTCAAATCTGTAAAATGTTGAATCTCTTAAATCTAGCCAGGATGGAATATATCCTGTTAATTTGTCAAACTTCGAGAGAACCGCCTACCTGAGACAGTAAGGATTAATCAAGCGCTAGTAAGAGGGAATTTGAAAAATACAGTTTTCTAATTATACAATCTCTTCTCAGTGGTCCAAGGTTAATGCAGTTCTCAATTCTGACAGTTAGTAATAGAAAAGGAAAAAAAAAAAAAGACCAAAGCATATGAATTGTCTTATAATTACCTGAAACAGAGGCTCTCCTTCTGGCAATCAAGAACTTTATAAGCATTAATCTGATATTTTCAGCATTTGATTCTTTTCCTTTTAAACAGTGGTGAGAATAATTGAAAGGTTTTGTGTCAGTCTTTGTGCTTATCAAATATACCTGTAGTATTTGGAGATTTCTTTTGCTTATTGCTTAGTCATAGATGCATTATTCCAGGGAGGTAGTTGGCAAATGTGTCTTTTTTGGGGACAATTTAGCTATCTTATGAATACTTCCTAGGGACTGTGTATGTTTGGGATACCCGGTCCTGTTCCTACTACAAATATAAAAATTGTGTGCATCTCAAGGTCATGAATGGAACCCCTCCTCGTCGGTTGGTTTTTGCTCTCATCTATTTGTAGCTCTTGTAGTTCTTCCCGGGTGACACAATAAAAATGGTAGCACTAGAAAAAGATGAATTTATTCTTTCATTTGTTGCTGTCAGATAACTATGGAGTATTCATCATAGCGAGAAAAGTCACAGAGAAGCCTCAGACCATCCAAAACCAAGGCCTGAGGAGAAGATGGGTCACTGGGTCTGACTAAATCGACCTGCTCCTGGAGAATCGACAAATGCATGAATACTCAGTGACTACAGGAGAAAAATGGAAGAGCGGGATCGAACTTTGGAAAATGACCTGAAAGGCGAGAGAAAGAAAAGGACCCACAGAAAAGTAGGAGACTCCACAGGGCCTGGTGCCTGAGAGGGTTTCGAGTGGAGAGCTGTCACTCACCGAGGGCCTGGTGGGCAGGCGAATCCAGAGATTGCACCCAGAGAGGCAGTGGGTTTGGGTGAATAGAAGGCCATCCAGGCTATTCAGGGGTGTATGTGAGAGCTAGCTCATACCAGCTCACCTGAGCAGAGCTGCTTCTCTCTTCCCAACTCTGGGTCATGCCAGCACCTGGAAATTGGCCACGTGGGAGTAGTCACCCCACTGAAATCGGCAGATTCTACAAATCAGGGCCTTTTTTTTGTTTTTTTCCAGTGGTTGTAAATATTAATAACATATTACAGAGTCAACAGGTTTCCGTAGTCACACACTTAAAAAAAGATTTCCTTATTTATTTCGAGAGAGAGAGAATGAGAGAGAGTGCACAGGCGGGGAGGGGCAGAGGGAGAGGGAGTCTTAAGCAGACTCCATGCTGAGTGTGGAGCCCCACATGGGGCTGGATCCCACGACCCTGAAATCACGATCTGAGCCAAAACCAAGAGTCGGAGGCTTAATCGACTGAGCCTCTCGGGCGCCCCCGTAGTTACACACTTTTACATGGCGACCCAGCAAACAAAGTTCACACCTGAAACACACACACACACACACACACACACACACACACACACCTCAGATAGTTTTTAGAAACAGCACTTAACCTTTGCCATGTGGGACGCATTCTGATCTCTTCTGTTTTCATCCATTCCATTGAAAAGGGGGAAAAGCTGTTTGTAACTCACTAAACGGATTTCTTGACCTACAGTTTGGAAAGTATCGGTTTAGCAAAAACTAGAGGTTGTATATGCGTGACGAAGTCAAGAGATGATTATTTTAAAAATAAGTCTTGCCGTTGTAGGCAGGACAATTTCATCTCAAAAGGAAGAAGGAAAGAGATCTGAAATGCTGAGAAGATGGCCTCTTGAGAGTGGAGACCAAGGACACACAGAATGGAGAGAACCTGAGTTGGGGGGAGCTGGTGCCCCCCTGGGGAAGCTGGGCCAAAGCTTCCACTTGCCCTTGGCCTTGGGAGAGAAGGCTCATGATTTGCTGTCGAGAGCCTGTCTTGGAGAAGATCCCACTCTTCTAGAGGAAGGAGGGAGGAAACTGGACGCACAATAGGAAAAAGCTAGAAATCAGATTACTTGGTATTTCAAAACTCACGTTTATGTTGTTAGCTGGAAATGCACTTTCTCAGAGTCTCTTCTTCCTGCCCACCCAAAGGACACGCCTTGTCAAGGGTCACACAGCCTTAAGTGCCAACTGGGCTTTGAATACACTGTTTGTTAATTAATTGAATTTAAATGAAAAAATAAAGATCAAAAGTAAAACTTAAAACTTAAAAAAAAAAATAGAGTCTCCCGTGTGCCCGACATTCAGTTGTTCATACAGCCCAGTAGACCTCATGTTTCTAACAAGAAGCTTTGTATTTTTCTTCTCATGATTTTGTAGCTAAGAGAAAGGAATTCTGTTGATGACCCCAAGTATTATTTCTATCAGCCACCCTTTATACGGGGATATTGGATGCAGCTCAAGAGAATCTGTTTCACGTGGTAATTTTCATTAATGAATCCAGACCATACAATGTTCGGTTTTATCCCCAAACTGCCTCAGATGAATAGGAATACGGTTGTAGTCAATGTGACCGTTTTTTAGAGATTCAAAAGAAGATGGTTATTAACAGTGTTTCTGCACAGACTCAGAAACTGTAGTGCTGAAGATTAATACCAACACCATCCAAAAATATTTATTAGATGGGAAAGCATCTTCTTGCTATTTGAATTTAAGAGGACTTTTTGTATTTCCTAACGTCACCATCAATGATTGGAATCTGCATCTCCTCCTTTATTCATTCAATAAATATTTAACACCCATTATGTTCCTGGCATCGCATTAGACTCTGGGGGAGTTGGAAAGAACCTCGAAGACCGGTCTCTGCCCTCAAGGGGGAAATAAAAGAAACAATTACATCTAATTGTTTTTTTTTTTTTTTTTTTTTTTTTAACACCGAGCAGTGTTAATCCCGGCTTGGGAACATCTTGGTCACCAGGGAAGTAGATGGGGCTGAAGGGGCCTCTCTGAGGCCAACGTCCTCAAAGCCACTGAGCCAGGGAGCCTTTCTTCTCTCTCCTCTCGTCCCGTCCCCGTCCCCGGGAGAGTGGCTCAGGTCCCTCTGCGGCCTGCCGGCGGGGGATTAATCTCCAATGGGCTGTGATCTTAAAAAAGGCTCATTGACTAAGTGAGTAGTCAGGGCTAAAATGTCCAAGAGCTCTGAGTGTAGGCTACTCTTCATTTAAGGCTCCCATGCTCCCAGAAGAAGGTGTTCAGTGCAGAAGGTTGGTGAGTTGGAGAGAGTAGGGGGTGGGGGCCCCTTGAGGGCCCCCATATTTATAATTCCGGCAGTTCTGTGTGATTTGGACCATGGCCAGATTGTCATTAATTTGTTCAACAAACATTTACTTTAGCACTTGTGTGCTTAGTATGTGTTAGGTCTCCTAGGAGTTACCAGGGGATTCTGCAACGAAGTGTTTCTGCAAGGCGCCTGCACATTAGAATCAGGCGGGGAGTCTCTTAATCCCAGGTCGCATCCCAGACGAGTGCAGACAGGTTTGCAAATCACTGCCCCAGGGAGATGATAATAGAGTTTTAGCCACACACCCAGAAATTTAAATAACAGTATTAGAGCAATAGGGTGACCTCACAGCGCAGGTAGGGGATTCTCAACTCAATCAGGGGGTTAGAACTACTTCCTGGAGAGGAGGAGCGCCCTTGTATGTTAGGTGGTGGGACACCTCGCCAACGCCTGGGAAGACGGCGGGGCTTACAGGTTTGGGGGAGAAGAGAGGAAGGTGCTCTCTTTAACTCTGAATTCAGGCAGGTCTGCAAATGACCCGGGATCACTGTTTGGGGATCGTTGGTGGAATGGGTCCTGATAGCAAGAACTTGACTTTTCATTAAGTGGATGAAGGCTTTTCTAACGTAAGCCAAACCACTGGTTATCTGCCAGCGCCTTTCTCGTGTGTATGGGGGCTGAGAGCCATGAGATGAAGGAAATCCGTCGGGATAGAAATGCTCAGCTTCACTTCCTGATTCTCTTGCTCTTAAAATTGCACCCTGCCCTCTTCACTGTCACAGCAAACAAATATCCCTGCATGTGCGTATCAACACACAAATGAGCCATTTTGTGTGCGCAGTCCCATACCCTAGGGTCTTGTGGAGCCGTGAGCTATTGCTGTGCTGAGGGTGGATGAAGATACTTGACCTTGGCCTCTCCTGGCTGCTCGAGGCGCTTACAGACCCAAGGCCGCAGCCGCGAACGGTTTTGCTGCTAATCGCCAACCTGTCGGACCACGTGGCCCTCATTTGGTATTCTCGGTACTTTCCGTTTCTAATCAATTTTTAGGAAATCGAGTCTGTTACATATGTTTTTTCAAAGGGGCGAGTGGAATGCTTTAGCAGCGTTAGTAAATTCCTCATGAGTCGCGATGAAAGTTTTTCTTTCCTTGTCTTTCAAACCCACAGTGTGCCATGCCGAGCTGAATGCCATCATGAACAAAAACTCAGCTGATGTGAAAGGCTGCACTATGTATGTCGCCTTGTTCCCCTGTAATGAATGTGCGAAGCTCATCATCCAGGCAGGTAGGAGCTGGGCCTGTTCCATTTGTCACATTTGCATTGTTGCCTGCTCATCAGCAGCTCATTGCAGAAGCGCTTGATCTGAAATTGCTATTGTTTAGATCTAAATTAATTGCACTATCAACTTTGCAAGGTATTTCCTGTGTTTTGTTTTTGAATGGTGCCAGGTAGTCTAAGACTAATTGCATCTTCTGTGATTCTTAGCATGTTTTTAATTTAGTTTGCAACTTCTTAAACTGCAAGCTGCCAAAAAACAACACAGGCATTGCATATAATTACTGCCAATTTACTCTTCTTTGACATGTCGTGCATAGATTAGGGGGAGGGAGAGAAATGAACTTCTGTCAGAAGCAAGGTCAGCTGGGAGTCTGTATATGAAATTTTAATTTGTATTAATATATGGTAGATGTTTTAGGACCTAAACATATCTTTGCATATGTCATCAGACTTGAATGGTACTCCTGTTAAGTTTTCCTTACATTACAGTTGCCATAAATCTACACCATTGTATTCTGAATATTTCACCTTTTTCATACTGTCACATCTGAGATTCGGCTACACTGTGTCGCCATAAAACTCAGCTTGAGATTTAAAGACTTATCATGTTAGCCAGATGCATGGTTTAAAGGGTAGGAGCCCATGGTCTCTGAGAAGAGGTCCGGTGGTATCAGAATCAGAGGCCGGCCTTCGGTAAAGAATGTCGTGGGCTCCCTCCCTGGTGGTGCGTGACCCTCCGGGAGTTTTCCTTACCCAGCACGTAGTCCCTTCGGAGGCAGGGAGGTGTCTCGAATGCCCCCCAGACTCTTGACCCTCCAGTTAGCACTGCCCTGGGGGGCAGGAAAAGAAAACAGATCTGCTGTTGGCGGAGCTGGCTGGAATCGGTTCTTGGAGCCATTTTTGGAAGCATGGTGGCACTTCCCCCGCACCACCCTCCCCCTCCACCCCCTGAAACCATCAGCCTCTTGTGTTAAGAGTAGTCGCCATGTGAATAAAGAAATTTGATTGCCCGCAGTAAAGAAAATTTGTTAATCGGATCAAGGCTTGACCACTTGACATGTTTTCACTTTGCATTTGTTAAAAAAAAAAATCCATAAAGACTGGAGGGCAGATTAAATACAATCCATTGTCTGCTGTATTGCAACGGGGCAGATGTGTATTTCAGTAAGTGGACGTTGTGGGCAAGCCCCCCCCCCCCCACCAAAGGTGATTCATCACGGACACTACGGGGCTCTGTCTGCCCCTGCGTGTCTGTCGCAGTAGCTCTATGTGTATATACTAAGGAGGCTTCTTCTGTTGTTGCCTTTGAAGGTATAAAAGAAGTTATTTTCATATCTGATAAATACCATGATAGTGATGAGATGACGGCCGCGAGGCGCCTGTTTGATATGGCTGGGGTGGCCTTCAGGTAAGCGGGAAGAGCTTGGGGGAAAGGGGGTGGAAGGCCGAATGAAGAAACGTATTTGTTTAATTTCTACTTGACATCCACACTCAGAAGCATCTTTTTAAATGCGATGGGCTGAGGATCTCAAGATGATGTGGGGGGTGGATTTTTAAGAGCAGTGCAGAAGTATCTGAAGACAATCGGACTGATGATCCTGCACTTAAATATTAGGAGCTTTCTGGGGCTTGGAATAAATTACCCTAGTAGCGAGACATTGTAAAAATCACAAGTTTCATAATATTAACATTAAACCTTTGTAAATTTTGCATATGTAACAATTCTGGCATCGAAAATTTAGGATGAAAGTAACCTGCTAGGTTGAAACACCAGGAATTCTTCTGACAGCAACATTTTAAATTGAGATTTGAAGTCATTCTGACTTTTATGATTATCTGTGCTAGGCAAAGATTGGGAGGTATGCTTTACTTGTAAGCAGGTTCAACCACCTTCGATTCATGGTGGAAACTTCATTTGGGACTGAAAGCTTTCAAAGCAATTCCTTTACAGCATCTGTGGTCAGCAGTGGGGTTCTGTAATTAGTAATGTACCTAACCCCTTGTGTTCATCACTGGGGATAGAGGTTATACGTAATGAATCCTCTTTAACTGTTGTGCCTTATGAGACTTTAAATCCAGATTATTTACATAATAATAATAATTAGATATTAACTGTTTACTGGTTTTTAAAAGAATAGGATTAGTCCCCAAATATTTTCCTTTGAACTGCTTTAGAAGGTACACGAATGAGTAAAACTACATGGTGGGTTTATTTTACATCTGCATTTTTAGAATGGGACTTTAAAAATTACTCCTCACTAAAGCTAGTTGGTTGCTTTTTTTTTTTTTTTTTTTTGCTGTGTGTATAAGAGGCAAAAGAAAATTTACCCTTTTTTGCTTTCGAGTGATTCCAAGTTGGCTGCAGAAATTTCCTAGGAAGGAAGATAAATCTGTTGGGAAAACTAGTAATCGGGTGTCATGTTGCAGCTAACCTGTTAGAAATCCTTTGACTCCCTGAATTCATGAACTCAGCTGCTGGAGAACATACAGACCGAGCCACCCCATGCATCTTTTTTTTGTCTTAGTCTTTTCTCGTTCGTGTTCCTCTCGGTATGGTGCACTATAATTGGCTCCTATAGAGATACCAAGCGAATCCCCAGAAATTTTTTTCCTCCCCCACAGAAAATGTAGGTTAAGCCAAAGTAAACAAATTGCTTTAACTACTCGCTGGATAATATCTTGATATATTTTGTTTCTTGTGTTTAGGAAATTCACACCAAAGTGCAGCACGATTGTCATTGACTTTGATTCAATTAACAACAAACCGAGCCAGAAGCTTCAGTGAGTTACATCCCATTACATCTCCAAAAGATTGGGATTATCCTCTTCTAAGAAGCTGCTAATGCCTTTCATCTTGAAGTTACACATAACTTTTTAATAGCCAGTCCAGCAAAAGTAGACATCTAAAGAATGTAAAGCCTCAAATCTTCCCGACTGTCTCTCTTGTCACATGGAATGTGCATCTGTTTAAACTATTGATTTAGGGTTTAAAATCAAGGAGCCTGTAGATGGCCTGTCGCTCAGGGCTGGCGTGGGGTGCCTCCCCCTGTGTCTCCTGGTTTGCTGGGACACTGGTGGCGTGAGACGGCCACTCCTCGCTGCTAAGGTGCTGGAAGGACAAATAAATAATTGTTGTTGTGTTCCTGGCAGGATGAACAGACGCACTGATTTGAACATCTGGCCCAAATGAAGCATAACGTGTAGCGCCCTGGGGAAAAAAAAATAGGACCCCCATGACAGGTGCGAATGCAGACGTATTGGCTTTAGGACGTGGAGGGAAACCGCCACCCACCCACCCCAAAATCCTAGACAGGATGGCACAGCTCTCCTGAGGAATGATGAGCACAGCTGAGCCCGGGGCATATTCTCTGCTTCTGCTGTCTTGCTGCCCACAGGGGTGGTGGCACGTTCTGCTTCCGGAAGTGGGGACCCCTGTTGGTTTGTGCCCCACGCGGAGCTCTTACGTTACTTTATCTGAATAATGAGTTGTTCCCGGCAGAGACAGCCTGTCTCCCCTTGTTGCCCCCAAGACCATGGCTGCTGGGGCAGCAGGGTCGTGTGGATGGAGATGGCGCGTGCACCTGCCCCTTCTACCACGTGGAAGAGTCGCTGCTCCTCCGTGTGCCCACACGGTGCGTGTCCAAGGCTGCTCAAGCAGGGAGTTGATTAATTCCTACCCTGGAAGTGAGATGTGAGAAGTTCAGCCTGCCTCGCGGTGGTTTATTCCAGGTCTGTTGGTAATGGGAGCTCATCTGTGCTCCTGGCACTGTGTCTTCAGCAGCACAGAGCTCGCCTTCCCAGTCACTGCGGCTCGGGGATGTGGCTCGGTGCGCCTCGTCTTTAATCTCCCTTAATTTTTATTAAACGTGCTCAGTAGCTTTGTTGAGAAAATGGGTTCTTTATCCTAAAGATTATTACCGTTCTCAAGTGCTCTTATGTTTTCATGAGTTTTTATTTTGTCTCTGAGGTTTTGTACTCCATATTCTAGGGCGTTTTGTAATTTGGCTCCTTACCAATGTTATTAAAATGTTATTAAAATCTACCACACAGAAGTATGTTCAGTTTTTATGTTTTCATTGTATGCTTAGCTCTCCATTTTTGTCATTTCTGTATGGTCTGTGGAACACATCGCATATGTTTTCATGCTCAGAGAACAGTTTGAGGGATGGGTGCTGGGTGCTTTCCCCCGGAGTTGATGGGCGATGCGTCTTTATGGACCGGGTTGAAGGTGTTAAGGAAGTCTCACGTGCGGGCCATCTGATGGGTCATCCCAGCCCTCTGATGGGCCCTAGACTTCCCCCTCCTGTGGCACTTCCGTCGCCTTATTCTCTTTCTAAATCTCTCTCTCTTTTTTTTTTTGGCTCTCTTCTCTCCCCCCAGCCACTTGTCCCCAGCTCTAAAATACATAAAACAAAAGGTACATAGAAGAAAGAAATCAGTAAAGATACTTAAAGATAGAAAATATGTTAGATTTTTATGTGGCTGCACAGTACGAGTCATGAGCCTTGTTGCAGGGAGTGTGTAATTTTTATGTCACATTCGTAAGTATGTCTAGGGGCAAATAAGCCAGAAGTGCATCTAATTTAGTTCATGTTGGTACTATCTTACATTGTGTCCCATTGGTTACATGGAATTTTGGTGGGAAAAAAGGGTTTTTTTTTCCCCATTGGGAGATGTTTAACAAGGACAGATCCTTGCTCAGAAAGAAGTACATCCACCAACAGTCTGTGGTTGGGTTGTTTATGGGGTGATGATTCTCTCGGTGTGGGTCGATAAGTCTTCCACACACAGAACAGTTGCTGAACTTGATTTCCTGGTGACAGGAGTGTAAGTAATTATGTCTTGGTTTCTGGTATCACTGCAGGAGTGGTGGGATCTTCCTGTCCAGAGAATTCTGCAGATGTCAGTGTTCCAGTTAATAGAGGTTTGCTTTGAACTGTTGCCTTTGGGAAAAGCATTCCAGAAGGAAGGAGTTTTGAGCAGTTTTCTGCCTTGCAGGCATTACTAGATAATTGTGGCAACTCTATCTGAGAATAGTGTTGCTACCTGTCACAGCTGATAAATGACAATAAGGAAACCATCTTTCACCGAACTGTTGGCAGGAGAACTACATTTAAAAGGCAAAATTTGTGAGTGAAATGATAGGAACTCCATTTCCCTGACACATTTCATGCTTTTCTTCTTCTTCTTTTTTTTTTTACAAGTCTGTCCTTAAAGACTCCTGAAGCCCAACAAAACCCGTGTATTAGCCATCTTTTCCTATATTAGAAATGAAGAAAATAAAGGAACAAGCGTATAAAGAAAAATTGAGAAGAGCTTGAATAAAAATGTAGACTTGGATGACCAGTGATCTAAACTTCCCATGGGCCAGGCATAATTTCTGATCTTCTGATGTCCATACCCACTTGAGGATTAAAATTATTTAGGTCGAAGAATGGATTGTTGCAGAAGGACTCAAGGATGCAGAGGAGGTAATTCTCTATTTGTGACACCGGTAAGAAGTTTTAATATTCATAGTTCAGTTGTTTCTGTTCTTTAAAGTAAGGCCACTTAAAAAAATGGTGGTTTCAGCAAGTCATGGGCCAGGAGGCCTTGCCTAAGACTCAGTGGGAGGACCGGAGCTCCAGCGGCCAGTGACCCCTGATGAGCTGAATTACAGATCATCATTGGCAGAGGCAGGCACAATATCCCTGGGCCCAGGGCTTTTTGGATCCAGGATCACACTTACAGGAAAAAGCTTGTCACATTTAGACCAATTGATGGGTGCCATGAATTCTGAAAAGACCTAGGGCTAGCCCAATTTTTCCTTCATAACTGTTGGAGGGGTCTAAAGCCATTTCACCATGAGAGTACATGCATCTCCAAATAGTTATTGAATGTCTGCTGTGCATCAGGTGGATTCTCTGGTGGTTCCTAGCTTTCAGTTAAAGTGACCTCAATGGCTAGGTAATAGAATTGTTCATTTCATGAAGCTCAACTTTGCCAACTTTTTTTTTTTAAGGTCTGATAATTGGATTCATCATTACTTTCTGACTTACCAAAATGGCACCTCTAGAAGAAAACAGTATTTGAGCTCATTTTTATTTTGAGTAATAAAGTAGTTCTACACCCTAATCCACCAAAGACTATTTTGATTAGAAATTAAGAGTTGATATAAGGAGTAAATCCTTAAGCAGTGATTGAAAAAAAAATGTGTCTCCTAAACAAGATTTCTTATCAATGTGTCTTTAATTACCACTGACCCTGTTCCCAGACGGTAACTTCCACATTGAAATATTTCTCATAATGAGCCTTAGAACTGACATTTTCTACACCTTGTCACAATATACATAATCTGAAGAATACAGAACTATCTTGATTTTTTCATGTAATGATGAGAAACAAATGCTGACCTGACATACATTCACATACAATTTTTTCCTCATTTAACTCAACATATTGGTGAATCCAAAGGAACTGCTATCATCACTTGATGGAATATACTGTATTAGTATTTCCAAAGTTTGTTCCAACCCATTTCTTCTTACATACTCTAAACATCTTCATTATGCTGTTTGATGAGATGGATCCACAAGAAGACAGAGAGGTGCCCAAGATCAGTCCAACTTCCAGCCAGTCGGGTTTGTCATGTGGTGGTTCTCAAACACAGGACTTCGCCCTCATTGAGGAGCAGCTCAGGAGCCTGGCCAGGCCAGCAGCCCCACCAGGTGCAACAATGCAGATGGCGCCATCTTGCCGAGCTGGCTCTGGCTACCTCTTTGCTAAGCTAGAGAAAACGCTGTCCATGTTCCTGTGCACTTTCTCTGGGGTTGAGTTGTCTACTTTTAGTGTCCACATCCTCTGAGTAAGGCCAGTGGGAAACGGACAGTGGGCAGAAGTGAGTGTCTGCAGGTGTCCGGCTCTTACTCCATTTCCAAGGTCAGAGATTTTAAAAAAGATTTTTAAAGGTCTTTTGTTAAATTGAGTTCAGTATTTCCAAAGAAAATGGGGAGAGGGATTCTCTATACCACCTGCTCACCATTCAGTCGTGAAATTCCTAGGTGGAGCCCACGGGGCTCACAGGCCTGGAGCCTAGGAAAAGGTGCTGCCCCTGTTGGTTGTAGCCAACTGCTAAATCTCTTCTCTCCCACCCTGCGCTCCCTGAACCCCAGTCTATACCTTCTCTTGCCTGCTGCTATTCTCTCTGTTTTTTTTTTGTTTTGTTTTGATTTTTTAAGATTTTATGTCTTTATTTGACAGAGAGCGAGCACAAGTAGGCCGAGCGGCAGGCAGAGGGAGAGAGAGAAGCAGGCTCCCCACTGAGCAGGGAGCCCGATGCGGGGCTCGATCCCAGGACGCTGGGATCACGACCCGAGCCAAAGGCAGATGCTTAACCACCTGAGCCACCCAGGCGCCCCACTCTCTCTCTGTTTTTAAATATACTTTTTAATGTGGTATAATGCACGTAAACATTACCATCTTCAGTGGTATTCAGTACGTTCGTATCTTGCAACCATCACCACCATCCATCTCCAGAATTCGTTTCATCTGGCAACACTGAAGTTCTGTCCCCATTAGGAGCTAACTCCCCAACCCCCCTTCCTCTCAGCCCCTGGCAACCATCATTCTGCTTTCTGTCTCTGAATTCAACTACCTTAAGTACATCATAAAAGTGGAATCAAATACAATTTTCTCTTTGTGACTGGCTTATTTCACTTAGCCAGTAATGCCTCCAGGGTTCCTCCACGTTGTAGCATGTGCCAGAACTTTCCTTTTGAAGGCTGAGTAATATTCCACTGTATATCGTATTTGGTTTATCCATTCATTTGTTGGTGGACCCTTGGATTTTTTCCAGCTTTTGGCCAAATTTTCTCTTGAATGTCACAGTGTTTCTTTACAACCTGGCATCATCCACTTGGGCCCTCAAGTGCCTCCCCTTCCTACACTAGTCACCTAAACATCCTGGCTGGAGGAGTTTATGTATATATATGTATATGTATATATATATGTGTATATGTGTGTATATATATGTGCATGTATATGTGTATATATGTACATTAAAAACAAAACAAAACAAAACAGCCTTTCTAAGATGTGCTTCCTTTGCCCACCCACAGGCTCCACGACATCTCGGAGTGAGCTGGGATCCTGCCTTCTCTGTAAAGTCTCCCCAGGCCTTTCTCAGCTCAAAATGACCTTTTTCTTTGAAATCCTGCAGCAGTTATTGTCAGCAACAATGTTTTTGGCAATGAATCATGCACTGTTTTATGACATCTCTTCTACTGTCTAGAACTGTTATTGAAACACTTCGTTTAACTTTCCGTGTTGCTCTCTTCCTGCGCTAACTAGATGATTAACTCCACAGAGCAGGTGCTGTGTCCTGCGTATCTTTGGGCCCCACTGCCTCGCATCCCACGGATGTCTTGACCTTTCTAGGTCTTAAATCATGATAGAATGCTTACTATTCCAGGGGTTCTTAATTTAACTTTTGTTAATGAAACTTGTTACATCTTCGGTATTGTTAAAAATGCCATTTGGCCCATGTTTTTAATGGTCATTTTGCTATGGGATTGCTTTCTCTGCACAGCAGTGCATGGTATACAGCCTTTCCATTTATTCTCCTGCCTCTTCCCATTTTCTCCTGAATAAGCAGGCATCGGTGGTACGCGCGGCTGTAAGTAACAGACACCTGACTCTCCGTGGCTTAAACAAATAGTATATTTTTCCCTCACATAAGAAATAACAGACGTAAGCGTTTGGTGGAGTTGGTTCAGCCGCTCCGCAAAGACCGAGGCTTTTTAAATTTTCACTTGGCCCTTCTTAGCATTATGTCTTTCGGTTTGTTTTGTCAAGCTCCAGGAATCCCCACACCACGCAAGTACAAGGAGATGGGAAGTGGGGTGGGCGGGTCTTTTTATCAGGAAAGCAGGGACTTTCCCAGAAGCCTCAGCAGCCTCGGCAGGCGTTCGCGTCTGTCTCATTGGTCCCGCGCGGATCACGTGACCACCCTCGGCTGCACGGGGAGGCTGGCCCGGTACCTGCGTTCCAGGGTCTAGAGGGGAGGCTGCAAGGGAGAAGGGGCTTAGTAGCGGCTGTTAGTAATGACGTTGGCCCTAATATACACCTGATTTGGCAAATAGCATCGCAAATTATGCAATTTACATAGCTGTTTTTCACATTAGGTGTTAAAATATCTGCTTGGTTGGAAAGTGACATCTGCTTCATGGGAATTTTGTGGACCTTTGTGCTTTCAAAACTCCTGTGTAAAAAAATTCATTTCTTAGTTGGGCAGAACTACAAAAAGCACACGTGCACCCGTGCGCGCGCACACACACACACACACACACACACACACACACACCATTTGAGGGCAAGTTATATAATGGACTTTGCACCCTAAATACTGTGTGTCTTTCTTAAGAATGGGGATATCTTCGTCTATAGCCACAGCACATTTATCGACTTCAGTACACTTAACATTGTTACAGTACTTCACCATTCACATTCCAATTTTGTCAGTTGGCTTAAAATTTTTCTTTACAGCACGGAAGTACAGGATCCAGTTCAGAGGTTGGAATTAACATTTAGTTTCGTGCGGCTTTAGCTTCTTTGACCTGGAACATTACCGCGGTGGCACTGCTTCTCTTCAGCGAGCCCTTTTCTCCTGTCTTAGACTTAGATTCCTTAGAAGGAGCAGTTTTCAAACTTTTTGGTCTCAAGGCCCCTTTCCATTTTTTTTTAAAGATTTTATTTATTTTTTGACAGAGAGAGACACAGCCAGAGAGGGAACACAGGCAGGGGGAGTGGGAGAGGGAGAAGCAGGCTTCCCGCGGAGCAGGGAGCCGGATGCGGGGCTCGATCCCACGACCCTGGGATCATGACCCGAGCCAAAGGCAGACTTAATGACTGAGCCACCGAGGCGCACCCCATTTCCATTCTTAAAAGGCCCTTTTCCACTTCCTTCATTAGGCAAGATAAAAAAAAAAACAACTATTGGGCAAGATAAAGAAGTACTAGGGATATAACGCACAGCATGATAACTACAGGTTATGATATATGTATGATATATAAGGAAGTTGCTAAGACAGTATATCCTTTTTTAAAAAATTTTTATTGTTATGTTAATCACCATATATTACATCATTTGTTTTGGTGTAGTGTTCCATGATTCATTGTTTGTTCATAACACCCAGTGCTCCATGCAGAATGTGCCCTCTTTAATACCCATCACCAGGCTAACCCATCCCCCTACCCTCCTCCCCTCTAGAAACCTCAGTTTGTTTTTCAGAGTCCATCATCTCTCCTGGTTCGTCTCCCCCTCTGACTTACTCCCCTTCATTCTTCCTCTCCTGCTATCTTCTTTTTACTTTTTTCTTAAAATATGTTGCGTTATTTGTTTCAGAAGTACAGATCTGTGATTCAACAGTCCTACACAATTCACAGCGCTCACCGTAGCACATACCTTCCCCAATGTCTATCACCCAGCCACCCCATCCCTCCCACCCCCGACCACTCCAGCAACCCTCAGTTTGTTCCTGAGATTAAGAATTCCTCATATCAGTGAGGTCATATGATACATGTCTTTCTCTGATTGATTTATTTCACTAAGCATAACACCCTCCAGTTCCATCCACGTCGTTGCAAATGGCAAGATCTCATTCCTTTTGATGGCTGCATAATATTCCATTGTGTATATATACCACTTCTTCTTTATCCATTCATCTGTCGATGGACATCTTGGCTCTTTCCACAGTTTGGCTATTGTGGACATTGCTGCTAGAAACATTGGGGTGCACGTACCCCTTCGGGTCCCTACATTTGTATCTTTGGGGTAAATACCCAGTAGTGCAATTGCTGGATCGAATGGTAGCTCTAATTTCAACTGTTTGAGGAACCTCCATACTGTTTTCCAGAGGGGTTGCACCAGCTTGCATTCCCACCAACAGTGTAGGAGGGTTTCCCTTTCTCTGCATCCCCGCCAACATCTGTCGTTCCCTGACTTGTTAATTTTAGCCATTCTGACGGGTGTGAGGTGGTATCTCATTGAGGTTTTGATTTGGATTTCCCTGATGCCGAGCGATGTTGAGCACTTTTTCATGTGTCTGTTGGCCATTTGGATGTCTTCTTTGGAAAAATGTCTGTTCATGTCTTCTGCCCATTTCTTGATTGGATTATTTGTTCTTTGGGTGCTGAGTTTGATAAGTTCTTTATAGATTTTGGATACTAGCCCTTTATCTGATATGTCATTTGCAAATATTTTCTCCCATTCAAGACAGTATATCCTAAGAGTTCTCATCAGAGGGAAGAAAATTAGATTATTCCTTGTTAAAAAAAAAGAAAATTGACCCCAAAGCACTTTTGTTTCTGTGGGTTATAGCTATCGATATGTACCATGTCAGAGATTAAAACGAGTTTTAAAAATGTTTTAATTCATTTCAAATAACGATAATAAACCCTTTGTATGTTAACACAAGTACTTCTTTGAAAAACTATTTTCCAAAACAATAAATGATATGTAGTGAAAAGAGTAGCATTGTCTTACAACTGTTTTTTAATGAGTTTTAATAGAAAACAGATTCTCATTTCTGTGAGTGCTTGCCGTCTGGTGATATTTTAGTTGAAGTATGTGAAGAAAATCCAGCTTCTCACAGATAAGTAGCTGGAAAAGGGAGGAGTATTTTAATAGCCTTTTCAGAAAATTGTAAATATTCCTGTTTTTTAAAGATTTTATTTGGTTTTTTTGAGAGAGAGTGAGAGAGATCACAGAGTGAGAGGGAGAGGGAGAAGCAGACTTGCCCCTGAGTGGAGAGCCCGATGCAGGGCTCAATCCCAGGAACCTGAGATCATGACCTGAGCTGAAGGCAGACATTTAACTGACTGAGCCACCCAGGCACCCCATAAATATTCTTTGATAACCACACCACAAATTGATAAATGGTACTTTTCTTAAGATGAGTTGTTATGTGAAATCCGAAACCATATCAGTGAACATTTCCTGTTACCTTACACTATAATCCAGTGGTCTATCTTCTACATTGAATTGATGTTTTACTGATGCATGAAATAACATTGGTCATTTGGAGAATGCTGGTTCACTGAGTTAGGTAGATCTTGCAAATGTTAACACATTTCATTATACTGTATCCCCAAATCACGCTTATATAAATATCACAGCTGATCTTGTTAGAAAAGTCTTTTAAGTATTGGGAAACAGTCAGTGGACTCATCTGGCTCACAGCGCCAGATAACAAGTTTTCCAAAACTCTAATTTCATTTTATCTTCAAAGCTTGAGTTTTATCATTTCATTTTCCTTGAAGTGATAGGCTTACTTTGTTCATTTTCAAGAAAACTTTTGTCATATACCCAAACCTGGGAAACCACGGTCTGTCAGTCTTTCTGGTGAACATGTTCCACGACCTAAGATGCTAGTTTGGCTTGCAACTCAAACAACCGAGCACGTGCTTTCCCTGGTGACAATCACCGACCACCACAGGTACTTTGTGCCCAATTCCCATCTCATCCAGGGAATGTTAGAAGGACTCAAGGGTTAAGATTTAGTGCAAATAATACCTTTTTTTAGACATCACCAAGGACATTCTTAAGTGAAATGGGCCTGTTTTCTTCTTTCTTTCTTCGTGTCTGCCCCCAGTGTGTAGTGATGACCCATAGGAGCACAAGTTGGTGCCCCACTTTGATTCAGCAGCACTTTACCCACCACTGCTTTGTCTCATCCATGCAAATATTAACACAGTGAAAAGGGCAAATCCCATTTCATGTCAGTAGTATAATGAAAATAGTTGCGACAGTGTGGAACCCCTGAAAGTCTGCGGGACCATGCTTTGAGAACTGCTGCCCGCGGTGACAGTGTGCTGCCAGACTGAGGGGCACTTGGAACTGTTTGTTCCCTGTAGGCTTGGCCCCTTTGTATTCATGCATTTCTTGGCCTGGTGACATGGCCTGAGTTTTTTTTTTTTTTTTTTTTAAGAGTTGATCCTCCCCAGCCACTCACCCCTGTAATTTTTATCTCCTCTAATATCATAGTGAGTATGCAAGGTATGATTAATATCTTCACTTTAAGAGAAGAAAAAATAGACCAAACCTTGATACATACCAGGCTAGCTTGGTTTGCTGCAGCTCAACAAATGAAACAGTCCATTATGGTTTTGCACATTAGAATATCACAGACTCTCTTCTTATTTAATGCCCCTGGGTTCAAATGTTAATAAAAGACAGTGCATTGAATCAAGTAACAGCATTGTATTTCAAGAGGATGGAGGGTTCCACTGGAGCCTGTCAGCCACCCAGGCAAGCTACTGGAAAGGTGGGCTCTGAGTTCTAATGAAAACTCGGTCCCCCTACTGGGGCCGCCTTCTTTCCTGCTTCCTTTTCACTGAGTGGGGACAATAGTTTTTCTTTCTAACTCCAGATGAGGCTGACTGGCCATCTTCAAGGTAGACTTAGAGCTTTTAACTATCTCTGGCAGCCCTGGAGAAGAGGCGATAAGCAACAGAGCCATCAACACTTGAACAACACATGTCGGCGCTGATTAGTATGGCTGGTTAGAGCAAGGACTAATAAGGCCGAGGTCACGGACGCGGCCCTGCAGCCCAGGTAGCCCGGCCACCCTGCAAACTGCAGCCGCCGCCCAGGCAGCTGGCTCGCAGATGCTCATGGCCTTCTGGAAGGGGGCCAGGGAGCCACGAGCCAGCAGTCAGCACGGGCTTCTTTTGTTTAAAACCAAACAAAATAAAAACAGGTTCTCTAATGTACCACCCTCTGTGATCCCTCTCTAGGAATATCGGACTTAATTATTCAAATTTAATTTGTTAGCTATTTGGTGGTTAATTTTTAAAAAACCTAATGATTTATTAGCATTTTTATAACAAGCAACATTTAGCATCTATTAATGAGAGTTCAAATGGATCAACTATTTAATTTCTAAATGAAATGAATCAGGAAAGTATTACTTAGAATAAACTCCATACTGTGAGCGTGTTCTCCACATGCTTTGTGACCTTGATTCCTTCGTCTTAGTCGAGGAGTCAGAAATGGCGGCAGGCGGGCAGGTGGGGGGGGGGGGCGCAGGGAGCTGACGGAGCTCCCCCGCCCGCAGCGCTGGCTTCTGAGAGGGGAGCACGGGCTGGGGAAGGGGCCACAGTGCAGCTCTCCTTTAGCCCCCAGATTTCACAGATTGGTGCCCACGACTCCGTGTCCGCTCACCTCCCTATACCACAGCCCCGGGGAAGGTGCCGCCCGCTATAAGGAAAGTGCCTGCCGGAAATACGCATGCGCATGATTTCAGCCCTGTGCCGCCCGCGGATGCACCTCCATCTGCCCTGGCATATTTTGATGAAGCAACTACTACTGTCTTTAAAAGCGGGAGTTAGCAGGAGCTGGGGTGGGAAACGCAGCTCCAGCTTGTGGCAGAGAGGAAAGAGGTACTGAGCCGCACTGGGACAGGGACGCACCCTCCCTCCCCGGTATAGGGTTCTTCATCGAAGAGCAGCGGCACCCTGAGTTCAGAGCAGTACTGAGGGCTAGGTGCGTGGCTACAGAAAGGACTCACTGTGGAGCGTGCCTCCCCCATCACAGAACACTCGGGTTAATGTCGTCCGCTGCGGCGTGAGGAGAGAGGGGCAGAACGCCCAGGCCAGGCGGGTGGAGGCCTGGGCGCGAGCTCCAGCCCCCCCCCCACTTCCGGTTTGCAGCCCGGATGTGGGTCTCCAGGCCAGAGCAGATTGTGAGAGTCAGTCCCTGGCCCCTCCGGGGAGGGGCAACATGCTGCCTTGGAAGCCCAGTTTAATTGAGTAAAGGATTAGTTGTTTCAGCCCCCGGTGGCGGCGGTGGCGGTGAACTCCGGGCTTCGGAACACTCTCGAGGTGCTTTGGCCGAATTAGGAAGTCAGCGGGAACCTGCGGCGCGGCAGCCATGTTACCTGCTGTCTAATGTTGTGCCAGCCTGCTGTAGTGCAATCACTCCGCCCAACTGGGATGATGTTTCAATTTAGAATCCTGCTTAGTCAGGACTCTTTAAGAGGCTCATTGTCTGGGAGTGGGCTTTCTGCCTGTCTGCTCTCTCCTCCTGCCTGTCCTCTCTTCGACACGACGGTGACATTGCTCACCGGCCAAGTGAGTTGTTAGTGTCCCTGGACTACGCTTGGCAGGGTTCCACCCTCTCAGGAATGGCAGCAGCTTTGTAGGGGAGATCCGAGGCTCTCGAAATGCAAGCCGGGCGCCTGGACAGAGCACTGTTTGCCGAGTCCGCCCTGGGGGCTGAGCAGCGGGGCACAGTTGTCGCAGAGGGTATTAGGGTTTCCAAGCATCTGGTCTCGCACTTCTTCTTTGTGGGAAAGTGGTGTGCAGTTAAGGGTCTTCTCCGGGGTTCCACAGCTTGAGAGGTAGAACCAGGAGGGGAACACAGGCTTCCCAACTCCGAGGCCAGTGCCCTGGCAGGGAAACTGGGCTAAGTGTCGTGCCTTGAAGCTGGCTCTGCGGCTGAAGCAGGCACGAGGGACCCACTCTAGGGCTTTCCACCATGGCTGCATGTCCCACCTCCCCTCTACCGTCCTGGTCTTGATGCTTCGGCCTTGCTGTGTTGTTTCTTGAGTGCTCCTTCTCAGGTCAAAGCTGCCGCACTTGCTATTTCTTCTTCCTGGACGGGAGTTCCCTCCCCGGCCCTTCCCATCTCCACACTTAGTTCAGTCCTCTTCCTCCAAGATGCCTACCCTGCCTCCCTGCCCTCCCAGCAGCCCTACCCCCAGTTTCTACTAGAGCACCCAGTTGTTTTCTACTTGTCTCTCCCCAAGACAGCAGGGGCAAAGTCTCTCTTCTTCTCTGTTGACTCCCTAGTGTGTAGAACAGGGCCTGGGTGGGGAGCAGTTCTGAATAAATAGGTTTTTGTTTGTTTCTTTTTTTTTTTTAAGATTTTATTTATTGATCAAAGAGAGAGCACAAGCAGGGGGAGTGGCAGGCAGAGGGAGAAGGAGGCCCCCCGCTGAGCAGGGAACCCCATGCGGGGCTCCATCCCAGAACCCTGGGATCATGATCGGCTGAAGGCAGATGCTTCATGCACTGAGCCACCGAGGCGTCCCTGAACAAAAAGGTATTAAATGACTAATCGAGTGAAGGGATGAACTTATCTCTGGAAGTCTTGGTCAGAAACGCTTCCTGTAGTTCAGGCAGACTCTCTTTTCCCCCTCCAAGGGCAGAGGGGAAACGTCACAGCGGGAGGGGTGGTATAAAGGGATTCTGCTTGCCATACACAAGGTGCTTCCCAGAGAGGTATTTATGATTCCACCCTCGGTGGCTGCTTGGCATCTGCCCGGCAGGCACCCCGTTGTACAGCTCCTGGGAGCACCGCCCTCTGGTTTCTCTGTGAATGATGCCCCTGCTGTGTTCCTCAGAGGCTTTCTTACCTTAGAGTAGGGCTGACTGTGGTCAGGCCAACGACAACAGAGGCAGACTGAAGTTCTGGACCCTGGCCTCAGATCTTGTCCTGGAGTGGGACAGCTGGAGGCGGGGACAGGTCAGCTAGAGCTTTGGAGATAGGCTTAGAGGAGTTAGATTCAAATAGTGAGTGAGGACTCACAGTAATTGGGTCCAGGGATGATGGACGGGAGGGAGAGCCATCGATTGTCCGAGACACAGTGGGCAAGAGAGGGGACAAACCCAGAGTGAGGATGACTGGAGGTCCAGGGGAGCCAGTGAGGGGCACCCAGGAGCGGGCCATCTAAATGGGTGGTGGGGAGAGGTTTGTCAGGAGGTGACGGGGCCCCAGCCACTAGAGCAGGGCCTGGAGAGGAGAACTGCCCGAGTGAGGCAGGGCTACCTGTTCTCCAGGGGCTGGGTTATCAGGCAGGTAACATGATTGCCAGGACTGGGAACGGGCAGGCTGTAACCCAAACTTGGGGCCCAGAGCTGGAACTGGTCCTAAGACAGCAAGGTAGAGACACCTGCCAGTGTGTCTTGGAGCTGCTGCTCAGGGGAAGGAAGCCAGAAGGGCTTGGACTCGGGACCCAGTCCCAAGAAAGCCTGGGGAGAGCTGATCACAGCTGAGAACTGTATGGAGAAAAAAAAATTCTGATCATCTAATAAATACAACCATTTTCCACGTAACGAACATTTATTTCATTACATTGTTTTGGAATGGTGTGGCAGAAGAATACATAACCTGCCCCCCCTTTTTTTGCAATGAACAATTTTTTCTCAGTGACATAGAAGAAAAGATTTGTAAATCAGCTTTCTGCTCCAATCTCCTGGTGTGTGGCCTCTCAGGCAGAAACCTTGGCAGGAGAACTAGAGTTCACTGCGTCCTATCAATGCCCCCTCCCTTCCTTTGGATTTAAGCAAGGACACGTGAGGCCAAACATATCAGAGACTCTCAGTAGAAAGTCTCATGAAAATTGGTCTAAAGTGATTTTTTTTAAATGTTTTTTTTTTTAAGATTTTATTTATTTATTTGACAGAGAGGTAGAGAGCACAAGTAGGCAGAGTGGCAGGCAGAAGGAGAGGGAGAAGCAGGTTCTCTGCTGAGCAGGGAGCCGGACATAGGGCTCGATCCCAGGACCCTGGGATCATGACCCGAGCTGAAGGCAGCCGCTTAACCGACTGAGCCACTCAGGCGCCCCTTGGTCTAAAGTGATTTTAAATATGGCTGCTGCTGGGGTTCAGGGGGAGGGAGGGACGAACAGATGGAGCACAGGGGATTTTTAGGGCAGCGAAACTATTCCATGTGATACTGTGGGATATATGTCATTATAGATATGTCAAAACATATAGAATGTACAAGACAGAGTGAGCCCTAAGGTAAACTATAGGCTTCGGTTTGTAATAATGTATCCATATTGGATCATCAGTTGTAGCAAATGGGCCACACTAATGCAAGATGTTAATAATAGGAGAATTTCTGGGGGTGTGGGGTAGAGAATTGAGAGGGTAATGTGGGAACTTTCCATACTGTCTGTAAAGCTAAAACTGCTCTGAAAAACTCAAGTCTGCTAACTTTTTAAAAAATCTGAAAAAAAAAAATTGTGGCTGGTGCCATGATTAACAATTTGAGTGAGAAGCCACTCAAAAAGTTCGAAGGGGCCAGCAAGAGAGATCACCTGCTCCTCACTGTCTTTGCTACTTTCCATTGTTAGGGAGGACACATGGTTAGGATGAAATTTGCTCAGGTGAGAAGGTCTCTGTGTTTTTGCAGGATGGCAGTGGCAATGAATTATGAGCTTTCCAAGGGGGATAGCTGTACAAATGTCTGAACAAAAAACCCCCAAATCACCAAAATAAATATCAGGAGCACCAGAAACTCTATTGTCTGTTGGGATCTGTCCCTGGGTATGAAATAGATAAAAGTTAGACAAGTCTACTTTTCTAGTATATTTAGGAGAGGATCTTGCAGTTGAGAACATTTGAAGAAAAATTGGGGAGAGGCAAGGCCAGTGCTTGGTGAAATTCAGCAGAAGGGCTTGGGAGTGAAACCAGCTAAGGGTGGTGAGTAGTTTTAAGGTTGAAGAAGAAGTGGAAAAAAAGATAGTGATTCTTGAAGGCCAGAAAGAGGGGGGAAATGGGGACATTTGGAGAGAGAGGAGCCGTGGAAAGTAAGAAGTTGGCACAGCGCGGATCAGGGTGTAGGGAGCTTGGTGCCAAGAGCAGGAAATCTTAGGAGAAGAGAGTGCTAGTTTTTCAGGAGGAGCCAGATGGGGCCGATGGACTCCCCTGAGTGCTGCTATAATGTCTGACTTGTGTCCTCTGTAAAGAGAGACACGTGCTTGTCACAATAGCCAAGAAATGGAAGCAACCCAAGACTCCATCACAAAGAAACAAAATGTAGAATATTTACATACAGTGGAATATTATGCAGCCCTAAAATGGAAGGAAACCCTGATGTATGTTACAACGGATGAACCTTGGGAGTATTTTGCTAGGTGAAGTAAGCCAGTCACTAAGGGACAAATACTGTATGGTTGCCCTTATAGAAGCTATCTAGGGTAGTTAAACATCACAGAGACAGAAAGTAGAAAGTGGTTACTAGGGACTGTGGGGGGGAATTCAATAGATACAGAATTTCAGTTTTGCAAGATGGAAAGTTCTGGAGATTGGATTCAGTAACGTGAATGTACTACTGAATTGCATACTCAGAAATGATTAAGATGGTAAATTTTATGTTATGTGTGTTTGAACACAATAAAGAACAAAACCAGTCACCCACCCCCCACGTGTGGTCACCAGGGGCCACGGAGAGGGTGAAATTTCTCCTCAGTTTGGGTGTAGTTCTGAGCTGCCCCACCTGACTGTATTCCCGTCTTTCTCCACACTTGCTCCCCGGACATCCTTACCCCAACTCGAGAATTCAAAGAAGCACACATTCAGCATCCTGCTTTATGCCTCGGCCCCTCCAGATGCCACTTCTCTGCCTGAGTGCCTTGGACTGTGTCAAGGGCACCTTTCCTGTTTCGCCCAGCTTCCTAGGACCCTGCAGGGCAGACACCTGCTATGAATACCGCCCCCCCCCTCCACCGCCCTGGGGTCTTCCACGCAGGGCTTGGCCAGATGTCTCGCTCTCATGGCAACCCTATGATCATCATGGGGCTGTGAATGGAACCCGGGCCAGCTCTGGACCCCCATGCTCCAGAGAATTCAAGGCAGAGCAGCATTTCTATTATCACTTGGTAATTGGAGTTTTGCAGGCTTGGAATTACTGCTAATGGAAAGCAAATGGGCTAAGAATCAAGAAATAAGCACTTGAACAACCAGCACCACTCAGTAAAGCGAAGAGGCTATTATGCCACTTTATGTGGATAGAGATCATCATTTGTAGAAAGATTTTGCAAAAACCTCACCAACCCCGCAGAGGCGACACCCCACTAAGATTTTCAGTGGCCGAGCCCTCCCTGCCCGGAGCAGCTAAGTGGCTGCTCAGGTAGGAAGCCTCCTCTGTAGCATGATTGCTGCCCAAGATCCAGTCCCTCCTCCTTGGCAGGAGAGAGATTTAATTTTGCCTTTGCTTTCTCTCTGGTACCCGAACTGCAGAGAAGCTCTCAGAACCCAAAGCACTTCCCTACACTCCCCCATAGACTTCTTCGGCCTTGTCGCCAGTCACGGCCCCGAGATCAGGCGGTGACAGGCCTGCGATGAGGATGCTGGGGGCCAGAAGCCCAGGACGGTGGCTCTTGACTCAAGGAGAGCGAAGTGGCTGTAAAGAGTGACGTTTCCCGGGGTTTGCTGACCTCCGGTCTCCAAGCTCATCTTGCCCTTTCTCCTCTGTTGGGGGGGGGTGTCAGCCATCATACATTTATATGAGGAGCTTTTTCTCCACGGATCACGCCACCCCCTTCCCGGTGGCTAAAAGGCAATTTAATATGCAGAAGCTCTGCTCCCACAGCATTAGGTTATGACACGAGGAAATGGAAAAAAACCTGAGCCCAATCTCTGCCCTTGAGGTGTCCTCCGGAGAGAGCGTGCTGCCAAGGACAGAGGGCTGTGGGAGGTTCTTGGGCTCAGCCAACAGGAGGAAAACTGAGCCAACCTCGCAGTTTGCAAAAGCCCGTGGAGACTCCTACGAGTTCTCAAGTTCAAGTCGGTCTGAGGGCTTGAGGGGCTCTGGGGTTCGCTCCGTGGCACTGGCGGGTGCGGGGGCATCTCCAGACAGCCTCTGGGAGGGGACAGAGGAGGGAACGCCAGCTCTGTGACTTAGCCCCTTGGAAAGGTGCCTCCACTCACCGGTGACTACCTCACTTAGCCATTAAATGTCATCAGCCCATTCGCACAGGGGAGAGAATCTGCATCGAGCAGTAAAAAAGGTGATGGAATGGAAGAAGTTGTGAAATGACATTTTTTTTTCCAGCAGGTTTGACATATCTCCTGCATGGAGGGAAATTGCTTTCTGTAAATCTTGGTCCAACAGAACAAAACACCTATTTCTTTCCAGTTGGGGAGACAGCCATTCTCATCGGCATAATGAAGGTATTGTAAGCTGTGACTTTTACAAAGTCTGAGGGAAACCAATCTGCAATCTTGACAGATATGATCTTTCCAGGATGCACTGTTCGTTTACGGCGGCAAGAGACCTCAATTAATTTATGAGTGAGGACAGCAGGATGTGACCCCTTGTGTGTAGTCTAGGTGGAGCTGTCCCTGTCTGAATTTATGTTCTGGTAATTTAAAAAGATTTATATTAAGCTTTTCTTTCATTTTGAGAGTAGATTAAAATTCTAATGGAAACCATTTGTATGCATTTGTTGAATTGAATAGTATTTATGGCTGTGTTAAAAAAAATGCTGCAAAAATCTGCCAACAATAAAGTCAGTGAAGCAAGAATAAGTGTAAAAACAGGAAGGAAAGACTCAGTAGAAACCATACTGTATTATACAAGTGTAATGAGGGAGAGAAACCGAGCAGAACGGGGCCGGGATTAGGCCCCCGAATGGGATAGTTTTCCTTATTTAGTGTAAGGTTTTTATAGTCCTTTTATGACTTAAAACCAAATTTAAATTTCGAAATAAGCCAGATTGGTCCTCGCAGACCCTATGGCCATTGGCCCATCGTTCTTGTTGAACCCCAGCCAGGGGCCGGTACCCATGGGCAGGAAAGAAAATCTAAGCAGTATCGCAGAGAAGATGCTGATCCCAGGCAAGGGAGACAGAGAGTAGCAAGTAAGGCACAAATCTGAGCTCAGGTGTGTCGTGCAGGTGGAGAGGGAGCCCCGACACGATCTGGGCAAGACCAGGAACGTCCTAGTGTGCAGATCTGTCAGTGTCCCCAGGACCCACCTTCATTGCCACGGCCACTGGACCAGTGGCTGGACTGGAGGGCCACTGAGGTCATCTCCCCTGCAAAGGGCAAGGTGCGTGTGCCTCAGCTCTGCCAGTGGCCTTTCTCTGGCCGGCTGGGGAAGGAGTGCCAATAACACAATGATCTTGGAACACAACTGCCCAAGAGGACAGTGTCCACGCAGAGGCAGTCAGAGAAGGCTCTCTTGTGTTACCTTCCCCCAGGGAGGGAAGCGGGAGACACCCGGAGCCCCCCTTTCCCTTGTGGAAGGGCAGAGAAACTCGGTATTCCTTCAGCCTCCATCTCAGAGCCCAGAAAGAGCTGCACGGGGTTCCGGAAACGCAGGCTCTCTCACAAAGGGCGGCCCCAATAGCGTCTTGGAGTCGGGGAACCCCAAGCATGATGGTTAACAGCACTAAGTGAGGAGAAAACGGAACTTTCCTGAGAGCCCGCGCCGCTCTCTTCCTGGCTTGTTGTTTATTCTCCCAGTTGTAAGCATGTTCTTCAACAGTGCTGCACGGATGTCATAAAACGCCTTACAATGCATTAGAACAGAATTGTGCATTAGCACATTTCACAGATGCAAAGTGGTATTGCTGTCAACAGAAACCTGCATGGAAAAATCTGGAGTGTCTTAAGAAAGTCCTGTCTTTTCTCAAAATTGCACCAAAGCTGGAAATGCAGGACTTCTGGCCGAGGCGTTTTTGGAGGCCAATAACATCCCCATACCGCCCAAAACACAGGCCCTCCGGCCGCAGGAGTCTCCTGAGCCTCAGAGTCTGGCCCTTCTGTGCTAGTTAGTGCATGTCCTGTTTGTGAGCCAGGAAATGGGTCTGTCTCTCAGGTCAACTGTGTACCCTCAGCAGCTAGCACAATTCCTGGCACACAGGCAGCACCTTCCATACTCGGTGGGCTGAACAAATATGTTCTAGACCCCATGGGAGATATGACACGAGACCGGGTTCCTGCTTAGGCCGGGGAGGGAAGTGTCTGTGCTCAGCTTAGAGCCTCAGCTTAAATTCAATCAACTGGTCACAAGTTATCAAAATGTACTTTTCTCTTGGCTGCTCTTCACCTCCAATATTACAACACAGCTTTATATAATTTAATGGGACTCCTTCAAGCCAATAGCTAGAAGTTTTACATACTTCATCCTCACTGGATTCCTGGATTCATCCTGGAAAGCAGGTGACATTGTCATCTCATTCACAGATGAGAAGAGAGCGATGGGGAGGTGTCGTAACTTGCCCGTTGCCGTGGGCTGCTAAGGGGGGGGCGGCAGAATTGGGGGTCACATTCGATTCCAAGTCGAGTTCTCTCTCATTTCTTCACCTGCTCTACACCCATTCAGTGGACATCTGTGCCTGCTGCTTGCTGAATGGAGGTGGGGGGGGCGGTCACAGTACATTGACTCTGCCCTAAAGAAGCTCATAAAGAAGTTCTCAGGGAAAGCCCAAAAATGATCACCCAGGACGCCAAGCGTTATGATAGTGGGACATATGGAAACAATCTTGGTCACATTAACCCACCAGGGAGGTGGTCGATGGAGTCATCGGCCTCTGGTTTCCAGAGGAGGGATCCTTGAATGAGTTCTTGGAAAATGAATGTTTTTTTTGCCAGGACAACCACGGGAATGCCAAGAGTGGTGGGGTCTGTGCTCAAACCTCACCTGATGAGTGAGCCTGTGCCTGATTCCCCCCTATAAAGAGCAAACTCATTACCTTTCCTCCACAGCACTTTCAGCCTTTTGTTTATTTTTTTTTTGTTTTCCATAGCATTCAACACATACGACACACCACATATGTTAGGCTGAGTACTGGCCCCCAAAAATGTTCATGTTCTAATCCTTGGAAGCTGTGACTATTTAGCTTATACGGCAAAATGGACTTTGCTGATGTGATTAAAGTAAGGACCTTGAGATGGGGAGATGATCCTGGATGATCTGGGTGTGTCAGATGCAATCATGAGAGTCCTTGTCAGATGGACAGAGATACACAGATGTTCAAAGACAAGAGAACATGCTGCCAACCTGGCTTTGGAAATGGAGGAAACCACTAGAACATGGGAGGCCACCACTATATGCTAAAAAGGGCAGGGAAATGGACTCTTGCCTGGAGCCTCCATAAGGAACCAGTCCTGCTGACACCTTGATTTCAGTTTTATTTTTTTCCTTTTAAAGATTTTATTTATGAGAGAGGGAGAGAGAGAGAGAAAGAGAAAGCACGCTGGCAGGGGGAGGGGCAGAGGGGGAGAGAGAGAGAAAAATCTCAAGCAGACTCTTTGCTGATCCTGGAGCCTGATGCGGGGCTCAATCTCACAACCTGGAGATCATGCCCTGAGCTGAAACCAAGAGTTGGATGCTTAACTGACTGAGCCAGCCAGGCGCTCCTTTACCATTATATTCTTAGTGCCTAGGACAGAGGCTGGCCCAGGAATGCCCCCCCACCATGAGTGTTTGTTGAATGAGCAAAGACACAGAGGCAGTGCAGGAAAAGGGACCAACGGGGTAGGGATGTAGGGAAGGCCCCGAGGTGTGAAAGGTCATGGTGTGCTCTGCAGTGGTGGGTGAGCTGAAATGGGACAGGTGGGGGGCTTGGAGACGTTGGAAGAGCTAATTCTGTATCATTTACTCTGCAGGGAGAGAACTGTTGATGGGTTTTATATAGAATGGGAGCATGATCATATTTGCTTACTGCTTTTTAAGTAATTTTTGCAGTAATTTTCCCTGTTTATTGTTAATAATTGGAAATATATAGAAACATGGACCAAAAAAATAAAAATCACTCGTAATCTCACTTCCTAGAAATAGCCATTGTTAACATTTTGGTGGGTACTGTGTGTGTGTGTGTGTGTGTGTGTGTGTGTGTGTGTGTGTGTGTTTCTCTCTTCAAACTTGAGTTTATACTTTATACACTATTTTGGAACTGGCTTTTTTCCTTTAATGTGAATTTCCCATGTCATTGTTCTTCTAAAATATGGTATTTAATGACTACATAGTATTCTATCATACAACAATAACTGATTTCCACTAACTGAACAATTCTTTTTTGTTATTAAAAGTAATACTAGTAGTGCCTGGCATAGAGCGGGCATTCAATATTATGGTTGAATAAACGGATGGATGAATGATTCAGAGAACACTGTCATGCATACATCTATATCTCTCTGTTTCTTTAGGAAAAAGATTCTTGCAAGTGAAAGTGTTGGGTCAGAGGATGTATTATTTTTTTAAATGGCTCTCAATACATATGGCCAAATTGCCTTTCAGAAAGGTTATAAAAATTACAACCCCACTAGTAATATATGAATGCATCATTTCACTGCATTGATGGTGGTATTGTCATTTTTTAAACCCTTACTTGCATGTTAGAAAAGTTTCCATGGGGACAGAAAGGTAGTAGTTAGGGGGTCTTGTGAAGTTCAGGTGGACAATGGTGAGAACCTCAACATCAGCCATGGAGGTTCTGTTAGCAAAGAGACAGATCTGAGCACTCCGTAGGACACAGAATCAATAGGACTTGAATGCAGAACGTTGAAAGGATGTTGGAATGGGCCTCAGGTTTCTGCCTCTGGTAGAGTATTGGTTGGGATTCTTTGTTGCCAGCGACAAGAAACAACTCTGATTTAGTTAACAAGGCTTATTGTAGGGCTACGGAGCAGACGACAGAGTCAGAGCTGACACATCAGCCTCCCCAAACACCAGGATCCCAGCACCATTCAGGAATCCAAGAAGAAGAAAAGAATGCACAATACCTCCTCAGGATCCCACCCTCAGGGGGTGTCCGTTTTTGTGTCACATTGCTGAAGGCTCCAGTTCCCTGGAGAAGGGTTAATCTGGTGTACTTTGGGTCAGTGATCCATCCTGTGGCCAGAGGCGGTGGGACCCCTCCCTGGACAGTCCTACCAGAAGACAGAGGGGTCTATAGTGCTCCCAGCAGAAGACCATTTAAATGAATGCCAGGCACCTAGAAGTTCATGGCTGACCTCTCCGTATGGGGGTGCGTTCATGGAAGCTAGCTTCCTATGTTTAACAACTCCTCCTCCTATTTCAGTGTCTCATTGAACACGGGCATAACTCCCTTCTAAGAAGACAAGATGGGCAGAGAGATGGAGAGAGAGAGAAATCCCCTTTCTTGACCTTGTTGAGATCCTGGCTCAAATCTTTTGCCCTGTGCCTTCTGGCTGCCAACAAACAGCCTTTCCTGAACCCCGGTGTGGCAGTCTGTCAGCTGACCACCAATAGTTCATGCTCCTTCTGTCACAGCACAAAGCTGTTTCTGAGAACCAGCAGCTGCCCACCCGGAGACATCTCTCCCAGTGCCACTTGCATTGGGATGGAGTTATGGGACTAGTTCTCGTCAATGGAAAAACCTGGAATAGTGGTTTTTAGAAGCAGATGTTCCTTCTCCACGCCCCCGACCCCTTTTCTTTAGCTTGAAGCAGAAGGGATGTTTGAGCCACAAGATACAAGGAGCCTGGGGCATTGAGTGACTTCATGGGGAAGCTGGCTGCCGACCAGGAGCACCCACATTAAACTGTTATGTGAGTGAGTAGTAAATGTTGAGAATGTTCTAACATTGAAATGTTGGGGTTTATTGTTGCTACTGCTAATTAATAACCCCATAAACACCTCTGGATACTTGTTTAATAAAAGCCTGAAAAGAATTAAATGAGCAATGGGGCAAAAGAGTAGCATGATTCTTAAAAACATTGGAAATAATCCAGCAATTCTACTTCTGGGTAAGTACCCAAGAGAAAGGAAAACATGTGTCCACACGAAAGCTTGTGCATGAGTGTTCAGAGCAGCATTATACATAATAGCCCCAAAGTGGAAACAACCCAATGTCCACCAATGGGATGAATGGATAAATAAAATGCAGTCTCCCCATAGAATACGATCCAGCAATAAAAAGAAATTAAGTATAGATCCATGCTATAATATGGATAAACCTTGAAAACACTATGCTAAGTGAAAGAAGCCAGTTACAGAAGACCACATATTGTAGGAGTCCATTGTTACGAATGTCCAAAATATGCAAATCTACAGACAGACATAGATTAACCTTTGCGGGGGTGGGGGTGGGGGGAGCTGGGTTGGGAGGAGACAGGGAGTGTCTGCTAATGGGTATGGAGTTCTTTCTGGAGTGATGAAACAGTGATGAAGATGTTTGAAAATTGATAGCAGGGATATTTGCTCTACTCTGTGAATATACTCCAAGTCACGGAATTGGACGCTTCAAATAGGTGAGTTGTGTGGTATGCAACTGTATCTCACTAAAGCTCTTACTTCTGTAAAAAGAGAGAAACATAGGAAATAACCACAGGATGAAGCCATGATGAGAAGAAACAGCTCCAGAGCCAAGTGCCAGTTTCCAGAAGACCGCAGAGCCATCTCGCAGCTCCCTGTGAATAAGCCCAGGGCTTGCTTCACGTAGAGGGTGAAGACTGTGGTTTCCACAGGGTAGTAAAGCTTTGTTTCCAAGTGATGTATGAATATGAAAATCAAAGATGAGCTGACCGAAGGCCAATCCCGAAAGGGTTCAAGGGGACTGTTGATGTTTGCTGGCAAAAGTATTACAAATAAAACAGCACCACCAGAGACACTTGGGATGGAGTGGCAATGTCAAGGATGAGTTGGGTTTGGTGATGTCCAGGGCACTGTGTTGGCTCACAGAAGTGTGTAACCAGGTTAGGGACAGTTGAGCTGAGAGCAACTCAGACGCTCAGTGCTCTCAGATGTGAGCTATTACTGGGATGGGTGAACATTATTTTCATTTGAATGGAAAGAGAAAAATAATTTAAAAAAAAAGAAGCAAAAAGGCTTTTCAAGTATTTTACTGTGAATTTGTACTTTGAAAGGAAAGTAAGAAAATTGAATTCATAAATGAATGATTAAAAACATATCATTGTTTGCCAACAGAGATCAAAACCTGGCAAAATTGTGATGCTTTAATCTGGGCGGGGGGTTGGAAGCGCTGCTGGTGCCAGTCAACAAATCAATCCCGGACTCTTCAACCCTCGGCTGTCAAATGTGCATGGAGCCCCGAGCCTCAGTTTCCCTCCTGGGCAGCCTGCCCCTCTCCCCCACCCCCCACCTCCCCTGGTTTCTGAAGCCCAGGGGAGAACCCTGCTGAAGACGGGCTTGTTTAACAGAATTTCTGCTCTGAAGAGAAGAAAGACTGGCTTTGTTCTAAAAAGCACACGATTTTATTAATTTTGTAGCCTTCTCTTGAGGAAATATGTCCTGCTGCCTTTCTTGGGGAAGAATTTCTCTATTTTATTATGAAAGAAGGAAAGAGCACGAGATTGGTGGGCCTTCCCATCCTCCTGCAACCTGGCAGGTCAGCATTATTTTATAGATGAGGAGACTGGGGCACGGAAATGTTTATTAGCTCTCCCTGGGCCCCAAGTCAAACGCAGCTCTGACCTCCAAGTTCATTGTTTTCCCATCACTCCCCCACTTTCCCAAGAAAAATGGCTTCCCCTTGTCCCCCTTGTCCAGAAAAAATGAGTTTCCTTGTTTCCTCTGGGTGGGAATAAAATTACTGTTCTAGCAGGTAGTTCATGCTGCCGGCTACACTGAACTATTATTTTTTTTAAGTTTATTTATTTATTTTTTTTAGGAATCTCTCCCCCCCAGTGTGGGGCTCAAACTCACAACCCCGAGATCAAGAGTTGCATGCCCCTTCACTGAATTATTTTAATCCAGTTTCTCAGTCTTAGGCAGTCTGACTCCCGGAGACTCTTCTTTCCGGCTTCTTTACTGGTATGAACTTGGAGTGAGGTTGGTGTCTGTCTTCTGTGGTGATCTCAGACACTGAACCCAGCAAAAGCTGGAGGGAGGCTGTGGCATGGGATTCAAGCTCACTTTTGCCATCTTGGGTCCTTGTTGGGATCGAACGTCAAGCAGCACTTGAGATTTTTGCAGGAAACCAGGAGCCCTGAGATGACTTTTCTCCAGTGGCTTTTCCAGGACTCGAGTCTGTGTTAGAAGAACATGGGGCATTGGGTACTTAGTCACCAGGTTTGAGCTGGTCCATGTGCTAAACACAGGAAAGGCTTCTCGTGCACTGAGACCCAGAGTGTGACCAGCAGGTCCCTCGGGGTCTTTAAGGTCCTCAGCCTGTCCTCACGCCATTTCTCCAGTGTGGCTGTTACTTTGTGTCCCTCCTGAGCCACTGCAACCTGCTGTCACCATAAACACTTAAAAAGTGGTGTTTTTTTTTCTTCTTTTTTTGAGAGTGGTTTTAAAGCACGGGCTCTTCAACTTTTTGAGGGGGCCAAGGCGCCCCTCTGGCAGCCTATGGACCCTTTTTCAGAATAATGTTTTTAAATGCACAAAATAAAATCCATGGGATTACAAAGGAAACCAGTCATATGGATAGACAGTTACCAAAATATTTTTTACAACTCTTTTGTGATGGAGTAAATACTGGTTTTTAATTAATGAGTTAGATAAGATCCAGCACAGGTTTAAAAACCACCATCATTTTGAGGTCATGAGAAGGATAAATAATATTTCAAGATGTCTGTAGCAACTTGCAATGGAATATGAACGTGTCTGTGATTTCTGTTGGGATCAAAACACAGCAACTGTCAATAATCCCGTGGTTCAGGGCCCAGATTTGTCATGAAAGGAAATGGTGAGTTGCAGCTGGGGGCTAGTGACAAGAAAGATGGTTTTCCTGCCCAAGTTGAGGGGTCCCCCTGAATTCATGGACCTCCTTTCAGGAAATGGAAAGCCTAGCTTTTTTCCCCTCAAGATTCTTTAGGGAAACAGTAATTGATTATTGTTGTTCTTGGTTTTTGTTCTTTCTTTCTTTCTTTCTTTCCTTCCTTCCTTCCTTCCTTCCTTCCTTCCTTCCTTCCTTCCTTCTTCCTTCCTTCCTTCCTTCCTTCCTTCCTTCCTTCCTTCCTTCCTTCCTTCCTTCCTTCCTTTCTTCCTTTCTTTCTTTCTTTCTTTCTTTCTTTCTTTCTTTCTTTCTTTCTTTCTTTCTTTCTTTCTTTCTTTCTTTCTTTCTTTCTTTCTTTCTTTCTTTCTTTCTTCTTGCCTTTTAGTTCTTTTAATTTCCCAACCACTTTGATTGCTCTTGTTCATCTTCTGTGCAGTCTCAGAATTCCTTCTTCAGTCTTTTGATCACCTTCTTTTTTAAAACAATCTTGAATTGAGGTATAATGGACATTGTATTAGTTTCCGATGCACAACATCACGATTCGATACTTATATACCTTTCCTTTAAAAAAAAAAAAAGCTGTTTACTTCTCTTGGTTCTGTAAACACAATGGGAAATCCAAAGAAATGTCTTGGAAGCACAGAAGAGGCAGAAGATTGGAGGGAGGAGGAGCTACGGGGTGCGTGTTAGATAATCTTTCAGTAACAGGGTGTCCTGCCCGACTGTGCGCCTCTCGCCAGTGTATCCTCCTGGGCTTTGGCTGCGCATGGTTCCTTCTGGCCCCAGACACCTGGGGTGTGGGCTCCTTCTGCCCCCTCGCGCCCCTTGTCTGGGAAATCAGGCAGTGGCCTCAATCTTTTTGCCTGTAGAGCCCCTCAAAGATTTTTGAAACACCCTGTAATCTCTTTTGGGGATACACATTTTTAGATCAACAGCTCCAAATTTTCATGATACGTTTAGATCATCTGAAAGATTTATTTTCCTCCATCTTGTGTATTGTCTACCTGGCTTAAAGGCCTCTTTTATTAAAACCTTGGTGTTGCACATTTTATCTCATCCAGTTCATGTAACTGAATGACAAAGCCCGTCCTCGGTGTCACACCAATCAGGTAAATCACCCTTATTATTGATGACCATCTGAGTTCTGAATTCGAATTCTGACATGGTCAGGACTCAGAGACAGGCGAGCGGTATAGCCGGTAGGTGGAGACGGATGGCAGGTGGAAGTGTGGTATAGACAGTCGGTGGAGACAGATGGTGGGTGGAAGTGTGAGGCTGTTGCCAGGGGTCCTTGCCGGGGCGGGGGGTTGCTGCTCCCTTCAAAGTCTATCTAAAGCTCTCTTTACTGTTCCCCTGGGGGTCCTCGGAAACAGTGTATTCTACAATTGTCCCTTTTTTGGTGTCCTGGAGGTGTTTACACTCTGGGGCAATCCAGAATAATTGAGAGGAAAGCCTTACTTTATTTTTTTTTTTTAAGATTTTATTTATTTATTTGACAGAGAGAGAGAGAGACAGCGAAACCTTACTTTTGCTCACAGTGAGGACAATTGTGTGAGGGGAAGGAGCGGGGAAAGCCCTCATAACATGGGCGGGCACAGCCTGGGACCCATCAAGTTTAGGAAGCTGAGAACCTAGAAACGGACTCCCTGAAAGCAATCCACATCCACTGAAAAGACCCTGTGGGCTTTGGTTTCTTTGAAGACTCATGAAATAAAGGAAAGCCTTAGTCTTGCCTTGGGTAACCTCTTTCTAGAGCAGTCATGATGCAAGCCCTTTGCACTTCTTCATCACTGGGAACCTCCTCTGTGCCAGGACTGTGTGGCGTTGGGGGAAACCGAGTGACGGTTTCTGCCCTGCCTGCAGAGCCCGCAAAAGGAGGCACACACAGTGTCATGGGGAGGACGCGCAGACCACGGAGCAGAGGGACTCGGTGCAGGCTGGTGGCAGGCAGGGTGTGCTGAGTGGGGACACGGCGTCCCTGCTGAGACCTGAAGCACAGGATGAGCAAACCAGAAGAGAGGAGGGGGAGCTGGGGGCCTAAGAGCGGGGAAGGGCCCCATGGCTGGAGGAAGGGGACTAAGCGAAGGCTCGGGACTGGAGCGCCCACACTAAGGTGCTGTGCCTCCATCGGCCCCGCCACACAAAGAGCAGGAAATCATAGGGCAGTTTGAGTCAGATGCCTGCATCTCAGGGAAACAGAAAGATCGAGGCCACCCACTAAAATTAGTGGCAAGTCTTGAATTACGATCTAGACATCCAGGCCAGAGCTGTGACCTCTCTACACGAGAGGTGCTATTTATTCTAGCGGTTTTTGATGTCAAGGTATTTAATCACTGTCAGTTAATGAAGAATCTAAAGATGAGTGGGTGCAAGGTAGAATGATCTCCAAATTGGGGAGCGGGGGCGGAAGTCAGGGTCCAATAAAACAAGGCAGCCTGTCTCAGATTAGCTCCAACTTGGGGCATCAGGGAGCCCCAGATTTCTGCCTCTCGGTGGGCGACAATAGCCACACCCTTTTACCCCCTTCTCAGGTCCTGCCCCATAGAGTTGCCAGGTGCAGTCCTGCCTCCACTGAAAGGCAGCAGCCGGCCACCTGCCCATTAGCCCTGGGCGGCTGCAGCCTGGTGCTTTTGTTCTTGCGTTTGCTTTTCTTTCCTGAACTTGGCACAACAAAGCCAGTCCCAGGAGGAGAACCCTTTCCCAAGAGGAGGTTAAGCTTTTTGGCTTTAGTTTTAAATACCGACTTGCTTTCCATCCACCACCCCCCCCCCCCCACTTTACGGAGATAAGTGAGAATCCCACAGGTGGGATTAGCTCTTGCCAAGAGGACGAGCGTGCCCAGGGCTTGCCGAGAAGGCAGGGAGGGAGCTGACCGAGTGGCCAGTTTACAAGTGGCGAGGCTGCCGGAGCCCGAGCCTCTGGTCAAGGGCACAAATAGAGCCCAGGGCAGCTGGGGGTCGGCGGGAAACGCTAGGAGGGCACCTGGAGAGTTGCTTGAACGGAGCATCTCCGGAGCACAAGGAGCAGCAGTGGTTCTTGCCATTTTGTCTTATAAAGGCTGTCAGCTGGTGCGCAGCATGTGCCTCCTTTCATTTCTGGTTTGCTGGAGCAGCTACCTTTTGGATGAGGGCAAGGCTGAGAACGACCCAACTCCTGGTGGTTGTGCTCACCCGAGTGCGGCACTCAAGAGCCACGCTCTGCCAGAACCCAGCAGTTGGCTTGGGGGCCTGGTGAGGAGGCCTCCTTTTAGCCAGATAGACGCATTTTTCTCCATTTGCCTTCTAAGTTTCGGGAGAGCCTGGCTGAGGTGGGCCACCTGCCGAATCCTAATGGGGCTGAAGCGACAGGCCTGCCGCAGGTGTGAGCCAGGGGTGGGGAAGGGAGATGGATGGCCGGGACTCCTGCCTAGTCACTGCCCTGTGCTCCCAAATGGCCCTTTTACCCAGTGTTCCCCCGGAGACAGCAGGTCCTGAAATACAATATTATATCAATATCTCCCTTGTATGCCATTCTCTTTGATAACTCTTAAGCCTGAGACGACTCTCCCACAGCCCGTAATGCAGACCATGTGCTCAATAACTATCCTTGAACAAATCAGCAGATTAAAATAAATATCACGGTAGTATCAACGTGCTGGCCTGGACTCGGTGTGCCAGCAGATAAAGGCAACGTCTTTTTAATATGCTTTGTGAGCCCCTGGCACACTGGAATAGAGCTTTCCTAATATCTCTGTTGATGACTGTTAATACTGGGCCTGCGTTTTCTGATCTAAGGAATAATGGGGTAGTGGAGCTTGGAAGGTAAGAATTATGTGTATCCATAAGGAAAATTAGAACAGAAAATGTGAAGTCAGAGCATCCTGGAAAATACCCTAGTCCAATACAAGAGACCTCTCAACCTAGAAGGCTCCTAGAAGACACGCGATTTCTCTCTCTCTGTCCCAATTTATCTCTTTATATCAAAAAAGTGAGCCGGAATGTAGATTGGTTTCCCAGCGTTGCCATAACAAAGTACCACCACGGAGGGGCTTAAAACAAAAGAAATGTATTGTTTCACAGTGCTGGAGGCCAGAAATGTGAGATGGAGGCGTTGGCAGGTTTGGTTTCTTCTGAGGGCTGTGAGGGGGACATGGTGCCAGGTCTTTCCCCCTGGCTTCTGGGGAATTGCTGGCCATCTTTGGTGGTCCACGGCTTGTAGAAGCATCACGGTGATCTCTGCCTTCATCTGCCCCGTGGTGTTTCCCCTGTGTGTCCGGCGAGGTCCGAACTTCCCCTTTTATAAAGTCACTGGATTGGGGTAGGGGACCACCCCATCCCTTTTGGCCTTATCTCAGCTTAGCTAACGACATCTGCCAAGACCCGATTTGGAAATCACTGGGCTGTAGGACTTCAGCATATGAACACAGGGTGCGGGGCACAAGGCGTCCTGTAAGGCAGCATTCCCACAGCGTTGAGAAGGGAGGACGAGAGAGACAGGTAACCACAGCTGCACCTGAGGGGTGTTGGGGGGAGCGGAGGCAGGAGGGAAAGGGAGCAAAGGGGGCAGCACGGTGGCAGGAAGAAGGGGGGGCAGAGGCGGCTGCATGAGAGCAGGGGGTTTGTCACAGGGCTGCCTGCCTCTATGTTCATTCATTCATTCATTCATTCATTCCCGAGTCCCGGCTGTTTGCCCGGGGAATATACCAGAAGGGGAGCAGGAAGTCCATTTCCTCAATGAGCTTCTGATTCAGCTCATTTGTGTGGCTTTTACATTAGGGGGAATTCAATAAAATTAAAAATCCAGTTCCTCATCTCACCGAACCTATTTCAAGAGTGTGGGCAGCCCGGACCCAGAGCATTTGCAGCGACACTGGGTGTTCTCCTGGAGGCGGAGGGTCCGGGGAGGGTGGCATGGGAACAGAGGGGACACGGTGGCGGGGGGAGGAGGGAGGGTGCCGGTCAGGAAGAGGCTCACATTGCATCCACAGACCCCCTGCTGAGGGCACATCCAGGGGCAGGAACGTGAGGAAGGAATGTGGCTGCTAGAAGGCTGGAAAGGAGTGGGAACGAGGAGGAAGAGGGTTCTAGGCAGGGCCGCGGCTAGCCTGGAATGCTGCTGCTGTGGTTTAGGGAACAGGGAGGAAACCAGCGTAGCCTGACAAGGCTCGAGGCGGGGAATGGGGAGTAGCAGGCCGCAAGGCTGGGTGGCAGGTCAGGCGACCTTGGAGAAGAGTCTACTCTCTCATCATTATTGGTGATGCTCTGGGAACGTCCCCAGAACCTCTAGCTCGGGAGACAAAGGCGCCAAGCAGCACAGACCGGGGCGTGATGGGCACTGGCTAGAGGTTGTTCCCTGAGGCCCCGGAGACCTGCTGTCTAGAAGCTTCCACCAGGCCGGAAGGGGCCGTGAGGCCTTTCCTTACGCTCCTGCAAATGCCAGGAATAGAAGTCAACATAACCCAGTTAAGTGAGGCAGATGTTTGATGAATAATAAGGTGTAATAACCTTCAGTAATAACATGGATAACATGCTTTTAGGGACTGAATACAAGCGATTTTATGCATCTCCAGGTGGGAGACAGTGCAGCAGACGAAACCTCGGGGATCACTGAGTCTCAGAGCAGGGTGTAATGGCCAGTGCCACCCCCGTATTGACAGAGAGAGCGTACGTGTGGCTGGGACGAACAGGGGTGACACGGGACCACCAGGGAGCAGGCCGCGGGCTTCGGGACACAGCGGAGCTCAGGCTCGCTGACAGGACTTCACGCCGTGCTTTGCTCTCTGAATTTTAAGAGCAATAAAGTAAAACTGTAGCAAATCAAAAGCAGAAATGAGCAAAGGGGACAAAAGAGTTGGAAGTTGTTTAACTTGTAAAAGAGAGATGTAAGGACTGCAGAACACAGGGCCTTATTCTCCTGCTCGGGGGAAGCTATGACAAGAAGGGAGAGCCTTCAGCTCCACAGAGGGTGGAAGAGGTGGACATGAGCTCCCATTCCTGCATGATAAGGTCTGTGTGGGGAGGGAAGTGGAAGGTGGTTAACGTTTTCATTAATAACCATCTCCTAGGGTAGGTTGGGGCTCCGGGCCCCCCAGGGACAGGGGCCTGGACTGGCCAGCGCAATGTCTGGCCTATGTATTCCGAAGTCTACAAATGATCAGAGGTTCTCTCGAGATGCTCTTTGTTTTCACCACCAACACTTCGCACTAACATCCTATCGCTTCTCGCCTGGGAGGGCAGCATGCCTCTCCTCCAGGGCGGGCCTTTGCCTGCATGTTGCGGGAGCTCATTCAGGACTCCTCCTGGCCCCTCTCAGCCCTGGACTCCTTCCGCCATGGCCCGAGCTGGTGGGGGAAATTGAAGAAGCATGGACTGGATACACTCGACTCAGCTTTGCCCTTCTTCCTCTTGGGAGCACCACCTGCAGGGAGCTGGTGCTCTCTGCCGACCCTCCAGAGGGTCAGCTGTACCCCTCCATGGGGGTGGGAAGCTGATCAATCGTGGGGGTCAGTATTAGGAAGCCCTCACGCTCCTATACTTTGCTTATCGACAACGAGAATGAGAGTTTAGCCTCCAAGTGCCTCTCCACTGTTTATTATCCACTGACTGAGAAGTTAGGCAAGAAACAGGAATGCCGTTTGAGGCGCCCTTCAAGACCCCAGCAGTCTGGCTGCAACAATATCACAACGATCTCCAACTTCTGCTGCCCCGGAATCTATTCTCACCGCTCGTGGGAGCTTTCTAGAGTGCAAATCAGATAACGCTCCTTCTTACCTAAAATCCTGCACTGGCTTCTCACTGCAACTGGAGTAAAACCAAACTCCTGTCCCTGAGCCCAGGATCTGGCCTCTGCTTTCCAGCCCTGGCCCAGCTCACCCTCCCCTTTGCACTCAGGGCTCCTGCCTCAATCCATACCAAGCTTGACAGGGCCCTCGGGACTTGGCAGTAGCGTTCCCACCGTCTGGAATGTTCTTTGGGACAAGCTAGCCTCCCCAGGGAGCCTGCTCTCATCTCCTGCTCCAAACTAGTTCCTGCCCCGTCTCTTCTACTCGGTCCTTTTGTTCTCTGGATAGCACGCATCACTGATGACATAATCACGTGTATTCATGGGCGTCCTGTCTGTCTGTCCCCCTCAGTAAGAGGGGGCGCCTTCCCATTGGAGCAGGGGTCTGGTCCTCTCTAGTCCCTCTGCAACCGCGGAGCCTGGAACACAGTAGTCACTCAATAAATACCCCTGCGGTGAATGAAAGAGGGACGTGTCGGGAAGAAGCAGCGGGATCGCCAGGGCACACTCTGTGTAGGAACCAAGAGAAGTGGGGCTGGCTTTACCCTGCTCACCACTAATGAGTGCGTGCCCTCCTGCTTGTCACTTGCCTCTGAGTTTTCACTTCCTGTCTCTAACAAAAGAGGCTGCCTTGGGACAGTCTTGGAAAGGCCGGAGGTCCTCTGTTGGGAGACTCCTGTTTCTTAGGAAATGCATGTTCCCAGGGAGGCTCGTGGCCCCTCTCCCCCTCCCCCCTGCTTCTCTCCAGGACTTAGTGTGGACTCTGAGTTCCTGAACTTGGAGGGGGCGGGGGCTGGGCCCCAACTTGCAGGGCAAAGAAGATAACAAAGCGGCGCAGGGGCATCGTTCTTTCGGCTGCTGGGGATCCTGCAGCTTTTATATTTCTTGGGCATCCCGACTTTACCGACGGACGTAAAGAGTAAAACAAATCGCCAACACAAATCACAGCTCCAGCCCGGCCAGAGCCTCGGCGGCAGCGGCGAAACACAAACGATTCTAAATGGGGAGATCACAGCTGCAGCTAATGGAGCAGGAGCGAGAAGTACTTGTACTGGGCCGGCAGCACCGAATGCCCCTTCTCACCCTCGGAGAGCGTATTCTTTTAATGTTAAACACAGTAAATTGCAGACTAGTAAAGTCACATTCAGGCTGGCCCCCCTCCGGTCGTCCGGTGACAGGCGTGGGCATTAATAAGTTTCTCCTCATTGTGACTTTTCTCAGCAGCCGGGGTGAGTCCTGAGTCCCGTTGCACAGCGTTTATCTCCTCCGGTACCTTTTGCTGAACCGTGCAATAAAATCTCCTTTTTAAAGTACAATACGTCCCACCCACCCACCCACCCTATTCTTCTGGGGCTTTTATGACTCACAATTGACGAAGGCCTCCCTAATGGAAATGCAAATTTCCTACCTGTCATAGACTGAGAATGCTTTCTGAAAACATTGGCAGCCGAAAAAGTATATTAGCATCTGCATATTACGGAGAGGAGCTGCTTCCAAGGAATCTGTGGGACGAAAATGTTTATTTGGTGCTGGGAGAGAGATCAGGTAGCAGTGGTTGGGTCTCTCCTGGGCAGACAGGACAGATCCTTGGGCATTTCAAACTTCGTTACCCCTTTGGTTTCCGCACCCGCATTGTTCCGATCTGAAGAACTCAGTAGTGCTTTGATAAGGTCTTTGATCTGGGGACCAGGGAAGTGGGGTGCCCTGGATCTCCCCTGCTGCTTTGCTGAGGGAGACGCAGCAGAAGTCTAGCTGATGTGTGGCTCCCGGGGGACTGGTCACTTCTGATGGGGATGTGCACCTTTCACCTTCCTGTCTCCAGCTCATCACTGCCCTTTCTCTTTGTTTTCTTCTATTGTTATTACTGTGTGTGTGTGTGTGAAGAGCAGCAAGTAGCACATGGTCTTCACCGGGGATCTTAGCGGAGAGCAGGTGGGGCTGGGGTGGGGGGCTTGTAGGGTGGGGGGCATGCGTCCTGAAGAACAGGGGGGCTGCCTGTACTAGGGCTATTGTAACAAAGCACCACAGACCAGGGGCTTCAACAACAGACATTCGTTATCTCGTCATTCCGGAGGCTGAAAGCGAAGTGAAAAAACTAAGGTATATGCCGTAGAGCTGATTTCCTCGGAGGGCTGGGAGGGAAGGTTCTGTTCCAGACTTTCTCTGGCTCGCGGATGACCATCTTCTTCCCGTGCCTTCCCATGATCCTCCCTCTGTGTTTGTCTCTGTGTGCAAATCTCCTCTTCGTATAAGGACAGAGTCATGTCCGATCAGGGCCCACAATGACCTCATTTTTACTTGATTCCCTCTGCCAAGACCCCATCTCCACAGAAGGTCCCATTTTGAGGTAAGGGGGGTTAGGATTTCAACATATGAAGTAGGGCGGTGGGGGAAACACAATACAACCCACCCACCACTGCCCGTTGGGAAGGGTGCATGGACCCCTGATCAGTGGGCTCTGCTGGCAGGACAGTGGGGAGAGACATGACATTGGATCGGGGGGCCATGCCCTGCCTTAGGCCCCCTGCTCCCTGTCACTGCACCTGCCATTGAATGACTGAAGCTTTCTCAGGACCCATTTATGGGCTTTCCCTCACTGATCCGGCAGAAGTCCTAATGTTCAGCACAATATTTTAATCACTTTTAAAATGCACCCTCCTCTGTGGAGAAAGGGGAACCCTCCTATACTGTTGGTGCGAATGCAAGCTGGTGCAGCCACTCTGGAAAACAGTATGGCGGTTCCTCAAAAAATTGAAAACAGAGCTACCGTACGACCCAGCAATTGCACTACTGGGTATTTACCCCAAAGATACAACTGTAGGGATCCGAAGGGGTACGTGCACCCCGATGTTTATAGCAGCAACGTCCACAATAGCCAAACTGTGGAAAGAGCCAAGATGTCCATCGACAGATGAATGGACAAAGAAGATGTGGTATACATATACAGTGGAATATTACGCAGCCATCAAAAACCCCAAAATCTTGCCATTTGCAACGACGTGGATGGAACTGGAGGGTATTATGCTGAGCGAAATAAGTCAATCAGAGAAAGACATGTATCATATGACCTCACTGATATGAGGAATTCTTAATCTCAGGAAACAAACCTGAGGGTTGCTGGAGTGGTGGGGGGTGGGAGGGATGGGGTGGCCGGGTGATAGACACTGGGGAGGGTATGTGCTATGGTGAGCGCCGTGAATTGTGCAAGACTGTTGAATCACAGATCTGTACCCCTGAAACAAACAATACATTATATGTTAAAAAAAGAAAAAAGACGAAGATAGTAGGAAGGGAAGAATGAAGGGGGGAAATCGGAGGGGGAGACGAGCCATGAGAGACTATGGACTCTGAGAAACAAACTGAGGGTCCTAGAGGGGAGGGGGTGGGGGGATGGGTTAGCCTGGTGATGGGTATTAAGGAGGGCACATTCTGCGTGGAGCACTGGGTGTTATGCACAAACCATGAATCATGGAACACTACATCAAAAACTAATGATGTAATGTATGGTGATTAACATAACATAATAAAATAAAATAAAATAAAATAAATGTACCCTCTTCACGAAGGCACCGCTGCGGAGACCCCAACCAAAGGGACTTTCTCTGCAGAGGGCCGTTCTCTGTGAAGGAGCGCTGCTGTTGGAGGGACCTAGCTCTGGCATTTGCAGGGAAGCGGGGCTGGAAGCCCTCACAGCCCCAGGGGCCAGTAACCATGCTGGATTTCTCATCGCTGGTCTGAAGGGCGGCAGAGATGGGGCACGTGTCTCCCTGCCGGGCTGCAGACGGATGGGCTGGCGTCGGTGTGTCCTCCATGCACAGGGTGGCCTCGAGTGTCTGACCCCAGCCCTGGAGCATCCTCTGAGGCACAGTGATTTGTCAAAAATTGAGAGCAATGCAATAACCCGATGGGAAAAATTAACAGTATCTCATCTACTTGGCCGTGCCCTCAGAAATGGGAAAGGAAAAGAGATTGCTCCCTTTCTTTAGCTCTGGAGTTTCCCTAGTGTTAAATAACAAAAATTCAACCGAGTACGTTTTAAAGATCTAATTGGCTTTATTAATCCATTCATGAATCAGGCAGTATCGCATCTAGCAAGGAGAGGATTCCTCCAAAGGGTTACAGAAAAGGAAAGGTTTTTAACGGTAGAGAGGGAGCCGAAAAAAAGGAAATCATTAGCAAACAGTCCATCATAAGGCTGCCTTCCTACGGGGAATGGAAGGGGTCTATCAGTAAACTTCCTAGTGCCAACCAGGAAATTGCTGTGGCCACTGGTTGAAGGTGGCAGTTCTGGGGGGTGTGAAACTGCAGTTAGGTTAGGTAGTAAGTCTCGGTTTACTGACTTAAGGGCTTTGATCTAAATGACACCATTTGGGGTGTGTGTGTAGGTTGGGCGGGGGTAGGAGCTTTTGCTTGGGGTGGAGAGAGTGCAGGAGGGAGGTTAACTTATATAGGGAGGCTGGTAGGTGGCGGGTGATGAGAATGGCAAAGATCCACACCCTCCTCCCACCCAGAGCCTGAGGACAACAGGACCCCCCCCGGGCGGGGGCGACAGAGACCTTAAGGGACTGAGGGACCGGAGTGGCCTTGGCAGCCTCTGGGAAGACCCTGGTGGGTGACCTGGCTATGAGGAAGAGGAGCAGAAGAGCCATGTGCTTTTGGTTTGTCGGTGAATCTCTGTAAACCCAAAGGGGCTGAAGACCAAAGTCTTCGCCATGGTTCCTGGATTTCATGAATCCAAAAGAGGGGCCCTCAGTTCCAGAAAATGACCGAGATAGGAAGAATGGGTAGGAGCTTAGCCAGATCTATTGATATGTGTTTTATTGATTTTTATGTTAATAATATTTACCTTATAATATCGATTTTATTACGTACAATGTATTTATTATATAACAATGACATGGTTATTAAATGACATTGTATTTCCATACTTTGACTATAATAACAAAATAAGTAAATGCATATCACTAAATAATGTATTTATTTCGATTGTATAATATTGCTCCCGCAGTGTTTTCACTATGGGGAATTTTGAACAAACACAGAAGGAAATGGAACAGTGTGTGTTCTCAGCACATTGTGATGGCAACGGTTCCTTTCTGTTGACTGTCTGCTCACTGGCCTCAGCTAGACTCTCTGAGCAAGGCAGGACCAAGGCCTTCCGGAACTTTCCACAGTCATGCCCGTGTTGGGATGAAGTCTCCTCTTCTGGCTTGGAAGAGCCAGCACAGGCCCCCCATCCCTGCCCCGCAGCCCTAGGGTGTGGGGAGCATCATGCCGACCCCGCCCCCCACGTGCTCCTGGGAGTGGGTCTGTCCCACCTGGCCCCCACCATCCAGACAGCATGTGAGTGGCATGAATGCTGTAGCCACACAATTCCTGGCTTGGCTGGTCTTCGGACCTCCAGTGCGGAGGTCTCCAAGCAAAAACCCAGAGCTCTGGCAAAAAGTAAGCGTTTTATTTGAATAATTCTCTCCAGTTCTCCCTCGCCTTGAAGGTGTGAGATCCGAACCTTTTCTTACTTGCTCGCCTCTTCAAGCAGGTAAGAACGGGCCTAAACCAATTTGTCCATACTTTATGGAAAATGTTGCTAGCATCCTCGCATTGCAGAGCCTTATATGTCTTCTTTCCTAATCCTCCCTACCAGGTGGTGTCTTGTAATGAAAGCAAATCTCTAGCTGACTGTTGGCAAAAGAACAGTTATTTAGGAGGCCCCAAACAAATGCGCCACCTGTACCTATGGTTTGGGCAGAGTCCCTGCTCACCACCCTTCGGGAAGGATTTACTCTGAGACACACATAAGAACATTCTGACAGCGGGATCAAGTAACTTTCTGGGCGAATCCGGCAGTAGATTCTCTGCTAAATGTCTTTGGGGTGGAGGGTTTGTCCCCAGAGGGAAGTCCGAGGCTCCCAGACAGGCACAGCCCATTCATGCAAGTCCAGAAGACATGTTTCCAGGCAACCACACAGCCTCAACACCAGTTAAGTGCACAAGGGAAAGTCATTTCTAAGACTCCAGTACCAGCGACTGAACCCTGTGGTACAGATTTAACCGGAACATGGAGTCTCTGCCGCTGAAGGGCGGACCCCTGAGTGTAGTTCTCTGAATGCTAACCAAGCCCTCCTTGGGAATGGATTAGAGTGAATTCACACACATATATCGGCTCCATCTTTACTGAACAGTTTGAACGTAAATCCTGGGCACTCTATCACCAGTACTGTGTCAGAAGAGTGTAAATTGGTTTTCTGTTTCTTACAATCAGAAGACCTCGGTCTTAGGGCCACCAGACGTGCAGAGAAGGAAGCTTCGTGGGCCCTGGGGTACCGTGGGCCGTGAGACAGGTGACAGGGTCTCCTCGTGGGTAGGACAGAGCCGTTGATCATCAGTGGTGCTCACCGGTGGGAAGGATGCTACTTCTGACCGGTGGAGACCAGGGTTAGCCTCTCCTGGGGAGCATTGCAGGGAAACACCTGGAATTCACTTCTCAGGTCTCCTGTGTTTCCCTTGGGAGGTCTTTCTTCAACGCGTGGGCCGGATGTTGTCACCTGCCATTCATACATATGTATGTACATATGATGCTAGGTGTTGAGAAAGTAAGAAGCAGAAGGAGGGAGAAGAGTCTGGGTGGCTGGGGAGCATGGAGTGAGTGGGGAAGGACTCGACAGGAGGCAGAGTGGCAGCCGGGCTTCTTATGGAGATATAATTGGCATATAACATTGTGTAAGTTCAAGGTGTACGTGGTATTGATTTGATACATTTACATATTCTAATATGATTACCACTGTTAGTGTCAGCTAACACCTCTATCATGTCACATAATTATCGTTTCTTTTTTGTGGTGAGGACAATTAAGATCTAGTCTCTTAGGAACTTTGAAGTTTATAATACAGTATTGTCTGGAATCAATATACTGTGCATTAGCTCTCCGGGGTTCACTGATCTACTGGTTGCAAGTTTATAACCTTACACCACATCTCCCCAAATCTTCCACCCCCTCTCAGCTCCTGGTAACCACCATTCTACTCCCTGTTTTTAGGAGTTTGGCTTTTTTTTTTTTTTTTTTTTTTTCCTGATTCCACATATAAGTGAGATCCTACAGGATTTGTCTTTCTCTGCTTGGCTTGTCTCAGCGTAATGCCCTCAAGGTGTATCCATGTCACAGATGGCAGACGTCCTCTGTCATGGCTGAGTAGTAGTCCGTTGTACACACACACCACATCTTCTTTATCCACCCAGCCTCTTCAATTCCTATTTCCCCAGGGGGGAAGGGGCGTTCCTTAACAACGCTAAGAAGAGAGGGTTCCCAGGCTCCTAACTTCTAAAACCTGAATCCCCTTTCCTTCCCCTCCATCTGCATCCCCCTTGCTCACTCTCCCTACCAGCAACTTCATTTCCCCTGCCCTTTGTTCTTCTCCCTGCTTCCCTCCAACCTTCCCTCAGTTCTGGGTCCTTCCTTGGTTAGGGGACTAATGAACCGGATGGGGGCGGTCACCCTGGTCTGGTGCAGCCTCACCAGGGAGGACAGGTAGTCAATGAGACGGGAAAGGAGAAGGGCTTTGGTACCTCCGATGTCCATGGTTGTGTGGCTATTGATTGTATTGGTAACTGTCACTTATGACTAATGTGGCTTTGGTGATGAACACGTTTTGAAGGGGAAACAAACGCGACAATTGACTTGGTCCTGAAAATTAATTAAAACTAGACTCCAGCAGAGGCAAAGAGGAGAGAGAAGATGTCAGAATAATTTGGAGGCACGGTAAAGGTAAATCACAGAACACTCGATTTAGCAGCATGTTCAATCATCATCGTAAAGGAGAATCAACATGTCCTTGTTAGTCATTTTCAGACAGAGCTGACTTGGGCTTCCGGAGTTTAGAGAGACCAGATTCTTCCGGGTCCTTAAGGTCCCCGTGAAAGGATCAGCCAGGATCCGATGTATCCGCTTCAGTGGGGGATACTATTGTCCCTCTCTTTCCCAAATTAAAAAAAAAAAAAAAAAAAAGAGGGCCGTGTCTGTGTGGCGCTTCAGCACCCCCTCCCCACCTGGGACATTAATGTAGGTTGGGTCTGCCCACCTTCTCCATCCCTTAAAAAAGTCCATTCTAGGGAGAGCTGAAATGCAACGTCAGATGAAGCAAGAAAAACATTTCTCATTTGGGCTTATCCTATTTAGGTGATCTTTCAGAAATCTCCAGGGCCCTTGATAAATTCCTTCTCTAGCTCCAATTCCGGGTGTGATCAGAATGAGACAGAGAAATACCATTGAGAGAAGAGGAATTTGGAGAGATCTTTGTTTGTCAAGGCCGAGGCTCACGGCCTTTCCACGCGAGGGGCCGGCTTGCTCAGCCTGGCCTCTGGGGCTGCATTCTGGGTGGCATCTGAGTGGGCACTGGCAGGGACAGCCCCCTCCTTGGAAAGCAAGGGGGTTTCTGGTGTCACAAGCCCTGGGCTCCATTCTTCCACTTTCCCACCTGAGTGGCAGCTGACCTCACCTCTGAACCGAGGTTCCTTCCTTATCAAACGGGGATAATCATAGCATCTACTTCACAGGCTCATTAAGAAGTTAAACGATAACATCCGTATAAAGCATTTAGAACAAGAATCCTCTTATAAGAAGTGTGAAAGTACAACTGTTTCTCCTTACGGCCCACATGGTCTTAACAGAGCTTCGCCCATCTGCCTTACAAGGCAGGATTATGCCTTTTATTGTTTTAGTTCTCCATTCAAGCAAAAGTTTTGAGCCCCCCACCCCTCCACCCCACGCCACACACTGTTTTAGGTGTTGAGGCCACCATGGTGCCGATGTGCCATTTGGGGAGCAGGGCAAAGGACAAGCCAACACGGGAACCAACCCATGGGTTCACGTGGGGATTGTGTTAGCAACGCATTACCGCACACTGGGTGGCTCAAAACAACTGACATTTATTGTCTCACAGTTCTGGAGCTAGGAGTCTGAAATCAAGGTGACAGCAGAGCCATGATCTCCCCAGAGGCTTCAGGGTCGGGGGGGGTGGTCCTTCCTTGCCTCCTCCAGCTTCTACGAGCTGCCGGCCATGCTGGGCATTCCTTTGCTTAGAGATGAGTCACCCCAGCCTCTGTGTCTGCCTCTGACATTTATCCCCCATGTGTCCCTGTATCCAAATACCTCTATCCTAATGAGGACACGCGTCATTGGATGATGTCATTCTAACTGCATTACAGGTGCAAAGACCCTCTTTCCCAACAGGGTTGATGACTGCTGTGGGAAGAGTGGTTACTTCTTAGCGTAAATTTTTTTTTTAATTTTTAATTTTCTTTTTTAAAAATTGAGATGTAATTGACATATAACATTATATTAGTTTCTGATGTACAACATAACGATTTGATATGTATCTATGTATCAAAACGGTCACCACCGTAAGTTTAGTTAATATCCACCACCACACATGGTTACACACTTTGTGTCTTGTGATGAGAACTTGTGATATCTACTGTCTTAGCAACTTGCAAATACAGAAGACAGTATTATTCACTCACCCCACTAACCTTTCTTTTCAGAATTTATAATACATTTATTTATAAATTTATTATGTCATTTTTTTTCCCCTCTAGACCGTAGGTTTTCATTTGAAACCAGGACATTTCCACATAGATGACACACTAAAACTGACTGGTAAGCTTCAGAAGATAGATGCCAACTCTCAGAGCATTGGAAGTAGCCCCTGACCAATTAAATAGGCTCTCTGGGGGTTGGGCCCCAACCCGGGTGTTTTGAAAAGCTCCCTGTGAGGGCGCCTGGGTGGCTCAGTTGGTTAAGCGACTGCCTTCGGCTCAGGTCATGATCCTGGAGTCCCGGGATCGAGTCCCACATCGGGCTCCCTGCTCAACAGGGAGTCTGCTTCTCCCTCTGACCCTCTTCCCTCTCGTGCTCTCTATCTCTCATTCTCTCTCTCTCTCTCAAATAAATAAATAAATAAATCTTAAAAAGAAAAGAAAAGAAAAGAAAAGCTCCCTGTGAGAAGTCAGAACTGAGAACCCCAGTGTAACTCTGGCTGCACAGTGGAATCAGCTAGATGTCTTATATGGATGGGCTCATCTCATCTGGCCTCGCCTGGGTCCCGGGGTGGCGGGGGGTTGAGGTGTGGGTGAGTGTGTAGTCTGGGCATCAGGCTTTCTCCAGCTCCTCAGTTTCCTCAAGGTGTTTGGGGTAAGGCGTGTAGAGTAAGGTAGAAAATGGGTTGGAGGGGTGCCTGGGTGGCTCAGTCAGTGAAGCATCTGCCTTCCTCTCAAGTCGTGATCCCGGGGTCCTGGGATCGAGCCTCTGCTCAGCGGGGAGTCTGCCTCTCCCTCTCCCTCTGCTGTTCCCCCTGCTTGTGCTCTCTCTCTGTCAAAGGAATAAAGTCTTACAAAAAAGAAAAAAAAAAAAAAAGAAAGTGGGTTGGAAAGGGCCCCCACGATTCTAGGAGCTTGACGCTTTGGAAGCCAGAGGTCCCAGCCCCCGAGAGAGGAGTTGTAGAGAAAGGGGCTCTGAAGAGCAGGTGAGGGCCGTGGAGGGCACTGGTTCAGGGCGGGGAGCCTGGCAGCCGAGGCCTGAGCTCAGAGCTCAGCGTGGGGCCTCTGCATTCCCTGCCACGTCGGACAAGCTGATGAACCTCTTCAGCCCTGGTTTTCCCACTTGGGAGAGGCAAATAGGAACTGCCCCATGCACAGGGTGCTGTAAAACACAAACTCAAAAATGCCCAGAAAGCATTTTGCACAGCGCCTGCCCGGGGTAAGCTCTTAGTGAATGGTGGCCTGGCTGATTCACTGGAGTCACTTGTCATCCTCTTGTTGAGGCCCTGGGAGCTGCCCAACCTTAGCGGGGTCTCAGGTGACCATTGGCTCACCCCATCAGCCCAGGATGAGGGTCCTCCGGGGTTGAGATCAGGCGAGTGACGGCCTTTCCGACCTTTCCAACGTCAGCGCAGGCCTCAAGGCCACGGTCTGGCTTTGCTGCCCATCTACCACGGGGGCGTCAGGTGCGCCGGCAGCATCTGTCAGCACCAGGCCTGGCCTGTGGGGCCACCTGCGCGGACAGGTCGGCAGTGGTGAACAGGCCAGCCCCGCCCTCTGAAACATGGGGTGACGGGGCTGTGGAGACCTCCTTTTCTGAGCTCCACAGACGGGGTGCTCTTGGGCCCATGGCGGGCCAGGCCTGTGGCCTCCAGGCAGGGAGCGCCAGGCTGCCTCACTGAGCTGGTTCCAGTGATGTTAATCAAGTCTAGCTGTCTCTTCGCCCAGCACGTCCCATCTGTCTTCATTGAAGCATGCTCTCAGTAATTTCATTGTGGGGTTTTCCATTAAAAAGTTTGATTAATTCCATAAATATTAAAATAAGACAGATAATTAGAATCCAGGTACTCAGTGTTACACAAAGCAGTAAAGTCTGCACTAAATTATTATTATTAATAATAAGCACTCACGTAGCCCTGGTAATAAGTGCCCAGAAAAAAAAAAGATTAGGTCCACAATCAGTGTTATTAATATTGTCCCCCAGCCCGGCTGGAGGAGTGGCTGCACGTCCCTGCCAGGTCGGGGGGCCTTGCGGACACGGCAGCCCCCCCAAAGGACTGGGGGATGGCAGGCCTGGTTCTGCCTGAGCTTTCGTGCTCACTTCCCTAATAGTCGGCTGCTTCTAGTCCCTGGAGACCGAGTCTCCCACTCGCTCCTGACCCATTTCCTCCCTTGGTGGGGTCGGCCCGCGGCTTCCTCAGCTCCCCTACCTCCCGGGGCAGGCGGGAGTGATGCAAAGCGTCGCTCCCCTGGGTGCTTGCTCCAGAGCCAGGGCTAAATACTAGTTGTCTCAGAGCCTCTCTATAAATCATGTAGACAAGTTGAAACTATGAACCATTAAGGTAGAAGGGAGGGTACACCGAATCGATAAATAGCCAAGTAAGGGGAAAACTCTTCGGTCCGCTCGAGCCAAGCGCCCATTTCGCGGTGCTCAGTCATGGTTGTGATTGTCTCACTAATCACTTGGTGGTGGAGTCCCACAGTGGCCGCCTCAGAAGATGGGAGGGAAAGAAAAAAAAGCCTGTTCTTATTTCTAATCAGAGGAACGAGTCAACTATCCAGAACAGCTTTTCCTTTTCCTTTTCCAGCACTTGGTAAAAACAAACAAACAAAAAAGCCTTCTCAGCAGCTGAGGAAGCAGCCTGACCTTTTCATACCCAGCCTTCAGGATCTGTGCCTCAGGTGGGGCCGGTTGCCTCCTGCTGGACAGGGATGGAGCGTTGCTGATGCACCGTGGGGACGCGGGGCGGGGGGGGGGGGTGCCAGTGGAGACGAGGGGCCCCATCTGTGCGCACAGCTGCTGGGCGGTTCATTTGGCAGAGGCGGCAGAAGCCCGGGCCGATGGTCCCTCCTCCGAAGGTACCAGAACAGACCAGGAAACCGCTACTCCGTTTCTGACCGATACAGAGTGACGTGGATGTGGTTGGAGAACTCGGGGGAAAACTCCAGGCTGCCTTGGGGGGTCGAGGTAGGCAGTGAGAAGCGTCCTGGCCATATGAGGAAGGCAGATCGCCCCCGGGCAGGGGGTCGGGGTGGTTGGTGACTGGGCTTCAGGAGAGAAGGGGGGTGAAGGCAGTTCCCTGGGGGGTGGTGGTACAACAGTGTGGACGTGTGCATGCCACCGAACCGTATGCTTAAAATGGTGAATGTTATGTTATGTATATTTTACTACAACTTAGAAAAAGGCCGTGCCAGGCCATACTGGCACCCAAGGCAAAAGGAAAAATACGGATCCTGTCTTTATTTTTATTTTATTTATTTATTTGGGAGAGAGAGTATGTGCATGTGTGTGTGTGTGAGAGAGAGAGAGAGAGAGAGAGAGAGAGAACAAGTGAAGGAGAGGGAGGAGCAGAGAGAGAGAAAGAAGCAGGCTCCCCACTGAGCAGGGAGCCCGATGTGGGGCTCGATCCCAGGACCCTGAGATCATGACCTGAGCCGAAGGCAGACATTTAACTGACTGAGCCACCCAGGCGCTTCTGACCCTGTCTTTATCTAGAGCTGGTAGTATTTTGTTAATTTTGTTCATCATTGGATTTTTTGCATTAATTCAGCTCAAAAATTTTTTTGCCTTAAAATCATATTGATCTTGATTCCTGAGTTTATTTGGCAGCCTCCTAAGTTTGCATCCTAACCCTGGCCTTGTGCTGGAGGGATGGGGAGTTCTCAGGGGTAAGCTCCTGAGGGTCCTTTGCCCCATGATTGGAGGAGGGGGAGGGGAAGGTGCCTAGGGAAGCCAGGGTCATTATACAGGGCACTCTGGGCAGCCCAGCAGAAGGCAGGCATCAACTCACGGGCCAAATGATGGCTGGCCTTGCACAAGCTTGTCCCAAGATGTGAGCAGGTCCTCAGGGGTTAAAAGGTCACATCAAGGGCGTGAGAAGTTCAGCAAGTTGAGCGAGATGGGGACTAGGTCAAGACCGACCCACTGCTTTGCAGGGTGTGTCTGGAGTGCCGGGCCTGTCCACATCTGCTTTCTCTCTAAGAGAAGGATCTCCAGGTGGGAAAAGGTGGACGACACCTTGAGAATAGGAAAATAAGCTCCAAGGTAGGGGAGAGTGGTGAAGCGAAGCTCCTGATTGCTCTTGATTGTGCTTTCCCCCCTTGGGAAGCTGGGAGGGAGCTGTGAGGACATCCAGAGCCGTAAGAGAGCCCTGGAGAAGCTTCCTGCTAGAAGTCTGGGTGGGGCCGTGGGCAGCTCTCTCAAGGTGGAAGAAAGAGAGGAAAGTGAGGCAACCTTGTGGGTCCCAATAAACTGCTAAAACACATCACCCCGGGTCTGTGATCAAGAGAGGAGTGAGTGTGTAAAGGTCAGCACGAGGTCACCAAGGACAAACCTGGGCTCACAACCCTGCATAGTTCTAGGGCAATTAGCCTGGGAGGTGAGAGGTGTGTGGCAGGTGTCATGCGTCTGAGACATCACGGGTGTCCCAAGTCTTCTTCTGCTTCCATATTCGTCCCTGCTGCAACCCAGGTCCCTTTATTTTCTTTAAAGCACTGTCTGGAATTATCTCATTAATTTCTTCACTTGTTTGTTGACTGCTTCCTCTCCTCCCCCACCCTCCCATCAATTTATGCTCCCTAAGAGAAGGGACATCATTCATCGTGTTCGATATAGTAGCTCCAGCCCTGGGGATAGTACCCAGCACATATTAAAAGTTCAGTAAGTATTTGATGAATGAATGCATGAATGAATGAATGCGTAAATAAAAATGTGAATTTCAGCAAGGCTTTTGGCCAATTTTTATGTACAAGATGGAAAAAGTAAACTGGAAGATATATGTGTACAGGTAACTGGCTGAACGAATAAGGAATGTTGCCTAATGGATGGCAGGGCTTTCTAGCGGATTGCTGCAGGGCTCTTGGCACTACCCACTCAGTGACTTGTACTTGGCATCTTAAGATGCCCTCTAAGTGTGGAATTCAGAGCTGAGCTCGTCCCATCACACTTAGGTTAGTGGGTCAAGTTTAACAGAGACTGATGAACCTTTTCAATAGGTAGGTGTCCAGAGGACAGTGGCTGGATGAGCAGTGGGAGAAGGGCAGACTTGATGGGGATCGTGGCTGGAGTGGGTGGTAGGGGGCAGCCAGGACAATCCAGACATTTGTGGAAGGGGGATCAGACTTATTCTGCAGGGCCCCAGGAGCAAAGGAGGACCAGAGGTTGGAAGTTACAGGTGTCCTGGGTTAGTACAAGCCAGATGCTCCTAACCACTGGAGCTGGCCAGCATCAGGTTAGGAGACCCCATGGGGTTAGGAGTGTCCTGGTCACTGGGGACATCCAGACTGGGGCCACTCTGACCAGGAGGCCCTTCCTCTATGCCAGGTAGGGGGGATCCTTGCCTCTAAGAGGGGCTCTCCAGAACCCGTGGAGGTTTCTTTCAGAAAACTTGCAGAATTTTTCTTGCAGAATAGGTTTGGCAGGAGCCCACACCAGCAGGCACCGTCCCCAGAGGAAGTCTCCTGGAACCTTGGGCCACGGCACACCTGGTGGGCAGGGTGCCTGAGGGAAGGGGGAGGGGACTGCCCTGACTCTTGAGCAACCTGTTTCTGACCAGCAATACAGCGCAGGGCAGGGGGGGATGTTTGCAGGCATTCTGTATGTTTCACTTGCTACTTCCTGGCAAGGTAGGCGAATCAGAGGGGGAGACAGAAATCGCGCCTCTTTCTCCCCATCCTTCTTGCTTCCCACTCCCCTTTCCCTTCCCTCCTTCCTTTGGCTTGTTTGCTTGTTCTTTTAATGAGCAAAGTGTTCTAAAAACACAAATATCTGACCCAGGAAAATGAGCCTGTTTTATGCATGGGGTTAAATCTCTCCAACCAGAGAATCTTCTAGATTAATTAAGTATTCTGAGAAAATGGCTTTTTGGCGGAGAGGGGGCGGGACTTGGGGGGGCCGGAGCGGAGTGAACGAATTTGTAAGGGGAAAAGAAAAATTACTTTCCACATCAGTGGTTAGGGTCTTAACATAGCCTAGGAACCCAGATCTGGGCACCTGGAGCACCACAGCCCAGCGCCAGGCTGAGCTGCAACAGTGTCACTTCGTGGCCAACAAAGCCGAAGGACCCAGGTGACCTGAGAGTTGCAGGTGTGGCATAAAGGCACTGGCTGGGCAGGACCCTGAGCGGTGTGCTCATTATTTCCCCTAATCAGAAGATCAGCCTGTCCATGGTCTTTATCTAGTTTCTTTAAGACTTAATGCTTCCATCTGTAAATTGGAACTGACAAGAGCACTTCCTTAATAGGGCTGTGGTGGAGATTAAACGAGACAAGGAGAGTCAGGAGTTGAGTACCCGGCCTGGCAGCGTTCAGTGTGCCGTAAAACGCGGACCGTGATCTTTTCTCCGGGAGGGCAGGTCATTTGAGGAGTTTCGTCGGCCGCCGCTAGGGGGAGCGCCGGCCCAGTTCCTGCCTCGGGTCCCGGGGATAAGGGCGCTGTGCGTCCGCAGAACCTGGGACCGTGGGGAGCCCCGGAAGACAGAGAGGGTGGCGGGGGGGGGGCGGTGCTGGGACTAAATGTAGGTGGGATGCCGGGGGCGTCCAGCGCCTTTGCAAAACCGCTGGCGGCGACTGAAGGATTCATGAGGACGGCGTCTCCCAGCCCTGCCCCCGCCTCTGCACCCCATCCCTCACACCTGAGTGAGGACGGTGTTCCCCGAGGACATCCTAAGACAGCGGACTTTTGCAACGACCTCAGTCGATAGATTTGATACGAAATACATGTCTCCTGTGAAATATCTTTTGGCATGACTGTATTTCTAAGGCTTCCGGAAGCACCGGGCTCCCTGGGAGGTGATGCCAGGTGTTGGAATCCGGAGCCCTTGTCCGTGCAGCGAATGCCCCATGCATTTACCTCTCTCACCCCAAAGCCGGGCGCCGGTTCTCAGCTCTGTGCTGCTGGGCTGGGACTGCAAACCGCCTGTCTCCTTGGCGGGCTGATCTCTGGTGGTTCAGCCAAAAGGGCCCCTAGGAGCCAGGGGCGGGGAAGGAGGAGGGAGAGGAGACTCCCTGTTTCTTGTTTGGTTACTGTTCTTGTCACTGTTGCTCTGACTGGCATTCTGTCCCGACCTGGTGGCAGCAGATGTCCTTCCGCTGTGGGCTTCTCCGCTCTGCTCCCAGAAGCAGCCTCGTGATGCCTCCTTAGAGGCACCAGCCAGCAGCTAGCTGGGCATCACCCCGTCCGGGAGGTCTGTGTTCCTGCTCTGTAGGGACCCTTACATTCCCCCCCGCAACACTAGGGGTAGTAGCTGCTTCCTCTTATTATCTTTTGTGCTCCAGTGTCCCTCACCCTGTTTTTTTCCCTTTCAGCCCTCCATCACCCATGAGACCCATTCCTTTGTTAAAGTCGCTCTATTGAAATCGTGTTTCCTGAGTGGAGCCCGTTGGAGTTTTTGACTCTTGTAAATGGGAGTGTTTGGCGTGGAGGTTAGGGTCTGAAGGCCAGGAGGAGCCCTCGGGCGTGTGGAGGGTTACAAGATGGCCGGGGGGCGGGGGGAGAGGTTCGGGGGGGGGGGGAGAAGGGCGCGGAGACAGACCTGCCTACCTTTGGAAACGGTGTCCAGGGGCAGAGGGGGCAAATGGGGCAAATGCCCCAGTCAGGGTGTCAGGACCTGGTTTTAAAGGTTGTGAAATCCACTTCCCAAAAGGTATTCCTGTGTGTCACATGAAGAAAAAGATGAGCCTAAGAACAAGAAAGGTAGAGAAGAAGAAATAGAGACGTACAAACCCTTCCTTTTTTCCCTTTATTGTCAACATAGCAAAGTAAAATATTGGGAGGCTTCCTAGCTCAGAATCACCTTCAGGAGAAAGGGAGAGAGAGAGAGAGAGGAAAAAAAAAAAAGTGGTTCAGGGTCACAGGGCTCTGTGGGGGTTGCTCGGGCCAGGTGGATGCCGGGAGGCGGGTGAGTCTGGATGGAGGGCCTCCCGGAAGATCTGTATTCCTAAGAGGCAGACGGAAGAAGATGTCAAAGTCCGAGGGGATCTGAATGCTAGGGAAGAGGGCTCTAGGCCCAACTTTACTTTGAAAATTTGCTATGGCATTGAACTCTCTCCTTCTGGATAGAATAGATTAAAAAAAAATAGTAGATTTTTTTTTTAAAGGCCAGACATGAAATAATTTCTACTGCACATTTTCTGTGCATCACCTGGAATTCCTCTATATTTATGTGAACAAAGAAATCGTGCCAGGGAAAGCTGGGGTGCGGTGACCACCTTCAGCCATTCTTGGCTCAGCGCGAGGTGCTAGGCAGGCAGTCTGATTGAAGAGATCCCTTGAAGGTGACAGAGGTTTTGAGTGGTGCACAGATGGTCTTCTCTGGAATCACACGTTCTTGCTCACTGTTAAGGGACGTCCTGGACACGCAGGAAGGCCCCGTGTGGAGGAGCGAAGGACTCCCTGCACGGCCCACCCAGTGGCCTTTCCCGCGGCTTCTTCCACTTCACCCCACCCCATATTTGGCTTGTGACAAAGCTCCTTTCTGGGGTCCTGGTCTCTGGGGTCTCCCTGCTGTCAGAGACGCTGGTCTCCTTTGGTGCCCTCCTCTTTCTGGCCTGAGGCAGGAAACTGCGGGATGCAAGGATCCTCTGCTTACTTTCCAGCAGTTTCTGAAGTTGCTTCTGTCCCTTGCAGGGGTCTCTCTGGGCTCGTCCCCCCTCCCCCACCCCGGGGAGGCTGCTTTGTCACTTCCCCATCTGAGGAAGGCAGTCTGTCTCTGAACAGACTAACTTGACTGAAGATGGGGCCCCAGTGGATGTGTGTGAGCGGATCACTCAGACACGAGTTACTCCTCTTTATACTAAAATATTCTGTTAATTAGGTCAGGGCCCATCGTGTTCACATTATGCCATTTTAGAAAAGATACACAAATCATGGCACATTAGGCTCTTGAGGCCAGAGCACATGCAAGGTGCTGGAATGCTCTGCAGAATCTGGAAAGATGAGAGCATCCTAAGTGCTTCAAAGACCCACCCCCCCCTTTATTTTTGAAGATTTATGTATGCGTTTTTTAGAGAGAGAAAGCTAGAGAGCTAGAGGGTGGTAGGGAGGGGCAGAGGGCGAGAGAGAAACTCAAGCGGACTCCCTGCCGAGTATGGAGCCTGACTTGGGGCTGGATCCCACAACCCTAAGTTCATGGCCTGAGCTGAAAGCAAGAGTCGGATGTTTAACCAACCGAGCCATCCAGGCGCCCCTAAGACCTACACTTTTGAATCTCTCAATGCCACGTGAAACCATTGACAGAGGCCACATAATGGAGGATTCAAGGCTTTGAATTCCCGCTTCTCCGAAGAATCCCACAGGCATGTAAGGGGGAGTGCCTCAGGCCAGGAGGATGGGCCGAAGGATGTTTTGGGGCTTCGCCTGCCAGAGAGAAGCATCACAGGCCCAGAAAACCAAGTGTTCCCCTGCAGACCCAGCGGAGGGGGACATAGCCCCAGCCTGACCACTCTCAGCCCTAAGAGAGGTCACCTGGGGCCCAGGGCCAGAATTGTGCCATGGGGGCATGAGGGACATGCCAAGGGGAGGGAGGCATACAGGGACCCTGAGAAAGAGCTGTCCACGGCGTGCCTACATGCCTCTGTGCGTGTGGGCACGTGTGTGTGTGTGTGTGTGTGTGTGTGTGTGTGTGTGGTTTTAATGCAGTAGGTCACGGATTACTCTCTACTCTCTACTATTTAGTATGACTACCCAGACAATGGGCTCCATTAGTTAATTATTGGTACTACGTAACTGAAGTGAGGGCTTCTCCACTCAGAGAGGCTCCAAATAATAAGGGAAGCACCTCTGGCCCCAGTCTGTCAGCTCCGCAACATTGTGGATTTTCACAACACAGTCCAGGCCCAGAACCCCAGACCCTGGGGCTGGAGCCGCCACCGTGGTGGGCTGGGGTTCTGGGGGCTCGGTGGGACTCTGGGAGGCTTCCGATCTGCTCCTCAGAACCCTGTGCAGCTCAGTCCCTTCTCTGAACCTCCGTTTACCAGCTGTGGGCATTTCACTGGCCAGGCCCCAGGCCCCAGTCAGAGCAAAGGGCAAGCGGAGCCAGGGGCGTGGGCACCTCGGGCCACACAGCCGACACGCAGATCGAGATGCGCTTCTGACCTCAGAGGATGTTTCCTTCTCCTTGGCAAGCACTCAGCCTCTCAGCCTCGCAAGGCATTCAGGGCCGGGCCAGCTAATGGGCCCAGGCGCATGAACACTGAGGCCAGGGTTTTCTTGGGGTGGGGTTGGTGGCATGAGGCTCGTTTCTCAGGCGCAGCTGGGTGTCGTTTCTGGTGGGCTTTTTGCAGGAAGAGCAGAGAGGCAGCTCTGGCCAGGGTGTTCCAGGAGGTCAGCTGCTGCCCTGAGTCGTGCGGGTTTCGCCTCACGGACTCTGTGAGCAGATATGGGACACTTGGGAGAGGCGAGTGGGCCCGCCTCCAGTGATTGGTGTCCTTCTAAGCAGGGGAAACGTTACCCGGGAGATACCCGGGGAGAACACCCCGTGACGGCAGGGACAGGGATTGGAACGATGCTGCCACAAGCCAGGGGATGCCAGGGATGGCTGGCAGCCACCAGAAGCTGGGAGAAGTGAGGGAGGATTCCCCCTGAGCGTTCCGGGAGGGCATGGCTCTGCCAGCACCTGGATTGCAGACTTGTGGCCTCCATAACTGTAAGAAGATGCCTTTCTGTCGTTGAAGCCATCCAGGGTGTGGTACTTTGTTAGGGTAGCCCAGGAACCTGGCATATCCTCCCCCCTCGTTTCTCGTTCCCTCCATCGAGCTGGAGGGGCAGGTGTGGATCTGAGGAAGAGGCACCATCAGAGTTTCCCTTAGGGTTGCCCTAATCTAGCACACACAGAACAGAACAAAAAACCAAAACAGGACACCCTGTTAAATGTCAATTTCAGAGCAACGACAAACAAATGTTTTAGTGTAAGTATGTCCCAAATAGGGCACGGGACATACTTATACCGACAATTATTTCTTGTTGATCTGAAATTCAATTTTAGCTGGGAGGCCTGTATTTTTTTTAAGATTTTATTTATTGATTTGACAGAGAGAGACACAGAGAGAAAGGGAACACAAGCAAGAGGAGTGGAAGAGGGAGAAGCAGGCTCCCCGCTGAGCAGGGAGCCCGATGCGGGGCTCGATCCCAGGACCCTGGGATCACGGCCTGAGCCGAAGGCAGATGCTTAACGACTGAGCCGCCCAGGCTCCCCTGGGAGTCCTGCATTTTATATGCCACTCCTAGCCCGCTGCCCCTGCTTGCTGCCTCCCCAGCCTGCCATTTCTCTGAAGGGCCCATGGACCCGTGCCCCCGGAAGGTCGAGGGGGCGGCCAGCAAGCCATGCAGAGCGGCTTCTAAACCCATTCATGCTCCTCTCTCCTGGCTCCCTGAGCCCGGCCAGCAGCCTGCAGTCTGAACATCATGTCTACCAGCTGGAGGCAAGTCTGGCGGGATTGGAACACGCGGGGGGAGGCACAGAGGGGAGCACAGCGCCTGCCTAGAGGAGGCCTTCCAGCAGGAGGGAGCCAGCCTCCCAGTGATTCCTGCCTCTGCACTTGGATTTGCTCTATATTAAACGGGCTTCAATTCCCTCCTGGGGAAGGGAGAAGAGGCTGGGCGGGGGGCGGGTGGTGGAGTGAATCAGGGGCACTCAGGGGCGGTTGGAAGCCCAGAAGCCAGTTGGCGGAGTTGTGCGGAATTCTAAGGAACAGGGATTGTGAGACAAAAGCAGAGAACATGGGGCGCGGTGAGGGGGAGAGGCGGCAGGCAGTCTGGCTGGAGCCCGGGGGCCTAAAAGGCCTGGGGGTGGGGTGGGGGAGGCCAAGGGGACACCGCGGGGGCTGGGGCCTGAGTGCCGGCCACCGCATTCGCGAGGAATGTGCAGGACATGGTAACTGATTCGGACATGGACACAAGGTGACGCTGAGAACCCAAGCCTGCGTTCTAGGAGGCCTGTGGTGCCATCTCCCAAAACCAGATCCCAGGAGGAGGAGGAGGAAGAGGAGTTGGAAGCAGCGCTAGCCCAGCAGCATGGTGGACATGTGCACGGGCAGAGAGGAGCTGGTCGCCTTCCAAGAGAGGCGTGTTGATCAGCGTGAGGCTGCTCCAGAGACGCCCCATGCCCCAGGGCCTGGGGGAGAACGTCCATCTGCCTTGGGGGCTGGGGCTGCCCGTGCCCACAGCTGCCGTCGGACTCCCCTGCTGGCCTGGCCAGGCCCTGGTGTCCGGGGCCGACGGGCCGCAGCGCCGGTCCCCCCGCCGTGAGCCAGGGCGGCCGCCGTCGCGAACAGGAGAGGCAAGGACAGGCGTGTTGGAGCGGTGAGGTGAGCGTGGGCTTCGTGGGTCCGCAGGCCTCCCGCCTGGGCCCCTGTGCAGCAGAGGCAGGGCCTTGACTCTAGATAGAGAGCAGTTCTAGAGCCGTCGGGCTGGTTGGTGCCCTGGCTCCTGGGCCAGGGGGACTGAGGTCTGGGTGCTTCTAGACAGAAGGGCACGTCGGCCAGTTAGGTAGTTCATTCTTTCATTGCTCGCCCACTTATTTATCGAGCAAACGTGAAGTCCTGTGACCCAGCTGACGCCGTGGTGGCGGCTGGTGATGCAAACACGAGGGACCCCGCAGGGCCCCTCAGTGTCTGGTCCTCCCGAATGAAGGAATTCAGTTGGTGTAAAGACCGGCAAAACCAAAAAACAAACAAACAAAAAAACCTTTGCAAACCATAGGTCGGGGGTTCCCAAAGGATCCTGACGCTCTGGCCCTCTGCAGGGTCTTCCTGTGATGAGGTGCCCAGGGATGGGAGATGCCGTGCCGCCATCTGGGCCCAGGAGGCTCCTTATCCTGGTATAGGGCCGCTCCCTCATCCTGGCTCCCTCCTGCTAGGGAGGAATGAAGGCCAGAGGGAGACAGGAGACTTGGGATTTCTGCTGCGGCCGTAAGGGGCCACAAGGGAGCCCATTCAGGCCTGGGACGGGGGTCAGTCTTCAGTCAGTCCTGTGCTCGGAAGCCTCTAGGAGGCATCTCCCTCCTTAATAGGGCCAGCCAAGAGGTGAGGAAGGAGGGAGCAACCCCGAGAGGCGCCAGGCCTGGGGAGAGAGGCCCCCCAACCCCGCAGTCAGGGGGAACCCACAGGCCCCAATACGCAGATGGAGGCGGATGGGGGCGTCGGGTTGGTGTTTTGTGTGGAGAGTGTGTCCCTCACGCATCTCGGGGCCACTGGGCTGACGGGAACCCATCACCTGCTACTGCTTCACTTTGACTGTTAATTAGTTGCTCAATAATTTAGGCCATTTCTTTCTTCACCGTAAATGGCTGATGTTTTAAAATTTAAAGTTTATTTTTGAAATAAGGGCTAATCTGGAGGCATTCTGGAGGTTTCTTGGAACGGCAGCTACTTAGGATTTCGGCAGGTGTCTGGAACACAGTCATGGGGGCGCTTTTCGAACCACAAGCACCCCCGGGGCCTAATGGGGGCCAGGGAGCCAGACCTGCTCACGGCCTGGGCATGTGCACCCACCAGATTCGGACCGACTCGTGCGCCACCGAGCAGGTGCCAGTCAAGAGAGGAGCCTGGCGCAGCGGGCAGCCAAGCCCCACAGGCACAGAGGTGTGAAGGGGCGGGGTTTCCTGGAAAACGGGAGAAAGTCCCCTTAACTGGATTTCAGGATGTGTCAAGCACGTCCTGACCCGGAGAGTCCAGAGAGCGAGTGGGTAGGGAAGCCGACGTGGCTTGGGGTCTGAGACATCAAGCTTGGAACTTAGATTATATGTGCAGCAAGATGAGTGGGAAGGGCATGGATTTTGTCGTCAGGCAGACTAGGATACAGCGCTAGCTCCTGCAGAACCAGCCTTGGGGCGTGGGCCAGTTCCTAGCCTGGGGGAGGTGGGAAAAGCCTGGAAGGAAGCCCAGCTCCAGACTCCTGCTGTGGGGGCCTTCCTGGACCTGCACCATTGGAATGATCCTGGGGATGTGCATTCAGCAGCTCTGCCCTGCCCAGGCCTTCATCCCTATGCATGCGGAGTGGGGTACTGACCTTGCGCTGCCCTAGAGCAGGGAGGGCCAGGAGCACTAGTCCTTAGGGCAGCCCTGTCCCCCAGCATAGGCCACACTGAGCCCTGAACCTGGGTGGGCGCCGCTCCAAGCTCTTGACACCTGCTGATTCACCGGACCTCACTGCAACCCCACGGAGCCATAATCCCCAGTTTACAAAAAGGAAACAGCCACTGAGAGGCGAAGTCACTCATCCAGGTGTCTGCAGCTAGTACTCTGCAGAGCTGGGAGACCCCCGCAGACTGGATCCGGGGCCTCTACCTCGACCTTCACCTGCACTCCACGCTGCACAACGTCCGTCTGTCCTCCCAGCTGCTGCTAGGACCCCACCCCCGCCAGGAAGCTGAGGGGTGCCCCCAGGCAGAACTCAGGTCTTTCAGCCTGTGCTCTCACAGCAATCCCTACTCTGTTGAGAAAGAATCCGCATCTGCCTCCCAACTGGACGTGCACCCCTAGAGGACAGGGGCCTTTCTCTTCTGGGACCTGCCGTAGTGCCGGTCACATGTAGGACTCCTACTTCAATTGGAGCAGCAGGGCCTTTGCCTGTGTTGGTTTCATGTGAGATCCACACGTAAAAACCATTGCAAACCATGGGATGAGGGTTCTCAAAGGATCCTCAGGCTCTGGCCTTCTGCAGGGTCTCCTTGGGCTTCCAGGGGCGAGGTGCCCAGGGAGGGAGAGGGGGTGCCGGCATGGTGGGCCCTGGGTGGGCCCCACTTATTCAAGTGGACGGCAGCTCCTTCCTCCTGGCTCCCTCCTGACAGGGACGTCTTGAGGGATCTGCCTGGCTGGCTAAGCCTCTGTGGTAGCTGCCATCACTGGGGAGCGGAAGACCCATAACCTGGGAGACCCGATGCTGTCCTGTCTGGGCTTTCGCCGCAGTGAGAAACTAAGGTATTCACCCAGGTATACACTCCTCTGTATGAACCGTGGAAAGAAGCGCTGTGGCTCTGGATCTGTCTCTGTCAAGCAGCTGAGGGCACGGGAGGCCGGAGGGAGGGGCTCAGGGGCACAGGTCTGGGCCCACTTTAAAGATGGGGAAGACCGAGGCGCAGAGCCCGCAGTAGCCGCCTCACTCGGACCGGGCCGAGCTGGGACTCACAGGCGGTTCTCCACCGCTGCGGGGCTTCTCCCAGCCGCGCAGCCTCTCTGGGGAATTGCTAAGTTTGATTAACCAGAGCACTAATTGGCGGAGGCCGCAGAAAGAGCCCTGAGTTGTGGCAAGGCTGGCCCTGTTTCCCTGTGATTTACAAGAGCCAGGCAAGTCTGCGTCCCCCTCTTAACAAGCGGCAGAGTAATTGGGGAGGAACTGCCTTCTAAGAATCCAGAGCCCTGGTTCTCCTCCCCCAGAGAGCGTCGTGGCTCATGGGGATATGGACGTGGCGGTGGGGGTGATGGGGTTTAGGAGCGCGGCGGGGAGCAGGTTTATGAAACAGGGCCTCCTTATCTGGAGGGCTGGGGTCTGCTCCCAGGGCGAGAACTTTATGTTTTAGGATGGGTTTCCAAGCAGCCCACTGGTGTTAGAGCAGGGAGGGGGCGCTGGTCAGAGGCCCACAGGGACCTGGCAGGAGGCCACAAGGCATTGGCGGTAGAAGCCGGTAAACCCAAGGGTTCTGAGATGTGGTGCAAGATTCTTCTTCCCTGGTGACTCTGAGGGTGTGTGGGCTCCCGAGTGTGTGTGTGTGTGTGTGTGTGAGAGAGAGAGAGAGAGAGAGATCTCATGCCTGGTGCTCTCTCCCCATCATTCCAGCCCCCAAGGGACAGGAGAGGGGCTTACCCTTATGGGTGAGTTGGGGAGAATGAACTTGGCATTCTTGGCTCACGGGGAGAGGAAGGGCCTCGCTGCCCCACCAGGAGAAGCCTGCCAGGGGCCAGCCCTGCCAATGAAGTCGGGGGACCTTATCTACTTTTGGCATCTGGTTAGCAGTCTCCTTTACTTTTCATGTGAAGCTACAGTCTTCAACTTGGTCTTAATCTAAGGAGATATTTTGGCTTTAATATGCCAACTCTGGTCCTTTTATTTCCATGAAAACTTGGGTAGGGAATAAGGGCTGTTGGTTCCACACAGGCCTCCAAAAATGACAGTGGGCTCTAGCACAGATCGTTTCTGAAATAGGACGCTCGCTCAGGATGCCATTTACAAATGGCGTCCATTGGCTTCTCTGGGTGACAACAAGGGAGCAAAAGGTTGAAATCCCCTTTTTCCCCTCCCGTGGCTGCCGCAGGGCCGGGCACGTGAAGGAGATGGATGTCTCCACCCCGGAGGCCAAGATGAGGCGAGGAGCAGACCCTGCTCAGGCCTCAGCTGCCCGGTGAATCTGGAGGGAGTTCACTTTTCCAGGCTGTTACTCGATCACTTAACAGTGAGAGCCTGGCTCCCTCAGAAATAAAACGCCACTCTGAATTTAAATGATCTGCCCTTCTGGGAAATTCTCCCCGGCAACAGGACTGTTCAAACATGAAAAGTAAAAGGGAAACAATGTGCTAGTTCAGAAATCACTGTTTTCGGGGGGCTGCAAAACTCACATAGCCCGCGGACAATTCCTGGGAGGAAGGGCCTTATTTTTGATCTGCCAAGCAAGATGAACATTGTTTGACAAAGTTTCTGCCTGACGTGAAGGGAAATCTTCCGGGAGCAATTTTTGCAAGGACCAGGCCTCAGTGAAGGAGTGCGTGAAGCAGAAGTAATCGTTTTACGTGTGAAACTCTGTGGGCAGGGCAAAGATGGGGAAATGGAGGGTGATTGGCATTGGCGTAACCGGGGAGCCCGGTAGAGGGTGGCGGGAGGGGCGGGGGCTGCTTTCTGGTTTCGGTCTGGGAGAGGCTGCTTTGGCATCGGTCGCGGTCTTCGCCAACGATGCTCATCACCAGGGGGCGCTAGAGCCCTACCCGAAAGTGCCGGGGAAGCGGCACTAACCTCGGGGGATGGCCGAGGAAGATCCTGTGGCCCCAAGTCCTCCCTAACCCGGACCCTCTTTGGGATTTTCGGAGAAGGAAGCGTCCCAAAGGCCCTGCCCACTGTGCCACCGGATGTTGGGATGGCTTTTCATTTCCGCAGGAGCCAGAGCCCTGGAAGTTGAGGGAAAGACGAGGGCAGACCCGCGATGGAGATGCAGGGGACTTTAGGGAAAGATGCTCTTCCCTCTGCTACCTCCCACGTGCAGCTTCCCTCTGGGCCCTCAGCCTGGATCGGTTCTCTCATGCTGCTGGGTCACCCCTGAATCTTCTGTGTGTCATGCCGTGGCACCTGGCAATGCTTGAGCTGGAAGCATGAACCCCAGCCTCCCCCGCCCCCACAGGGTCAAAACTAGAAATAATGTAATAGCTGAAGTGAGGAGACTTTAAAAATCTGCTTGTTTATAATCTTTTGTAAGTAAGTTGGGGACAACCGACTCCAATTTCCCGTGATGCCCTGGGTCATTATTTAAAGTCAATCTGGTCTACTGCAGGGAGGTGTATGGTTTTCCTTCTCTGCCTTAGAAAGAGACATGTTTAGATACAACTTGAAGGGTTGCAACCCAGACAGCTTCTACCAGGGTAATATCAGAGAGAGAGAGAGAGAGAGAGAGAGAGAGAGAGAGAGAGAGAGAGAAGGCATGTGAGAGCAAAGGGTCTCATGCATGTAGAGACAGGAGTCCTGGGCTGATTTTTGTAGAATAGCCTATAGAACTGGTAGACTAGGATCTCTTAGAATCTCCCTGGCATTTATTCTGAAGGGAAACATTTGGGATAGGGCAGTTTCTGCACTTAGGTGAAGGTCTTTAATCACTTAATGTGATAGGAAGTCCAGGTTGAAAGGCGCCTTTGGTGTGCGTCCTCACAGACTGCCACTGAGCCATTCCATTTTCAGCCTTTCGGTCACAGAACTGGCCATTTTAACTCCTTGGGTATTTAGGCTCCCCTCAGACCCCAATGATGAAGTTAACCTGTGAACGTTTTATGGAATTCATTTTGATCCATTCAGGGGACCACTTGTAAATCCTGTCAGTCGTATGCAGCAAGTTACGCTGTATGGAAATAGCCATAGTGGGCGGAATCCAGAAAATCTTTGCACACATGTAAAAGGAGGCGGTTTCCCTTCCTAAATGCAGGCTGGATGCTTGCGGCTAGGGTCCAGCTCACAAATCACCCTGTAAGCAGGAGGATGTAACCGAACCACCATCTTGCCCTGGAAGTCACAGTTTATGCTCCTAATTTTAATTTTCCTCAGCTTAGGTCCCCAAAGGATTGATTGAATTTGCTTTGTGGAACCCATTAACGCTAAACTGAATAATGACGCTATTCTAGAATCAGTTTCTGGTAAATTCTCTGCACACGGGACTCTAGGAAGCCTGTATCCCTCCACAACAGAATTTTAAGTCAGTTCATAAATGAAAAGGTTTTCTCAGTTTTTACCTAAAAGGTCTTAGTAATTAACTGACATCAAGAGACCACTGCTGGCTGAGGTGGTGAAGAGCAAACGGGAACTCCAGCGAGGGAGGACATTCATCATGTGCTTTAAATGAGAAGGTAGAAAACTCGAATGGCTTATCAGTACCTCCTTGGTACTCTGGCTTAACGCTGTGGTTAAAATAGGTTATGATGACTTATAATTAATTTTTATTTTTTCATTGGCTTCATCGGATGACCAAAGCCAGATGAATAGCTTATGGAAAATCTAGATAAATAGCCGGACACGTGCATATATGCAAATCAGAGGTCATTCTTTTAGAAGTCTTTTGAGAAATTACGAAGTCATTAATATTGCATGGCAGACTTTCTTATCTAAGATGAAGGGGCTGAGGAACCAGAAATATTGGCAGGCAGAGGGGAGCTCAAGACACATGCCCTGTTAGAGGGCCTGGGCATTTTTATATGATGAAAATTGATGACTCTGAAGTATGGCAACTTTGGAAAGACTAAGTGACGGAATGAGAGTGGAATGGGGTGTCCCTAGTGCCTTGGTGGATAGTGTTAACAGGAGACTATCTGATGCAGTGGAGGGTGCTCGCTGACAAGCAATCTTTGCTCGCCTTGGCCTGAGCTGCCTCTGTGAACTTGAACAACACACTCAAACCTCTCTAAGTCCCTTCAGGCCCCACATCTAGAATTTGATGCATTTCCCAGACTGGGGTGCTGGAATGAGCTTGCTGCTCTCAGAGAAAGTGAGACAGAATCTGGGTATTTGTTGAAAAGAGTAAGAGCTGAGTCGCCCTTCAGGGCCTCGGGGTGGGGTGGGGTGGGGGTGGGTGGCTCCACTCTGCAGGAGCTCAACATCCCCAAGGGGGAGGGTGGGCGCAGTTCTCTGCATTACAGCGAGGGAGCTGCTGCGAGCGCTGCCCAGGGGATTGGGGTGGGGGGTTTGCCCCAGACAGAACAGGATGCGGATCACTGCCTTCCCTGCTTCCCTTTTTGGAATCCTCCATTTCAAAAGCACCTCAGCTGATTTGCTGTTCAGCAGGCGAGAGCAATAGCTTCATCTGGGAGCCGACCAAGATAAAAGAAAGAAAAGACCGGTGAACAGAGGCCAGGGGGCATGGTTAGTCTGTGCACCACGGGCAGGATGCTCTCCTCTTTGAAGGTGCTTGAGGGCTGCTGTTTATAATCAGGTGCTGTGCTTATGTTCGGGTCCACATGCAAGTATCAGGTAACGAGTGATGAATGTGAACAGGTGAACGGGAATTTCACAGATGTGCCAGCAGCGTACCCCAGACCCAGAAAATTCTTTCCCAGGATACGATTTTTACCTACAGTGCTTCCCTTTGCATTTGTTCACACATGGCTTTTAAGGAGAGGCGTGGGGAAAACGAAAGTCAGGATCCACATGGGATTTTCTGGATTTCCCCGGTTGGAGCCCGTTAAACTCTAATTTGAGGAGGAAAAAAAAAAAGACCCGTTTGCCAAGCGGAGTGACCTGATTCTTGTTGGATCAACATGTTGTCACTACAAAGCAAGTGTGATGAAGCCCGCCTTTTCAGACTAAAATCAAAGCCCTGCCTTCCAGCCTGGAATTGCTGACCTAAGCATCCCCCCCCATCAGCCGGGCTGTATGTAGATTTAGATATCTCCAGGAGGCTGGGAGCCTATCAGGCCTAAACTGATTATTCTAATCAAGTGTTTTAATTAAGCACTTATTGCCAGGATCGCAGGAACAAGGCCTGTTTTCAAGCACTAATGGGCAGTAGTTTTTTTTTTTTTTCTTCTTCTTTACGGGGATAATGTTTGGCTTTGTGGGGGTGTATTTAACGTTTTTCTAAAGTAGGCCATGGGAGGAGTCCCCTGTGAAGTGCACAATGCTGAGCTGGCAGTCTGGCCAATGGACACAAAAATTAAAAAAAAAAAAATTACCAACTGGGTTGCAGATGAATCAGTACCCCCAACAAGGCATCTGTTTTGCATCCTTTGCCCTAAAACAAACGCTGGCTAGTCCACGATTTAAAAAAAATATAAACACGCACACATTGGGTTGGCTTTTATTGGAATGCCTAGATGCAATCTATAGTCAAGTTATGGAAAATTCAGGTCACATAGAAAGTTAAGAAGGCAAATGAAAAGAACAATACAAATCAGACAAAATTTACATCTCAAAATATCATGAAAGCATTTTTGACTGGCTTTGCCTAAAATACTTTGAATATCAATTTTTTTTTGTAAGCGAATTCTTTCCATTATACAGTCCCCCACCCCCCAACTCTTAGAAAAAGGTCTTTTGTTTACATATTTCCCCAAGGTCACTATTTCTTGTAAAAGCATGTCCAGATCACAAGTCTTTTTAGAGAGAAATAGGCTCATTATACCTACTAACAAGACACTAATTGGGTTGATTTGACCTCATCTAAAATAAGCACCAAGAGATATTCCCAATCTGTTATTTATCGGTGCCAACCTAAAGGACCAGTCCATGTCGAGAAGAGGGTAAGATTATGATTTCACTTCTGTCATGTGGTACAAGCTTTTCATGGTCAATACATCAGAAACATTTCTGAGAATTTAGACTCAGAGCCTATTTCAACCAAAAGTACTTAACAGCATGCTAAACACAGTCCTGCAGAAATTCCATCGAACAGAACTGCAAACACCTAAGTTAACAGTTAAAAAATAAAATCTAAGACGGAGCCATGTTTATGTGGTTTGAGATCTCATAGTTTTCTAAATTGGGGCTTCGTAATACTTGCCAAAGGATTTCCAGGATAAAAAATATTAATGCTAATCTGTGCTTTCATTCTAATAAAATATCAGCATTCATTAGAAGATTAATTACTTCGGTATGCTCTACCAAATACACAAAGACAGTAATAGCACTGATACTGTAAATTCAGTAGCTATTTTGAAACTTTCCCAGCCAATCTGTTTAATAAACACACCTACTGTGCAATTTAGAGTATGTGATACATACAAAGCAGTTAGAAAATTATTTTCAATACGTCACTTGAACCTTTATATTTACGACATGTTCACTTGCTATATTTTATCACCATTATACATAGAGGAAAACAGTGTGTACTATAGCTCAATGAACTGAGAAATATTTTTCTAAAAATATTTTTGTGGCTGAATTTAGTGCTCATGAAAAGAGATTTATTTGCCAGAGCGGCTGGGCCGACCCGGGAGTGCACATGGCCGCTGTGCCCGGGCCCGCTCGCCACGCGTTCAGGAGGGCACAGCTGCCGTTTCACCTCCAGCTGGATCGGCCACCCCCCCCCCCCCCCCCCGGCCCCCCGGCTTCCCCCAGACAGAGCAGAGGCTCCCATTCAAACCAGCTCCCAGGACCGGTGGGTCGTGTGGCCTTACAGGAGCTTTTGTCTCCCTTTTGTCCCCCCCTTGGTGACCTGGCGGTCCAAACCCAAAACTAGCAGAGGGACCCTGACCTTCCCCATCGGGCCGGCTCCCCGCTGCTCGGGTTCTGCTGTCTTTCCTAGATCTTAAGACATGTTTACGGTCATGACTACATCAGATCCTTTCCTTCTCACGCACATTTCCCCGGAGCATCTGATGTGGTCTCTCGCCTCCATCGTGAAATGGAGCTTCAAGGAATGGTTAACAGTAAAAACCCTGTGGTTAATTCTATCAACTCCCCTCGACTTTTAGGGACGAGAGAGGACCTCTCCGGCCCAGTTTTTTTTTTTTTTCATATCTTCTGCTACGTTCCACCAGCCTTAGTTTTCTACTGTGCCTCTTAGTTGATAATGGTTGAGGACACTGGCCTGATGAGAAAGAGAAGAAAGGGAAAGGAGCAGTTCTCCGATTAGCCACCCACTTAGGATTGCACTGTCCTATCCATCTAGTGATAGAAAGTTGCACATTTTTTTTCAACCTAATACAAAAATATTAACACTTCTGGACATTATAGGCATAAGTCGTTATATCTCTACAATATAATAATTTATACTGTACAGTATAACAGATAACAAAAGGTGCAATCCTTTTAAAAAAATCACACAGTTCACATGTTTTTATCATTTTATTTTTAAGTATAAACTTTTTAAACACTTTACATAAATTAACTCCTCTGAGACTAATTATTTGATGTACAGTAAATTGTAATTCATATAAAAATCCATAAACAACTTGTCTCACATAATTTACAAAAAAATCAGGGTCTCCTTTGCTTATCAGTGACAAGGATTCTATTTGCCAGTTTTTTTCCCCCCAAGGCAAACCACGTTAGCTCTGTAAAATCCATTATGAAATCCCCGCCAGGGCAGAAGTCACGTGTGCCAATGTCCTTTTACAAAGTAGCACAGGGAAAGCAGTTGGGATGTCTATAAACAGTAATTTTGCCCCACATTTTAAAATTAACAGAGATAGATATCACATCCTATGCAGAGAGACTACTTCTTGTAAGCAAAGGTCGACAATTCGGTAATATCTGGAAACACTGTATGCATTTTTTACCTTAGTTAAATACAGTGCCTCGAAGGAACGGATGGCCTCGCGCAAACTGTTTTGGCCTTTTTTTTTTTTTTTCCTTTCTTTCACTTACTGATTTTTCCTTTTAATACTTTCAGTCCGACTGAGTGCAGCGATATGCATATGTAAACATATTCTTTAAAGCCGATCACCTTTAAGGTCCCTCAGAAAAAAGTGTGGTTTTCGCTTTTTTTGTGTGTGTGTGGATTTTCTTTTACTTTCTTTCTTTCTTTCTTTTTTTTTAATAGCAGTCCATTCTCCCGGAAGGCTCTTCTGTGTCGGAGAGTCCGATTCGGATTGTGCTACAGAAAAATCCGAGCGGGGGGGGTGTGGTTGAGGCTCGAGAGAAACGCAGCGCCCCTCCCCCGGCTGGGTCCGCCTCCCAGCGCCGGGTGGCCGCCGTCCGTCCGCCGCAGCCGGCCCGGGGGGTTACCTCTTGCCGATCTCGCTTTGTCGGAGGAACTGGATGTTGTTGGCGCTGTCGGCCAGCTCCGGGTACTGCTCCACCGAAAGTACGTAGTACCCGTCGTAGCCCTGCACCTTGCCGGCGCTCAGCAGCTGCCGCTTCTCGCCCTCCGTCCAGAGGCGCGCGCCCTCCTCGCCGTCGCGCACGCGCTGCTGCTCGCGCGCCCAGGCCCGGGCGAGCGCGCGCTGCCGCGCCTGCTCCAGGATGCGCGCCTTCTCCTCGTCCAGCGTCATGCCGTAGCGCACGTGCAGCGCCAGCGCGCCGAACTGCATCTCCACGTCGGCGAACCTGCGCGTCCTGCCGTTGACCACGGTGGTGGACTGCGACACGGTCACGTTGATGCCGTTCTCCAGGGCCTTGCGGCCGCTCGTCAGCCGCAGCGTGCCCAGGTCGCTCTCGGGCGTGGTGGTCTTGATGAAGTAGTGCGTGTCCTTGCCCTCGATGGTGAAGTGCAGGTTCTCCAGGTAGAAGGCGTTGTTGAGCACGGCCGCCACCTTGATGCAGTCCTCGTTGGCGATGTTGAGCACGTTGGTCTGCACGCGGCCCTGGCTCACGGCCAGCATGACGCCCTTGCCGATCAGCGACTTGACCGTGGCGAACCACAGCCACGAGGGCGCGCCGCTGCCCTTGCGCCTGCTCACCTGCACCTCCGCCATTTTCCCCAGGGACAGGAAGGCCTTGGCCTGCCTGGCCACTTGTTGCTGAACTCCAAAAATGGGCTGAAAAGCGGAACAGAAAGAGGGGGAGGACGGTTTAGAGAACATCTGCAGCTCTTGGTTGCCGGGGAGCCGGCTCCTGGCAGCGCGCCCAGTCCTGACAACAACCCAAAAAAGAGGAGGGTGGGGGCCCTTCTGTGGAGAGCTCCCAGACATTTATTAAAACCTCAGTGGGTTCTCTAGATGAAAAGGCTTAAAAACACAACAAAACAAACAACTCTGGGTAGAGGAAGGCACTCAGAGGTCTCCTCCCCTCAAGTTGATCCAAATGAGTTTTGAAACGTAAAAGGAGGTGACTCCATCATGTATTAGTTAAGAGCTTTTTAGTTTCTGATGTGGGCAAAATAATGGTTCTAGCTTTTCTCTTTCGATTTCTGGACGCCCCTTTCCCACGCTCATCCCATTTGGGGAACCCCGTTTCTCAGGGTCACTGCGGCTTTCTCCATGGGAGCCCGGGGAGGAAGGAGCCAACACAGGCTGAGGGTTTGAAAGGCTGGGGGTGGGGGTACTCAGCACGGGACCACCGTGTCCTCCTACTTTATATGCTTTGAAATTCCTGTGCTTTAATTTAGGTGAACTCTGTCCCCTGTCCCGGCGAACACAGTTTCTACCCAAATTTCGCCACTGTTACCGGTAGCACAAGTGAAATGTATAGGGCTGAGTGCACAGCGGGACAGCTGGAGGTATTTATCACTTTAGGAAAACGTTTACTTTTTTGGAGACCTAGGGACGGTGGACCATCTATGCTGGCAAGCGTTTTAAATTGGGGGCATCTGAACTCAGCCATTTCTTCTCCTGCCAGATGTTTGCCTGGCCAGTGTTTCCCCAAAAACATCTGTTTCATCTGCAGCAGTGAAAGAAACATTTGTTTTTTTCGGCGCTTGGGGCAGCCTCCAGTGTCTTTGCTGGGGATTCCCTAAGCTGTCCTTATGGTGCGCTTCTCTTTGACAGAGGACTCGAACCACATTTAGGAGGCTGCCTAGGAAAAAAGTTGGCAAGTCCATTTGTACAGTAGGACTTAAGTGTTCGCAGACATGTTGGGAAGTTAGACACAGTAAGGACATGCCTATTCAAATGCATTGGGAAACTTCAGTGTGTCTTCGTGACACTTTATCACTGTAGATGTATTTGCAATTCGAAATGTTAAAATGGCTCCCAGACCTTGGAAACTTGATGGGTTTTGCTTCTTAAATGGAAAGGTGACATCTTGAAGAAGGAACTGTTTTATGTGAGGTATGAAACCTATACCAGAAAACAGAGGTATTGGCACTGAATATACTGTGTGTGTGTTGTGTGTGTGTGTTTCAGCCATGATTGCCTTTTCTCTTTGTATTCACTGAAATTATAGGAAATTGCTCGGGGGGGGGGGGAATTAATCTAAGAAACTCTGCCCTCTCTTCTCCTTATCATTATGGGGTAACCCAATTTCTTGATCTTTAATTATTCTTGCTTTAAGCTAGAAATTCTAGTGTTTCGTTGTACATTCCTTTCTGATCTCTCAATGGCAGGAATTAAAAGGGCCATTTTCTGAAATGGCAGCTTTGACTTTGCAATTTTCCGTTCTTTTTCTTTTATTTTAGTTCTCAGAACAATTATAGGCCTCCTGAAATGTTATTTTCAGGAAAATTCTATAAACACCTAGTTGCAGATGGAGCTTTATCAGAGGACATTTTATTTTTATTTTCAATCTGTTCCCATTAAACACTGTTCAGATTTTAAAGAAGTTGAACTTTGCGGCATTGTTTGTGGGCTGCTAATTTGTAATACGAATCCCCTGCCCTCCCATTTATAGTATCTTTGCCTTGAGGTCCCAAGTGCTATAAATGTGCTTTCACGGGGGTTCTCTGTAGAAAGCTTGTGCTAAAAAATGAGCTCCCTCATTTTATTACCTTCTGATAATGTCTTTTTATGTTTTTATTAGCATCACTAAAAACAAATTCAAGGCTGTTTAACAGGCCCCTGGTTTGCTGCACAGAAATGTGATGTTTTTCTACCCTAAAAGAGTCAAAAAAATATTAAAAACCGGTCTGTGGTCCAACTTTCACAAGGGCAGTTTGATTAAATGGGTAAATATGACACAGGTAAGCCATCTGTCACCCTTTCACAGTTTTACTTTTTGTTCTTACCGGTATATCATCCCACTGCTGACTCTTCACAAGTTCATAAGAAGGCTCGGTTAAATCAAATTTGGGAACAGGGAATCCAGGAATAGCATTGTGCAGATGGAAACCGAATGTCACCAGCCAGCTGTTAACATCTAAGAGAATGTTCAAAATGAACGGTGTTAGAGTTATTTTATGCTTTCATACATTTAAATTCTTACCTTAAGAAACCCCCAAATTCACAAACAGTAACCCGAAGAGGAGTCCATGCTTGCCTTCATTCTCCAATTCAGACCCCATTCCCTATTCGCGGACTTGAAGCCGCTAGCCTCCATAATGGAGCTATGGCAAGGGCTACGGAAAACACAGTCCGATAGCTGCTCACTGAGACTGCATAAACTGTCACACGTGCGGGGGTGCATCCTGTGCTAAAAGTAAGTGGTAAACAGGGGTAATAACAATGCACAGCAGCATGAAAGAGCCACAGTTGAGGTAAACAAAGGGAATTGGTAGTTAGTCAAGACTGGTCTTAAATAGAAGTTGTGTGTTATTAGCTTTCAAAAGCGATTGCCCAAGGATATGCAGCTTCCACAACCCATTTTCTATTAATAAAAACCCTAAATTGAGAGAATTAAAATCAAGAGTTGATTCTTAATCAAAGATTAATGCTGAAAACTGGCAGAACTGGCCATGGGCACAAAAGTTCTGATTACCATCAGCTATGACTTCAAAGGCTCACTTGTGCACAGGTGGGGGCGAACTTTTTGGGGAGAGAACCTGGAAACCTTTAAAATGGTATTTTAAAATATTGCCATGTGACTCCAAAAGCCATTAAGCGCAGAATAAGGCTTTTATTCTATTCTGGAGGTTATAATGTTACAGAACAACTCAGCAGGCTTGCAGCTTTATGAGTACAGTTGGGTGTAGATTATTTTATATATTAAGCACATTGCTGGAAAATTTGAAATTGCATTTCACCTCATATATTTTATGCTGTTCCATCTCTCTTTTGATGTTTTTCAGAAACTGCTGCTATGGCATTCCCTGCAGTCCACATTGCTAGGAAAGGATGGATTCAGGAGCTGTGGGCTTTCCCACCTTTCAGGCAGCCCTGTCAACACCTCTTAAATAACCAGTGGTAAACTGCTTGTCAGAATGATGGAGAGCCACTTGCTTCCTATTTCCTCCTCTAGGGCACAAACTTCACCTCATCACCAGGCTGGCAGGTCCTTTGTCCAAACGTCATATGGCTATAGAAGCAATGGTATTCTCCCTTTTTAAAAGGAGGGGTGGTGGTGGTGGTGGGAGAGAGAAATCCCAAGTTCATCACATAGAATAGAGAGCGCTACTTTTTTGGGGTGTGCATGTGTGTGTGTGTGAGTACATAAGAGATTACGGAGGGTCTTATGTTTTGGAGAAAATTCTCCTGAATGGCAGTGTCGGGGGCAAAGGTTCTCCTACTATGAACAATGTCTGTGTAATAGTAAAAGAATAAAAAGATCACAGGGTCTTAAGTATTGAAAAGCATTGCCAAAATAACGGGACTCAGATGCTGATGTGTATTGAGTAAGCTGAAGGAGAACACCATGAGGGTGTTGCTGAACCAGGATTGTGAAAGAAGCAAGTTTCAGCTGGTTCACGTGGAGGAGAGCTATGACAAGCTTTTGGCAGTCTGGGAAAGCAGGAAGCAGATGTGAAATGAACAGGGGGCAGCATTTTGAGAGTTGTACCAAGAACTGAGAAAACAGGCATTTCACTATGCCTCAAATATTGAGTAAGAAAAGAGACAGCTTGAAGGAGGCCCTAACACAAGCCAAAACAAAACAGGGAACCCCAAACCAAACCAAAAACAACAACAAAAAAGAAAACAGGAAAGAACCTTCCTCCAGGAAGCATACATGTGGTAGAGAGGTTCATGTGGTAGTGTAATTCAGGAAAGGAAGGTGGGGGCAGAAGGATTCAGAATACATGCAGTGGAGGATGAGTGGAGAAGTCAGAAACTGAAGTGAGCCAGAGCAGTGCTTGCAAAGACTGTGTCTCTCTCATCCTGGTGGTTTTGTGGTGGCAGAAGTGGGATGAGATGTTTCAATCAGATCATGCCCGAAACCTGGAAAGATCTTACTATCCCCTACTGGCAGAAAAATTTGTGTGTGTCTATTAGTAGTGCAACCACACACGGACTGCCTCAAATAGCACAAAGTAGTGAAAACAGAAACAGGATCCGCTGACTGAGCAAGTGGTGGGAGAAACTGTTCCTTTATTGTCCTGAGGTGATGGTGGTGGAGAGTTTAACATCCCGGGAATGAGATGGTGAATCGCACTTTGCCGTGTTTCACGATTCCTCCATTAGAACTTCACACGCATATAAAAGAAAAACCAATGTTACACATTTGTAAGGGAGTTAGTAATTAAAGCAGAATTGCACATATTTTATACCATTAAGGGAGGCATTATTCTCCCCATTTCACTGTTAAGGGAACAGATTAAAAAAAAAATTGTGACTTGTCTCTAAAGCCACATGACTTACAGGAGAGGGGTTGGGATCGGAGTTCCAATTTGGGGACTCCCAAGTTCATCCTGTTTTCCACACCCCCATGTTACCTCCCTTCCTTAAGTGACTGGATTCCATGTCATTTCAGAAACTTGTGGCCTTGGGCATTGGAGACAGAATAGGAAGTAACAAACTATGCCTCAGTTTCCCTTTCTGGTTTCTCTATGGTTCCATAGAGAAATAAACACATTTAAAAGGCTAGGCATTTGATTTTGCAAGAGTAAAGTGTAAGGCTAAAGAAAGCAACTCCCATTATTGTGTGTACTCATATAAGGATTAAAGTAATTCAGCATTTGGAAAGGAAAAAAAAACCCCAAAACCTGCTTACCTGTGATGTAATCTTTCACATCATGGATTTTGCTTGCAGGATTGTTATTCCTAAACATATAGAGGTTAAAAGGAGCTGGGTCCTTCCCAATTCTTTTCCAGATTTCTATGTCAGGTGTTGTCCATCGTCCTGCCAAAATATCATAATCTCTTTCTCCAAAGTGGATTAATTTCGTGAGTGGGTCATATAAGCCACCATGAAATCCAATTACCAGTTGAAAGTCAACATTGGAGTCAAAATAGATTTCACCGTATGCAGTATACTGAATCTGTTTTAGCATAAGCCCATTGCTACTGAAAACAGCCAACGGTGTCCCTGTATTATCTGACGCAATGTAGAATTCATCCCCACTGCTGATTTCCATGGCAAAGAGATGTCCCTGGAGATCATAATAGAGAGAAGTAATTTCTGAACTCGAATGGTTGTACACATGAGTAATCCTCGTGGGATAAGTTAAGTCAGCATAAAAAAACTGCAGGTGCTGTCCCAGACTGGTTTTGCTAGATACGCGCCTTCCCAGGCCGTCGTACCGATAAATCACTGTCCAGCCACTGCCCTTACTGTAAACCCGAGTCAGAAGCCCCTTGGAGCTGTACTCGAAGATCTCTGTGCCTCTTTGACGCAGAAACCCATCTTCATCCAACCGATACTGAACATCCCCGAGGCGGGTGATCCTGTCTCGCAGGTCATAGCGAAGAGGTGTCAGACGGGCACTGTTACTCGGGTTCAGTAAATGGAGGTTTCCATTCAGGTCATAGTTGTAACGCCACATGATCTTTTCATTTAGATAAACTGTTTGGAGCTGTCCATCAACATCATATTCGTAACCATATTTAGTTGTGTTGGCAAAGGGCCCTATTTTGATTTCTCTTTTGGTTACCCGGCCCATGTTATCATATTGAATTGTAATCCAGTACATGAGTGACCTGAATATCTCATACTGAATTTCCTTGATGCGGCCATGGGCATCAAAGTGCTTCGTATAAGTCATTACAGCTGTGGAAATGATCTGGTTAATATCATAATATATAACTCCAAATTTTCCAAACTGTTCAACTTTGCCAGAAATGTCATCAAACTGATAGAGATCAATGGGCAGTGGCGTTTCATTGATGACACCCTGCATGCTGGTCACTCGAAAGCTGTTGTCATAGCTATAGTCAAATCTCGCATTTACCATCCCATCCTCACTAAAGCGGAAAATCTGTCTGTCAATCAGGGGGCCAATTTGCCTGTATCTAATGGTGCAAATAAAACCATCGCTCTGGAGGTTTACCGTTTTGAGGACTCCCGCTGTTTCGTCATAGGTAAAACTGACTCTTGTGCTATCATATAGAATCTCGGAGAGCCTGGTCTGCCTTCTGTACTTGAACAAGACCCTCCGGCTGGTCCCCAAGAAGGCCGTCTGCAGAAGCAGCCCCTCCTCGTTGTAGTCCGTGATGACAGAGGCGTTGCTCTCGGGGGGGTTGTAAATGTTGCGGTAGTAGCCGATGGACCGGATGGTCTGCATGGTGTGGCGAGCCACACTGGGCATGGTGATGGCAGACAGCCGGTCCCACATGTCGTATTCGAAGATGTACTGCCTCTGGCTGTGAAGCAGGAGGACCATGGACTGGAAAGACAGAACAGACTGTTGTTCAATATTTGTGGGTGGGGTGGGGGGGCTAAGGGCGGGGGGGGGCAAAAGTAGATCCAGTGACCACACGTATAAACATTTTGCTTGAGAAAATTATTTTCGTTTTAATTGAGTTATCCTTGACCTTACATGTTAACGATTCCCTGCCTAATTTGCTTGGATGCTTCATTGTGAGGGGTTCTGCAGTTAGTGGCTCAAGATTCATAATGTGCCACTTGTCATGATTGTACCATTCTTTTTCTAGGCATTCACAGCCAAGCAGCAGATTGTCGATGGATGTGGGTAAGTCATGATACAGGCACGGGCAAAGCTGCTTTAAAGACAATATTTCAAGGAGAAAACAGCATATGGGAAAAGCAATCCTATCCATAATTAGCAATTATTTAGGAAGGTGGCTTTTCCCCCTCATTTGACTGAAGAGCCACTCAAATCATGTTTTAATTTCCAGTGCATGTGGGGGAGGAGCAAAGCATTCAAAATACTACTTTATGAAGACAAGACATAAAATTAGTCAAAAATGGATAATGTGTGTATAAAGCATCAACGTCAACAAACATTGCTAAATCACACGGTGAATGACAATTGTAAAGGCCCTTAATTGAAATATGGATCCAGGTATGGGTTTTGTTTGTTTGCAAATTCTTACCTGTCATCTGGAATGACAATAAAATCTACATTTTGAAATTTCCTTTAGCGAGTACCAAGTCTGATTTGTGTCTCAGCTGCTGTAAGAAGGTTTCTGGGCTACGTTCTACTTTGGTGCTAAATAACGCGGTGAATAAATATATAAATTAAAATGAGTTCTGCTTATTTTGCAAGTAATTGCAGAAAGACACAAGACAATCATTTATTAGGCCAGCATGAGAAGCTCAACCCTGAGGCTCAATAGTGAATAATACAGCTCAATAGTAATACAGAGCATGGGTGATTCTCTCCTATGAGGAAGCTTCTCCCAAACCCTGTTAGACCAAACACAGTGATGGCAGATCAGGAAGGATGCGTGTGTTAGGTGCCCTCCTGGGACGTATGCTTTGCTTTTGCCAGAGAAACACATAATCCCTTGTCCAAGGCTCGTTCCCTTTCTCTTTACCGTCCACCATCTTTGAGAACAGCCTGCAAGCCAGGTTCTGCAGTTTCCTCTGTGGGCATATCTAGGGGCAGTCTTTGTAGGCTGGCTGTGTAGGAGATGTCTTGTGAATTGTTCCTAATAGTTTGCACTGTGCCAAGGAAGGCTTGGATTATTGCTGAATTCACGGGAATTAGTACCTAGTTGTGTAGTCATTTAAAATCACATCTGATGATAATAAAATATTACTACTTCTGCTATGAATAGGTTTTGGTTTAGTGTGCCTATCCTAGCAAGGAAATGGAAATGGTTTGATGGATTTTAGGGATTTGGGAGAGATGATGAAAATACTGGCTTTTCTGATCCCCACTGATATATGAATGTGACCTCAGTTACTGCTGGTAGTGGCTCTTATTAATGACATGCTCTTTATCTCCTTTTAAACAATTTCCCATGACATTATGATCACTACTATCAGTTTTTAAGGTCTTGGTATTTGTTACACTTCTCTGTAATGCACTTAATTTACATTGGGAAAAGTGTTCCAGGATGAAGTGGGGACCCACTCCCAGTTTCTTCGGGACGAAGTTGTCTTGGGGCTTATTAGGTTGGAGGGTGAAGTGTTTTCCGGGCATGAGGACTTGCTCCCAGGAAGGGATGTGTGTAGGAGGGCTTCCTCTGTGGTCTCTCATCAAATCACCAGTAGAGTAACTGTCGAGTGTGATGATTAGTGTGGAGGGGAACTGTCACCCAGTGGGCCGGTCCACTGTCTCAAGGGTTGAGTCTCTTCAAAGGAGAACAGATGAGCAGGTTTGCGAGAGAAGAGACTGGCAAGTAGGGGAAGCATTTCAGAGTTGGGAGGCATCCATGGTGAGCTCTGAACCTGACGCTGGTTCTCTGGAAGGCTAGTCCGTGTCGAGGCCGTCTAGATGTAGACGGGATGACTGCCAGGCAGTGGGGCTAGATGTAGACTGAGGAGTTGTGCAGAAGGCCTCTCGTGAAGAACAAGACAGTGTGAGGTGAGTGAGGACGACAGTGTGAGTGACAGTGGCGCGGACTTGTGTTCTGGGTGACAGGTCACTCTGACCGATGCACGTAAGGCTGGAGGCAGTAACTGCTGTGTTTGTAACTTGGGTTGCTGCCTGCCTGGTGGTGGCATGCTCTGCGGTGCGACAGGCACTGGGACTCAAAACAGAACCCTTCCCTAGGGCTGATGCTTGTCTCAAGGGCAAATGAAACGTTCCACGAATATGCTCTTTGGCGGGTTCTGTTTTTTTCAGAAGGGAAGTGCAGGGAGGTGGCCGGTTCCCTGTCCCTTTTCTGTTGCTTTCATCCCTCGGGACCACAAGTCACCATCCCAAACCTCTCAGAGTACGACCAAGGATTTTGCACACGGGTAACTTTAAGGTATCGTGCCTAGTGCTTAAGGATGGGGGAAAGCCTAAGCGGGGATGCTTACACCTTTTATGTGCACAAGAAAGGAGAGATGCCACAGAGTGCCTGAAACGTGGCTTCCTTAAAAATAGCCTCTTTTGGTTAATAATATGCATAAATAGGATCTCCATGCTTTTTACGGTTATGTTGAAGCTCTGCCAGCGAGAGTACAACACTCACAGCTCCCGCTGTGCTGACGTAAGGCTCCTTCTTAAATGAAAGAGCTAGCATGGAGGTTATTTACTAATGACTTACATGCTCAAGGTCTAATTTGTGAATGTTGTCAATGTAGAAACTTGGCAGGTGGACAGCGTTACTGCTTGTTTGTTTGCGGCATAAATCACTTACAAGGGTCTCAGGTAGTAGAACTTAACTAAGGAGAAACTACTTTGCTAATGCAGAAATTCATCACCCGCTGTACCAGTGCCACTTGCATGTTGATACTTAGAATAATAAATGGAGCCCCATCACATGCCCCCCGTTCTCCTCCCCCACAGTGCCCCGCGTGACTGCTGAAAAATACTGATCATGGCTCCCTCCTCTGACTCTCACCGTGCAGGCATACCTTGTCCAAGTATGTGTAGCTCCAGGTTTTACCGTCGGCAAAGACCCGAGATACGACCCTCCCCTGGCCATCGTAATCCACTTTCTCGCTCGTCGTTCCCCGTTGGACACTGGCAATCTGGCCGGTGGACGAGTAGGTGACATTAACTGCCATCAGCTTGCTGCTGGGCAGCCAGAGAGTCGGGTGCCCTGACGTGTCATAGGCGATCCTCAGCAGGAATTTACGGTGGTCATCGTAGATCTTTTCTGTCTTTGTTGTTCGATCAAAGTCAACTGAAAGGAGGTTTCTGCCGTTAACCTGTTACAACACAAACAGGATGATAACATGAATCATCCTATTCCAACGCCAGTCCCTTATTACTCTTCAGAGGCCCTGCTATTGTTTAAACACCATTTATGATGATTGATTCTCTTTGTCAGTAAATTAATTTAGCAACTTCTTGGGTACAAGTGCAAGGTAGTAGATTAACAGCTCCTTTAAAAGTTTTCATTAAGCAGAAAGAGAAGCCTGGCATTTGTTCAAAACCTCTTCAATTAAATGTAAACTTAAGCAACTGATGAGAAAAATACCAAAATGTATTTGCTTTAAAGTTTGTTCAGAAGATATGAAGGTGGTCAACATGACATCTCTGTAACTTACTCAGAGCCCCTCCCTCTGTAAGACACTGGAAAACAACTGCTTAGTAGATTAATCATGGCTCTATTAAATAAAAGCAGTAAATGTGACTCTGGCCCTTTGAAGAACAGTTAAGTAGAAGTTGGAACCCACATTACAGTAAATTATTAATGAGTCTAAATAGCAGGAGGTTACAAACATGATCATTGCTTTTGGCCCCGTGCTGAAATGTCACAAGTTTTTAGAATGCTTTTCCCTTTAATAACATCTGGTTAACTGGCAGGGACCTCAGATGCTTCACTCCCGCATCTACAGGGTCCGATAATTATGCTTAGGGTACAGATCTAGCACGATGTTGTTGTAATTGGGTCTCCGTGTGGCTCTGTGCCATGTCCAGAATCTCTGACTACATTTGGCTATTACTGTCTGGGATCCAAGGCTCATACAGACCAGCACTTGTTACTGCAAAGGAAATGTGGCCGTGGTTACACTCTACTTTAGAAACAGTCTGCAGCGTACTGAGGACCCCCGAAGAGTGGATTTTCTGTAGCAAGACAGAAGCTTTCGGATGGTGATAGCCTGGATATACCAAAAATCTGCATCGACTACTGGACTGTTTTAAACATTAAACAGGAAAATCTGAATTTTACATGAGCATGTCTTAGCTAGAACTTTCGAAGTGGACAGCTGCAGCTGATCAGTTAGACACACAAGCACACACACCACTTCCGCACCGACATCCACACCGACGTGTACGTGCACATACAATATGCATGTGTATTTATGTAAACTCTGGGATAAAACTCATCTGTGCATTCCATTATTGACATTAACCAAGCCCCATGAAAAGATACTCTTCAAGCTTAAACTTTTCCAATCAGCGGTTCAAGGGGAGTACCGTAATGGCCCTGGAAAGGTATGGAAAGGTTTACTAAGAAGTCCACGGAGCGAACTAGGTGATGTTGGAGGCAAAAAAGTACCCAGACAGACAGGGCACAGAAACTGAGAAAGGGTAGAGCCCTGGAGGGCAATCCGGAGATCTTAATGTTCCGGTTCCGTCCTTGCAGATCCAGCTGGTTGCCACAGCAGAATCTGGTGTGTAAGGCGTGCATGTGTGTGTGCATGTGGGTGCGCTGCGGGGAGGAGCCCAGGACTCGAGGAGCCCCATCTCCTTACCTAACAGGGTCTAGAGGCAGCATGACTTTGGGCTTTGGCGCCTCTGAAGCTGTCTGTCCATCTGTGAGGTGCTCGGGTGAGAGGCTGTAGGCTCTGTCAGCGATCTGACCGAATTCTGCCAGGCCAGCTAGAGGCTTTCAGGGCTTCCGTTCTCCCATGTGGAAACGCCTGCATGTTAGTCCCTGCCTTATGTGAATTCTGGGGAACTTCACGAGGTTAGGCTTGCAGAATGCTTTGCGGACCCCAAAGAGAAGCTGCTGGCTAATATTACAAATACCTACTTTAAAGCCTCTAGGAAGATTTGATTTGCCATCAGATGAACTCAACAGTCAACTGGCAGGATCCAGCTCTTCTTCAGCTTATCTTGGCACAAAATTTTTGATACCTTAGGATGAGGTTTTGCACGATTTAAATGGTTTCTTATGGTTCTTGGACGTATTTCTCCGATCGTGACTTAAAAGAAAAACCAAACAAAACCACCACCTCTGAATGTTTAGGTTTGCCCTCTTTTCTCCTTCCGTAGGTAATTCCAGGCTGGAGCCAGCCCCGTCGGACTGCCTGTGCAGTTTCCAAGGACTGTGCAGCCTGCAGGACTGCCCCATCTGTTTGCATTTTACTTTGTATTCATTTTAATTTGTATTTCAATTCTTTATTGCCTTCCTTAACCACACTTGCTCTCTGCAGTGCTGCCTCTGGTTAGAGCATGAGCAATCTGGATGGCAGACTGGACTGCAGGCCTGCTCCGACTGTGTGCGTATCAAAGGGAGCTGGGCAGAGAGCAGCGCGGGGCCCCTTCTTCCCACCGCCTGCACCCTGCCGCCCTCTTCTTCCTCTGGTCTGTGGATGTGGCTACGCAACACCAAAGCATCCGGGAGACAATCACGTGGTAGTTGCTGTGTGTGCCACCGTACCCAACATGCCGCCATATGGAAACATCTAGAAGCGTTGGGATACTGAACATCTGGGTACAAGTTTCATTTTTCCTTTTTATCCAGACAAACGCGGTGCAATGCCTTTCTTGCGTCCTCAGATCAGAGCAATGAGGAAAGAATTAGCATGTGGCTATTTCCCCCCACATTCCCAATGAGCTAAGGTTTCAACCATTTTCGGATTGTTTCCAGATACCAGTCATTGTTACTGAATATGTAAGATTTCAAAAGATACGAATAGACCTTTTGTTTCCTCTGTTCTTCCCATACACACCCAAACTTTCTCCTTCGGGTATTATAAACAAAGTGCAGAAGTCAAGGGACATTTCCATTCTAGGACACAGTCCTACTTAACTCTACCTTTATGAAATTATGGCAACGCTTCTACCGCTTTTTTTTTTTTTTTGGACAATCATAAAGGCCCGGCATTGTTCCATGTTCCAGTGGCCTTTTAAATGAATAGTTTTAATATAAAAAATATCAATTCAAATTGAATAGTTCATCTAAGATGAAAAACCTTAGATCATTACTGTACCTCCAGCTATATAAAAATGAAGCCAAATGTTGTGTTTGGAGAAGAGATCACCATGAAGTCCTTTGTGATATACAGCATTTCTTTTAAGCAAGCATGGAAAGTCCCTGTTTTCAAAGATCATGTCTAGCGTGACTGTGAGGAGATCACAGCATCCCTTGGATATGGGAATGGGGGTAGTGATCATCTTCCCTCCAGAATGCTTGAAAAACTAAGGTATAAAGATGTTAAACAACGCCTTTATGTTTAAAGACATCAAGCACCATCAGATTATATTCATGTATCTGGAATGTTATGGAGGGAAGTGAGGAAGGGCTGTCTCATTACCCAGTACACTCGGTGACAACATCACGACTCCCCTGTGTCCCTGTTGGAACATCAGCTGGTTGCAGACGGTTTTGTGTCTCTCCGCATGTCAGCCAGGGCTAACAGCATGGCACCATCCCACTCCGGGCTGCGCCGCTCGGCTCCGAGTGAGGAACAGCACAGCACGCGAACGTGACTCGCAGAATGAGCTTCAAGTACGCTATCATATGCGTGTAGGCCTTTAAAACACACTTTTGGCTTTCAAATTTTGAGAACTGTTTTTTTTAAGTGATTCACTAACTTTTTTTCCTGTAAGCATCTGAATTCTGGGAAAGTTTAGAAGATACATCTTTCTTTTCAGAATACCATAGCGGTTTTTTTTTTTATAACTGATGAAAGACTGGTTCCAAAGTCCATCACAGACAAAAAATGAGGAATATTTACCAAACATAAGAGAAAGACAAGAAATTTTTATGCCTGTGTCGTTTTTTTTTTCCAACTTAGCCACAAACAAGTGAGCTCTGGAAATACCTAATCTTTAGTTTGCAATGCTTTCCCACATCTCTCACCATTTCATTTGCTTGTGACTCCTGACTGTATTTCCCTTTCCCCTTAATGCACGTTTCAGAGCAAATGCTTTCCATGTTGCTAGTTCCTTGTTAGTTTTCCTTTTCTACTCTTTGCTTTAAACAACGTTAAACTACAATATCTGGTGTTCTATTATAGATATGTCATCTACTTAAGAGTTACGTTTGTGTATAGCAGTCAAACATTTGCAAGGATGTGCTATCCATATAGCTTCTCCCTTGGACCTAGATGCAGTGAGATAATCCATATTTTAAGACTGGCTTTTCCTCATTCATTCACTGAATAAATATTTGAGGACCCACTCTGTGTCAGGCAGCTTGCTGAATTTAGGCAAATACCTTAAGAATGACAAGAAGTTTCTGCTAGGAAATAATGAAAGGTAAGCGAGGGAATGTTCTGTTTCAGGGAAGGGTGGGAAGCAGGTGAGTACTGATCCAGTGTGCCTCGGGGGCCTTTGGTCCTTCCCCCACCCCCCCACCCTTCACTTCTCTCCCCTATTTTGGCAGACTCCGGTCCAGTCTAAGCCAGGTTTTCCTATCGTCACTCTCTCCCTAGAATTTCTCCCTTAGAACCACAGAGGAATGAAATTAACAGTCAGAGCCGGCACATCCAATCTTATCTTAAAAGAAAGAAACCCTCCCTTGTGATCTTGGCACTGTCTCTATGAGAGCAATCACACCTATCAGCTGGAAATCTCCTCCCAGTGTGGCTGAACAGGCTACTTTAAAAACAGGGCATTCTCTGAAACGACTTGCCAAGGCCATTGTGGTGGGCCCACTATTTAGAAGAAACTAACACCCATGCTTGTGCGCTCTTGTTTTTTCTTCCCCCAGAGTGAGGTATCTGCTTCATTTTGAATCAGGCAGAGAACCAGAGACGCAAGATAGGATTTCATCTTTTCCTCTACTCTTCCTGATTTCTTTTTATGCCTAGAAAAGCCATGTTACAAAGAAACAGAGGACACGCTTAGACAGAGCTTGTCTCAAAGAAGAGAAGGCAGCATATTCTGCGGCCAGTTTCCGGGCAAAGCGTGTCCCACACTCTTCCCTTGTTCTCCTAACCAGTGTGCTAAAGGGCTCTCTCTTATTTACCTGCTGCGTGGATATAAATGCCTAACGTATGCCTATGTGGTACAGAGTCTCGGGGTTAGGGTTAGGGAATATATAATCATGCCTTTTATTTGTAAAGTACTTTCACATTGTCTCATTTGATTCTGTAACAATTGTGTGACGTGGAGGCAGGGCAGGGTAAAACTGTATTTATCCATTATCTGTATCCAGTGTATTGTCTATGCTATGAAGTGTATGTCAATGACCTATATAATGTCTATGTTATAATGTCATAATGTTATGATATTATCTTGATAATATATTACTTATATTCTATATGGATTATCATGATATACATAAGGAAACAGGTTTCAGACATGTTATGATTTTCCCATAAGGTTTATTATTAGCAAAAAGTGGAGCCTGATCTAGAACCCTCGTTTTTGGAATTCTAGTTAGTGCTGTGTCTTCTCTGGTATGTGGAATGAGGAGCACAAATGTGAGCAGCATCTTTGTATCTTTTGGTGAAGGAAGTCCTGTGTCTGAGGGTAGGTGTGACTCTGTGCGTGTGCGTGCACAAGCACACGTGTCCATGTACACCATGCCCATTATAGGGAGAGCTGGATAAGATAGAGCCTGTGAACTAGCTTCCAGATTGCAATGGCCCAAGGAAGCAGGGGTCCTGGAAAGAAGTAGTAGATGGGGGCAGCCACCACTGATTCCTAGGTTCAGGAGTGGGAAAGGCGGGGGAGCTGGAGTCTACTCGGTCAACAGGCCAACCCTAGGAAAGGGACCGGAAGCAAATCAGGAGCTGGCTTCCTCTCCTGTCACTTTACCTTCACCTCTACTGTGCTCTTCCCTCTAGGTTCTCTTGCTTTTCCTCCTCACTTCTCTCTCTGAACAAGCCCCCCTCTCCAGTGTCCCCTAGCTCCTGCCTGCCACAATTCCGGAGCCAGGTGGCTTGGAGTTAGGGCATCCTGGCTCCCGCAGCCTGGGAGATGGGGGAGGTGGGAGCATACAGCACTGGTTCCAGAAGGTCATGTATTTAGAGTCCCAAACACCTGCCTTGAAATTGAAGTGACATCAGAATGTAACCTGTAAGTTGGATACTGGCTGTATGTGATCCACTGATCCTTTATTCCTTTATTTCTGTTTCTTGGAAATAGCCAGAGATAATATATAGTAGCTGTTTCTTACTCCCTCAAGGATTGTCAAGGTAAATCGTGTGGGCCTCTTATAATAATAATTTAACCATTTTTGGTGCAGGAAAAAGGACATTAATGGTATGCTCCATGTTCTGTTCTCTTTCCTTGACTTTCAGTCTTTTTAAATGGCAAGGGGAAGTATTTTTAGGAACAGTTGTCTCCATTCATCTGATAAACTAAAATCTGTTTGCTAATAGAAAGAATGAGCCAGGTTCAGTTTACAGTGTCTGAAGGTGGTTTCGTGTAACCTGTGTTTTAGTACCTATCTATGTTGTCTCTACCAAACAGCTGTCATAAATCACAGCTTGCTTTCTCGATATATTTGGTTCACAATGGGAGGGAGGGGAAAATAAAAAACACCCAACAAGGTAAGGTGGAGAACATTTTGCAAAGATCAATTACACTAGCATAATCAGAAACATCATTGCATTTCTCATAAAGACAATATAAATCAATAGCGAGGAGGCAGCACTTAGGTTCTGCCACTGATATTCTTCCACGTGAATATATTCGCTATACTCTAAAAATCTTGAGAATGCAAAGAAAGAATCCGCTTTTCAATGGCCAGCCCATCTCTTTATGATTTGGAAAACTTTCAATATTTAAGCTCTTATTTATCCTCATCCCATTAGGAAGCCATCAATCTTTACCGAGTGGCTAAAGGAAAAGTATAAGATGATCAAGATAATATTAGTAAAACAACAATGGACTGACATCCAGGCTAGTTGGGATTGTGCTCCATGCAACTGCCTGATTTCTCAGGGAAGAACTGATTTTTAACCACAGGCACACTGAGGAAAAGCTTTTCTCCAACAGTTGGCTTTTACTAAGAATGACCTAATGGCCTGACGGCTGGCTACACCTCGTGCAGGCAGGGAAGGTGCCGCCCTGCATGTGGTTCTGGGCAGATGAGGATGAGGAGGGGATGAGCGCTAGGCCCCCCCTTGGGGACACGGACGGCTGGGTGGCCGTCGCCTACTCTCTGACACTGGCTTACCCGAAGCTTCCGACCAAAGACGTTGACTTTTCCTTGGGCTTGCTCTTTCCGGAACCTCCACTCGACCAAATTTTGACCGTTTTCACCAGGAAGACTCATGTTTCTTTTGGCAACCGTCGGATTAGCCGTGCCGGCCAGAACGTGGGGCTCCGTCTGGTAGTGTGAATCGAGGCCACTGGCGTAGATGATTCTAAGGGAGCCATCATAACCGATCTGATAGCTGTTTCTTAACTGATCTGAAAGACAAGGAGCCGAAAACAGGAACTACAGATATGGATTAAACACTCGGTTGGTCTGTGCAGTTGGAAGTGATACACATTTCTTAAAATGTTGACCGAACTCCATGTATAAGGAAACAAAAAGTACCGAATGCTGTCCTTTTAAAACATATCACGACAACTTTGATTTCTGGCGTTTCGTGCTGGATAGTAAAGGCAGGCTTCAGGGGAATTTAAAATCCTTCTCCACTTGAGATTTCTTTTTCTCGTTTGCCTGATGGAATGCATGAAGGGTCATTCTCCACAGATGTGCCAGGAAGGCTCTGCCAAGAGCCACATACGTGCTCCCTTGGGAGGCTGGTGTGTCGCGGCAGTCCCTGCCAGGGTCTCAGAAGAACCCCCCTCCCCTACACCCATCCCTCCCTTATTTAAAATCTTTTGCAAAGATTTCATATCCATACGTTGCATACCAAAAAGATAAGACGATATTTCCCTGAAACTGGACTTTTACAAAAGCAAGCCATCTTCTATTTTGTAAAAAACCCCCTCTTGCATTATAGGCTATTGCCTCAATTTAAAATTTTTCAATGATATTCGACCATTTGGGGAAGAAAGGAATTCAAGCAATATTAATTTTAGATGACTGCAGAGATTACTTGAGAGAACTGGTAAAAATAATGAATCAAAGAAGCTGAAGCTTAACTCAGATTTGGTAATTATTCTTAGAGCTGTGACCTCAACAATTGCAACTGTCACGGTAAACAGGCTTTTCCAAGATTATGTCAAAAAGGAATATGGCAGCAGGTTCCGCCACGAATATATTGGATATGGACCGAAAGGGAAAAAAAAAATTTATTACATAAACGGGCACGCAGAATTTGGTGTCAAATTTCCAGGGATCACATCATATGTGGACTGAAATGCAGCATCATGTGCGGACTCAGAACAAGCTCTGTCTCAAATGACTGCAGTTCCATGGCCCTGAAAAGGACCCACTCCCCAAAACTGCAGCAGATGACTCACAAAGGGTCTGATGACGCACGTGAAGAGTTGCAGTGAAGTTGCTTTTGGAAGCTGGAGTATACGTTACGTGATCCAAGATACATAGATATCACAAAACAAACAGTACCTATAGACACGGGGCTGTTTCACCAACATCTCTAGAGGTTTATGTTTTCACCCTCCCTTTTCTGGCTCATCTTAGAACATGGGTCACCACATCCTATGGGGGGTGCTAGTGGCATTTAAGGTTACCTGTCCCAAATTAGGCTTTCATGTTTACCTTGAACCATGGTGTAGAAGGAGTCGATCGAGGACAGATTTGAAGTGATGCTGACATCCTCTTCACGGCTGGATGACTCGATGTCCACCGTGATGGCCTTGTCCATGTCCCCGTGCAGGTTTGTGACGACTCCAGTTGGAAATGTAACATTTGTCAGACGACCTTCGCTGTCATAGCTACATAAAAGAGGCATCGACTCAGTGTTAAAGAGCAAACAGCAGGTTCTCCTTACATATAAATACCAGGGGCGGCAATATCAGCTGTAGAGATTTGGAAGGATATTTGCCTTTGTGCATGAGCCATGCAGAGTGAGGACTTCAAACGTGCTTTGAAGTAATCAAAAGCCTGTTTAAAAGAGAAAAACCTCACCGGCGAGAGCAAGAGTAAACAGAAGAGGTCTCCACCTCAGCATCTTCTTCTCTGAAGTGTGACCAAAATCCTCCTGCACATCCAATTTGCTGTTTCAAAGGGAACATATTTACTGATACTAAATTCCTTAGTCTTCGCGGTATTTTCTACAAAGTAGAATTAACTCACTGTTATATCAGTTTTTAAAGTTTTACTAACTTACGCCCTCCACGGAATAGGAGTGCCATAGGAATACATGAAACTTTGTAAAATGGTATGTATACATTGTATACAATAAGTAAAAATATTCTTGTAGTAGCTTGTGACATCTTCAACAAATTAATACAATAAAGCCATTTAAAGACTTTCTTATTCCTCATTGTTGACGTACTTTAGAATGGTAAAATGGCACCTAAATGTTGGCGGGGTGGTGATACTCTATCTCGTCTGGACTGATGTCGTAGGAGTGAGCTCTTGAATGATGATTTATTATGTTTACTGAAATGTGATGTACTGTTTCCTGACATTTAATGATTAGTTGCTTTTCCAATTATACACTTACTTTTTTTTAGCATGTAAATAGAAGAGGGACATATGATTAAAATGTTAGGATATATTTTAAAAAGCTGTCCTATAATCATAAATATGCATCATTGATATAACATTTTAATAAAGAGTTGATTTTTGGGTGACTTTTCTATTTGTGGTGGCACCAGAGAAAATTTCAGAAGTGACAGGGCGGTTTGAAGAAAGAAAAAAACAGATCGCAAATTCCAGCACACGTAAGCCCGGATTTCAGCTTGATACCAAGGCTGTTCGTTAAGAAAAGGCCTAAGCGAGATGAAGACTTGCACCACGTCCTACTTAAAATAAGCCCAGACGCAGAACGGTAGAGAAAGGGTCTTCTTAGCGAAACAAGTTCCCAGGAGAGGGGAAAAATGGTGGGGACGATCCCAATAGGAGGTGTAAATTTGGGGCAACAGGGAATAAGGGGTAGAAAGAAGAACTTAAATGATACTTCGCAATAAAAAGAGAGGGTTTTAGAGGGTAAAACAAGTAGTTTTGGAAACTGTGGTTAGTACTTAAGGAGAAGATTCTAGGTAATGAAGGTAGAGAAGATTCAGCAAGGGCAATGGCATGGTAGAGACAGGAAGGAAGGAAGGAGGAGAGAGGATGTCTGCTCTGGGCCCAGGGAGGAGGTGATCCCATTAATTCCAGGGGGACAGCATCAGTCAGACCGAGGGTCTGACTGACCCGATCTGACAGTCTGCCATGCTGCTTAGCCAGCGGCACGCGTGGGCACTCAGGAGAGACAAGCAAGCAAGGGAGAAGCAAAGAGAAAGGAAATGCACCGTTAAGTGTAATCATTGTTTGGACCCATAAAAGGCAGAGCTGAAATAAAAAGAGCAACCTCCTTCCACTCCCCATCAACCCAAATACCCCTAGCAGATGAAGACATCAATGAAAGAAATCCAACATGGTTTACTGCTGTCATTGCTCCTTAAAAGAAATTACTGCTCGTGGAGAAACAAACAAGGCATAGCTTTGTGTAGGCAGAATTATTGACAAAACCAGCTTTAGGCTGAATCTTCACCTGGACAGAAATCTGGCATCTCTTTACATTTCTCGCAGGCTCTTGTGTTTTGAAGAAATGCTCCTACACAGAAGGTAGTTCAGTACCGCGTTCTCCCCCACCTCCCTCCCGTTTTACAGGTGGAAAAATGAAAACACGCCGTGCTCCAGTGACTCGATCAGGCTCTCATGGCGTCCAATGACTGGGCCATAAAGGGGCTCCCCTGCGCCGGACCCCAGGTCCAGGATCCTTCCGTAAATCACAGAGGCTACTGCTTTTTATAGAAGAGCCACCTGCAAGCACTTTGCTGATTCATTCTCGCTGCCGTCAGTCACCTGCCCTTTCTGACCCGTTTGCTAGCTTATGTTTTCTAGCTCCATTCTAATCTAAGTGGGAACGTCACCTTCCTCCTGCAGAAAGCATTTCCGCAACCTTTGCCTCTGCTCTTTCATCGGCTGACCACGTGCGCCACGTCCTGCTGGGCAGGCATTCCGTATCACGGGATGCTGAGCACATTTGGGACAGACCATGGGATGCCGCACATCCAGACTCTAACCTATTAGCCTTTGGTTCTTCAGAAAATACAAATACAAGTAGCCTTTGTAGGTGGTATACTCAGAATGACGGGGGGTAAGCCGGCATCTTAGGGGCCCAGCTTCCTGGTTGGGCCCTGGGCATCCCGAATTTGTGCCTTCTGAGCAGGGGCTGGGTCGACATGAAGGTGCAGGCAGGCTGAAGTGCTTGCACGAGGGAGGTCAGGACGGGTGCCAGGGCGGAGGGGCCCTCAGAGGTGTGGCCTTCCCGGTCACCCTCACAGGTCAGGCAGCGAGCATTTCCCAGACTTGCCAATTTTACCAACCAGGGGAAAAAACAAACAAAAAAAAACAGGGACCAACAGAGCATTTTTGTCTAAAGAAGCAATACCTGTTACCCCCTTCCTTTCATAAAGAAAAGGCCATTGAAGCAAACCAGAGGTAGAAAGGACTTAACTTCGGGGGTGAGAGACCGTTGTTTAAAAGGAGTAAATAAAGCTTGGCGAAAAAATTCTCCACATCGTTTATGTTTTCCATTTCAGCATGGATCAGTGAAAACTTTTCCCATAGATTAGCACCCATGTCAGGAGAACCAAAAATAAGATGGATGAGAGGCCCTGACATTAATTACCAGGGGACTCTGGAGAAGGGCCGGGAGAAGAGAAGTAGTCCAGGATGGCATTCAGAAGTGGCCGGTGAACCCTTCTTTACCTCGGCAAGAGAAGAGAAAACAAAGCACCAGCAGATGTCCAACTGTACTCTGGAATGCTCCAACCCTCCGTACCAAAGAGGCCTTCCCATCAAATATATGCCTCAGGACATGTTCTCTGCTTCTGTACAACTCTGTGGCTCGAGTTAATGTTGCTCGGCCTTGGTGGGGAACCAGCCCTGCCCAGCTTGTGTATCAGACATAGCTTTCTTTTATTAGCCTTTTGAACTTACAATGCAATAGGCTCTAGGGAATTTGACTAGAATATCAACTTCAGGCTCTCCATTCCACTCCTCTGGTCTCAGTCTCATAGCTTCAAATTCATAACACAGCACATTCTTTTTGCTCCTGATTGCTCCTCTTCACAAAAGACCCTCACTGGGTAAAGACAGACTCCCTCAGGCTCTTCATGACCTTCTGCTCTTTCACTGATGGGATGCCCTTATTTGATGTTTATTTGTTCGTCTGTAATTTTGATTGCATTTTTGCCTAGACTTGCTGTTTTAGCCTTTGTGGTGTACTTCTAAATCTTTTTACGTTTCCTAAGCCGCGCGATTATCGACCAATGCCCCAGAGAGTTAGAGCCTCAGCCCTTGTCAGTTGAAATGCTGTATTCGTCCTGACGTGAAATTTCCTCCCTCCCCCTTGTAGACGGAGGGTCCCACTCGCCATTTTTCCCTTCCCCATCTCTCAGATACCTCCGTTCCCATTCGCACAGCCACCCTCGATGTAAACACGCGTCTTCTTGCCCCTCCCCACAGTCACAGATAGCGGATTAATCTTCTGGAACGCCACAATTCTAGTACTTCCCTGCTTACACATCTTCTGTGGCTCCTCAGCTGAGAGAAAAATCGCCTGAGTCAGACTGTTACCAACACAATGTCAATAGACTATTGATATTGCAAATTCATTCAAGTGGAGACAATGTGCCCTTCTGGAAAACTTGCTTTAAAACTCAACAACAGGATTATCTGTTGTCTTCCGTGTTTTCCCATAAAATGGCCTCTTTCGTCAAATATTATGTTTTCTAAAGTTATCTTCTGCTTTTGAGAAAAATCTGTGTAAATGAGAGTAGGGCTTCGGAGAAGCAAGTAAACCCGAGAAGAGAAGGAATGATCACTCTGGAGAGGTGGGGCTGTTTTGGGGAGCGGTTCGTTCTTTACCCCTTACATACGCTGAGTGTGGGCTTATGATTCAGCCTGACACTGAGCTGGTCTTTCTCAAAGATGAGCCAGGCTTATGTATTTACTCATATAATGTTGGCGATGCCCCTCTCCCAAACCTTTGTTCTCTTCACCTGTAGAAAAGTGAAGCTAAAAATGTATGCTTTTAATCAACTGGTTTCTCCAGCCCTTAACCTGCTCCGAGAAGGTTAAGACAGCAGGAGATGTTGGCTTGAGGACATTCTGGAGACCTCTGGCGGGGATAAATGTTCCAGTTAAGTCCGAGTTAAGACTGGCCCTTCCCTGTCTCCCCGGGGCCATCCCAGCACTCTGGGGGCTGCTTAGTGAGGGCACATCCTCTGGTTTCAGGCTTGTGACACAGTAAGGATGACTACGAAGGAGACTTACCCAACCTGCCTTGCTCCCCACTGTCCCCCTGATACAGAGGGAGAATGTTCCCTTCCAACTACTAGAGTTCCTTAGGTTCAAATTTCCTTCCATAGTTTAACAGCCAGCAGCACCCCCGGCCAAAAAAATCCTCCCCTAATCTCGCCATCTGTTATGGCAATACTTTTTTTTTTTCACAGTGCTAATGTAGCACAACATCTTATCTCACTTCAGTGCAGGAAAGCAGAATTACTAACCCTCTCATAGCAAAACGGTGCCCAAATCCTTCCTCGATCCTCATTCCTAATGAAGGGCGTGCACAACAGCAAAAACCACAAAGTGGAGCCTGATTTAAACTTCTAATGGTGGACTCACTGGGAACCCTAATAACAAGACTGTGATTTGTAACACTGTTAACAGCCAAATAATTTACATTGACCTATTCTAGAAATGAATCTGAGGTTTAGGCATTTTAACAATTATCTCAGAGACAAGTTTGTAATTTCTTTGAGTTTCAGTAGCAATATCATCAGTAAAAAATCCGCACAAATTAGGTTCTGGAGAGAAAATGTAAAATGCTTCCATCACTCAGGAAAGCAGAGCAATCAACCAACTCCTAAATCATGAGTCCATCTGGCCCTGGGTTGACTGCTCCCTACATATCACCAAAAATGACAGGGAAAATGCAAAAGAAGAAAGACACAAAGTATTAATTTACATGGTTTCTGTCTCAGGTGTTGGGAGGATCTCGACGAGCAGGGGAGAACTGCACGGGGCTGGGGACGTGGCTAGACCTATTTACACTGCCACGCTGTGTCTCAGTCACAGGTCTTTGCTGTTGGTGACAAACCGGGACAAAGCCACTCTTCTCTTGTTCTAACACCTCAGAAAACGAGTTTAGAGAGGCAGAGGCCTGATGGACCCCTCCTTCCTCAGCTCTCTGGTCCAGCCCTCTCTCTGAGCATGGAGCCTAGTGACAGACGGTCAGACAAGACATATCGTTCAGAGATCAAATCCAAGAAAAGTGACCCGACACCTCTTTCCTTACACAGTTATGATGACCACATCGGGGAGTCGTGACAAGGACATACGGCCCAGTTTTGAAATTCATCTGCCTCAAGACAAAGGCATCCAAGTCAGGGCATTCCAGAATTAGTTCCCTTTAGGTTTGGAAGATTCTGGATTGGCCATCATTAGGAGAAGGATCAAACAAACCAACTCTGTTTATTGACTGAGCAGGGTTGAGATGAGCAGGACTCATTTGTTTAGAGAACAGGTCTCGGCTTGCTAGAGAGCTGATGTCAAGGGAAATCTGGGCTTCAAAGAATCTGTAAGACAGAACTGGGCATGCCCTCCTCCTCCCGGATCTACTCCACGGGGCCAGGAAGTGCTCGGAGGACAAAGCCACGCTTCTCTTTTGTCTTCCTCTTTTGTGTTTTGGCCCTTGTTCTGCCAAATACAGACACCCACCCGGGAAAGGGCATTGCCCTGCGCGATGACAAGGAGACTGAGGGTCAGTTGGAAAAGCTAAAAAAAAAATAGGGAGCCCATTTGGAAAGATAACATGTATTTATTATTATAAGTTGCTATTACTAACACCAGCATCATATATAAGATACTAGGTCTGACAGAAACTTGCCTAACTATTTTGGCAAAGGAGACTGGTAATTGGTGAAATTTTTTTTTTTTTTTTTTTTGCAATCAGCCTGGAAGGGACCTCTGTGAAAAGCTGGGGAGAAATGTCAGAATCACAGAGGTTTTAAAATAGGAAGGGAGTTTTGATCATTAAGAAGCCTTTCATTTCGGGATGTCTGGTGGCTCAGCTGGTTAAGCATCTGCCTTCAGCTCAGGTCATGGTCCAGGGTCCTGGGATCGAGCCCCGCACTGGGTTCCTTGCTCAGCTGCTCAGTGGGGAGCCTGCTTCCCCCTCTGTCTGCCGCTCCCCCTGCTTGTGCTCTCTCTCTGACAAATAAGTAAATAAAATAAAAAAAAAAAGCCTTTCATTTCACAGGTGGAGGCACACTTTGGAGGGGTGCTGTGACTTGCCCAAGGTCACACTGTTTGGAGGAAGTGGCCAAATCAGTCATTTGGGGGAAAAAAAAAATCAGTCACTTGGGAAGCCAGAGTTTTTGTTTCCAGGTTCCCAGCCTTTCCCCAGCCAGCCTGGCTTCTGCCAGGTTCTGCCTGGGCATTTTGGACCACATGCTAGACTGCACTATGCTAAGCTCAAACTCATAGTCTGCAAATCAGAACTCAGGGCTTGCCCACACCCTGCTTCTTCCCTGCCTCTCCCTTCCACGCAGTCACCTCAGCTGGGGAGGTCAGGGGGGTGCTTTCTCCCTCTCTGCTAGCCTTCAGTCACCAAGTTCTAGTCATTTCTTCACGGCGGGTCAGCCTCCTTCCCTGTACCTTCAGTGCCCAGCCCAAGTTCAGGCCTTCCTTTCTGAACTGGATCCGCTGTCTCCTACCTGACCGCACTACCCTCCCTTAGCCTCTCCCTTCTACGTGAAAGCCATCCTCCTGTTGTCACCAGACTGACCATATTGCCATTAAACTCCTTCACAGGAGCCCTGTCTGCCCAGGACGGAAGGCCCGCCGCACACGTCACCACAAGCCCGACTTGAGCTGGACGGCCACCTGCCCAGGTCCCACCCTCCTCCTGCCCCACAGGCGTGTTATGCTCTATGCTCGGGCCATATGTTCTTTCCAGAAGTTGCCATCCTGCCTCCCGAGTAGAGGCTTTCTCTGGCTTAGAACATTCCAGCTCTTCTTGCTAGCCTTATTTGTAATCCTTAAGACAAAGCTTAAAAATGACCCGCCTTGGGCAGTGTTTCTCGCCTCATGCCTGCCCCAGTCCCCAGCCTGACGGAGATGGTTCTCCTCCTTATTCTCACCGCACATCTAACAACTCCACCTTTGTGCTCGTCGTTCACGTGATTGTGTACTTCTTTGTCTCCCTCCGTGGACTCTGAGCTCCCTGCCAGGAGCCAATGTGCCTCTTCACTCTGAACTCTCCGGCATCTAACACTAGCATCCAATTCCCTCCGTCTAACACTAGCATCCGATTGCCCCCATCTAGCACTAGCATCTGATTCTCCAGCATCTAACACTAGCATTCGATTCTCCGGCGTCTAACACTAGCATCTGATTTCCTCCGTCTAACACTAGCATCCGATTCCCCTGTCTAACACTAGCATCCTTCTCTGGCGTCTAACACTAGCATCTGAGTCCCCGGCATCTAACACTAGCTTGCGATTCTCCGGCATCTAACACTAGCATCTGGCACATGATACATTCTTACTGAACGAACACTGTACAGAGTGAGTAAATGAAACCCAGGAAGTCAGCGGGAAAATGGGAAGTGCTTGATGTCCCAAGGGCAAGCACCAAATTCCCAGCTCATCAGCGCCTAGGAGGGTTGAAATAAATTCATAATTTGCAAATCAGTGTGCCTCTGGGACATCACACGTAACGACTTTCCTTTTCTTTAAAGTCTTGCATTTTCTTTTAGGTGCTGTAACCACTTTTGGAAAAAGTACCTCCCTTGAGGCTGGTGTTGCCTGGACCAGTCCCCAGTGGGACTGACTAACTAGGCCTGTGGGAACACCTCCATGTTAAGGAGAATGAAGTATATTTTACAAATTACATTAAAAAAGCAGAATTCCTGATTAAATTAATAAGGCTTCAGTGAGCTAATCTTTTTTTAAAGATCTTATTTATTTATTTGATAGACAGCAAGCACGAGTGGGGGGTCAGAGGGAGACAGGGAAGCAGACTCCCTGCTGAGCAGGGAGCCCGATGATGTGGGGTTCGATCCCAGGACCCTGGGACCATGACTGAGCCAGAGACAGATGCTTAACCTGCTTAACCGACTGAGCCACCCAGGTGCCCCTAAGTGAGCTCATCTTGACTTGCATATGCACATACAGACTGGTAAACTGCAGGGTGTTACCTTTCTCACTAGCTCAAATAACCCCTGCCTAAACTCATTCCTCTGGGTCTTAAAGGTTTATTCACTCATCCTGACTCGGTGTTGGTTCACGCAGGAGTTGTGTGATGCTTTCGGATACTCAGCCATTTTGTGTCCCTGGATTAGAACACTCTTGAAATCTTTCTTTTGTTACTTTGATTCTAACAATCCAGTTTAAAAACTGCATCTGTGAGTAAAGAAATTTCTTCCAATCCCTCCGGGCAGCCTTGGCTTGCCTTTACTAGAACTTGGTTCCTTTTTCCCTTTCCTAGAGCTGGAAACAGAAAGAAGTCTTCCTTCTAGCTGATGCTTGCCTTACATTCACTAAGTACTTAAAAATTTATCCACTACTCCTTTAGATAAACTACAAGTTTGTTCAGTTTTTGCTGTTTATATACTGCTTTTCATTATGAGGCTCAGATGGGAAAATCTTAGTTTATATAAGACTTAAATTCTTAACATAGGTTTAACCTGAGCAAAACCTAGTTTTTAGCCAGAGATACAATGTGGTATTTCTTTACATTAACATTTCCTCAGAAGTTTAATTTTTTAATATTTATTTATTTATTTGGGGGGGGGGGTCTCACTTTACGAACTGCAGATTTACCAACCTTTGGGATGAACCAAGGCCTGGGAAATGTGTTTTGAAGTGTGTGTGTGTATGTTTGAGAGGGGATAGTGATGGATGGGAGGGATGCTAAGTGAGGAGTTGGGGTGGTTTGAAGCATGTGGATGGTACCCCCAATCATTTTATCTTCTTCACAGACTGCCTTCCCCAACCCTGGGAGAGAGTTTGCCACAGGAGTTCTGCATTTGCAGCCCCTAGACATTCTGAAAGCATTCCAGGCCCTTGGAATATAGGCAAGGGGCTTTCTCTGGGAGGCTGAGGAACTAGGGTAGCCAGGGGGTGGGGGCCGCTGAAGCTGCTTTTATTTTGATATCATGGATGAGCCCGAGATACTGGAGAGGCTCTGGAAAATACCCAACTGTGGATCTTCAGTTCTGCAATTGTTAAAAAACAAGAAGTTCCCCTTCAGTGGTTGTCAGTGTGCAATTTCTTGTCCTGTTATCGAACGATCCTTTAAAATGGTTGGTGTACATAACTCAGTCTTAGAGTAAATCACTGGATAATCACTGTGTCAAAGGGGAGTTGCACACATATGAGGCTATCAGATTTAGACAGTTACATGATTAAAGAGGGAATTCAACACTTTTGGAAGCTGCATTTACTCACTCTTGAACCATTATGGAGCAATTTAACACATCTAGAACATTAAATTGCTAAATGGAACAACACACTGAAAGGGTTAATGTAGGCTTGCAACTGTTGAAACACTGCAGATTATCCTGAGAAAATCTGAGAAAATTTTCTATTACGTTATATACCGAGATCTACTGAAAAAAATCTGACTAATCTGTTTTTATTTTTGCTGGGACTTTTTTCAAGTACCATGAATAACATACAAACACCCTATTCCGCTTTCTGTTTTCAAACCTGGACAGAACTAACTATATCTTCAAACTAGACTGCAGAAGAAAATTAGAATAAATCGAGTATTAATAAAAGCATTGCTTTTGTAGAGCTCAGGTTAATGTTTGAAATGTATAGCAGCCACTTTCTTCAAATGCCTGCACATTTCTTTCTTTCTTTCTTTCTTTTTTTTTTTTTTACTGATGTCCCTGGGAATACACATTCTGGTTAAAAATTTAAAGCAAAATTATTAAACAATTAAACAAAATGGCAAACACGGAAATCAACCGTAGTGTTTCCCCATGATTTTAAGTGATCTGATAACATCTCTTAAAAATCATTCTCCATGTCTTAAGTGTTTCCTTCCATGAACAAAGTAAGCAGAGAACAGACAGAGGGTTAGCAGAGGGGAGGTGGGTAGGGGGATGGGGGAGCCAGGTGATGGGGGCTCAGGGGGGCACTTGTCGTGAGGAGCCCCGGGTGTTGCATTCAAGTGTTGAAATCACTGCATTGTGCACCTGAAACCAATATTATACGGTATGCTAACTACCTGGAATGAAAACAGAAACTTAAAAAAAAAAAAAAGAAAGAAAAAGAAAAAAGAAAATAAAGGGTGGTGGGGGGGCCAGTACCATTTTTAGACACGTATTTATAAAATGGGCTTTGATTTTCACGCAGTTTCTGACAGAAACAGCCTGGCAACGTAGTTTGCGGGCTGGAGTGTTTAGGCTCGGAGATCAGCGGCCCGTCACAGGAAAGGCGATTCTCTCTGTTTTGTCCCGTGGCAGATGCCTCTCCAGTGTCCCTGACATCACAAGCTCCTGCGGTAACACACGTGAGGAGGACACACCACGGCACGGATGTCAGGCTGTTTAGACAAGATTCGGTGTTCACGGGTACGGACACATCTCTTCACATTTGGATTAACTGTCACTGAGTTTTCCAAATCACCTGCGCCCTCCGTGCACTAGGTTGAGTCTGTGCTCCAGACCCTCTCTACCCTGCCTGTCTTCTCTCCTCTGAGACCCCTCTTTGATACTTTCCCAGAGTCTCAGAACTGATGTCAGGGGGAGTGATGGGTTTGCCATGGGCACAGAGGTAATTTCATTATCAAGAAATGGTACAGAAGCTCATTCTGAAATTGCTAAGCTTGGATGAGGGATGATAAAGCACCCAAATGAGAAGCTAGAGACCCAGATAGACCTACATAAATATGTAAAAGCTGAAACTCGTTTATTTACTCCCTCCATCTGAATATAGCTCATGAAAGATCACAGAGTCAGCTCCACAGATACAAAGCTCTAAACACCCAGAGTCCCAAGAGAAAAACGACCCTCAACCTGCTTCTGTATCTGTACAGATCAGTGAGGACTCACACAGCATTTAAAAAAACATGTTGTCTTCTTTAACCAAACAGAAGAGCATCAGAAAGCTATGCCCAAACAGTTTGTCTTTTCTGGGGGTGAGCAAGCAGAGAACTGTGAAATGCCATTTACTATTCAATAATTTATTCTATTGCCCCATTTCAATACACCGGATTTGCTTTTGTGTGCATTCAAGTGTAAGAACCGCAGTTTTGCTTTGGGTCTGAACGTTTCAAATAATACATTTTTAGCAGGTGAGATCTTTTTGACCATCCCGGTTATTCCAGCTAAGGAATCGTAATATGTGATCATTGTTTTTAAAAGGTGTGAAGACCAGCATGACACAGTCCCTAATACTAAGGGAAGGGAGTAACGAGGCTTATCACAGTGTCCTCACGCAAGGGGGCCCCATTAGCTAGTTGGACATCCTTTGTACTGCCTGGCAAGTCAATGGAAGAGGAGATCTTGGACGGGATGGCTTATTCAATCAGCAATACAGAGTTACTCAGTTCAAGAAACAGATCAGTCTACCTCCGAGATATCAAAGCTGAGTTACAAACCCTCTACTGCCTACTGCAGTCTTCCTATCATCCCGTCCAGCGGCACGTCTAAGAATGTTGGCCACTTCTCTTAACAAGTCACGATAGGGACATAATCATGGCAAGTAGCAAGGAGAAAAACTGCTGCTAAGGAGAAGATGCTACCTCTAGTTTTTGAAATGAAGGTACTTGTACTTTGGAAACTATCTGTGTACCCTGAAAAATCACCCTATTTTATTGGTGACTGATAAGAATCTCAATTTGGGAACTGGGTTTTCTCTTCCTAGAATCATCCTTTCTGATCACAGGTACAACAATGTACTTCAATTGCACCTTCCTGGGACACATTTTCTGTCTTTACTCCAAGCTGACTCCTTAACACCAACATTTCAGAACACAGTGCCATCAAGATGAAGTAATTCTTTTTTTTTTTAAAGATTTTATTTATTTATTTGAGAGAGAGAGAATGAGAGATAGAGAGCATGAGAGGGAAGAGGGTCAGAGGGAGAAGCAGACTCCCCGCCGAGCAGGGAGCCCGATGCGGGACTCGATCCCGGGACTCCAGGATCATGACCTGAGCCGAAGGCAGTCGCTTAACCAACTGAGCCACCCAGGCGCCCAAGATGAAGTAATTCTTTCATTAACTATTTTACTAATACACCAACTGAGGAAGTTCTGATTGTACAAAGCAAACGAAACTTCAGTAAACATGTAATATTGGGTAAATATATTTAAAAATGTCAACAACAAAGAATGAAAATTGTTAATGTTTTCAGCATTGACTCTTGGTACAGAGAGGTCCAAACTATCTCAGAAATCGAGTGAGAAAACTTTATAGGGTGCTCTTTCCATGGAGCCTGGGCAAGAGCCAGTGATGGGTTCTTTCGGGCTCTTCTGTAAAAATAAATATTCTCTTGTCTACATCGTTGGCTTCTCTCTCTATTCCTTCGACCAACAAATAGTTATTGGAAGAGTTCTGTATGCACTGCGACATTCCGGGAGTTGTGGGAGCCACAAAGATAATTAGTTTGCATTTTATAAAATGCTTTCACATTTTATTCTGTACTCACAGCAGTACTGTGGCACATTACTGGTAAACTAAAGTTTGTACCGAGAAAAAAGTAATACAATTAAAACATGTAAGGTAAGTAATTGAGCTAATTCACTTTTACAATTTCCTTGGTAGAAAGGACAGCAACTGTACTTTAATCAGTAGGCAGATTTATTGATCCTCAGGTCTTCTGCGAGCTGTTTCTGTCCTAGAAAGCTTTTAATTTCAAGGCTTTTAAGGCACTAGGCTAGGACGAGAGCCGGACATGTACAGGTGGGAATTTGGGCCGAAAAGTTTAATTTCTCTTTGCGAAAGAGGAATTTGTGCAGAAATATGATTACAAAGCCTGTATCAGCTCTAGGGACTGGGGTCATGGAAGTCACAGAAAACAGGTGTTTTTCAGTTGGGAATGGTGATTCTCCCCCCCGCCCCACCCCACAATCTCCTTGTGGTTTTCGTAGAATTCTGACCATTGTCAAACCTCCCATATCCCTTCTTTATGAAATCACCAAATATCCTTCTAAGGTCTAACTTAAACACGCAGTATTGCACAAATACGAAGGGGAGTGTGACAAATATTACTAGCTTTCTGGGAGTGTGCTGGCTCATCAACGATGGTGAACACCGAGGAAATCTGGGAGGGAATTCAGACGCCCCGGCTGCGCACCCCCTGCCCCCCAGCACCGTCACCCAGTCACGTGTCCAAGCCAGGAGGTAGTAAGCAGAAACTCTCCTCAAGACTGATGGGGGGAGACAGGGGTTAAGCTTACCCACCCACAGCTGCCAACAGACGCAGACAAAACGCGCTGTTCTGTCTCAAGAGGGAGGGCTATCAGAGGGGCTGCCTGCAAATGGCATTCCCCTCCCTTCTTTTGTGCGCTTACTTCTGAATGTATTTTAAAGTTTCTGAAGCTTAGGGGCACGTGCGTGGCTCAGCCGGTTAAGCAGCTGCTTTCGGCTTAGGTCATGATCCTAAGGTCCTGGGATGGAGTCCTGCCTCGGGCTCCTTGCTCAGTGGGGAGCCCGCTTCTCCCTCTGCCTGCCATTCCCCCTGCTTGTGCACTCTCTCTCCTTTCTCTCTCTCTGATGAATAAATAAATAAATAAAAACTTAAAAAAATAAAAAAAATTAAAGTTTCTGGAGCTTAGATAGAAGAGGTGGGCCCTTGCTCTTTCACAGCCAAAGTGTGAAAATGTATAAAAAGAAAGAAAAAAGATCACTTGTTATTCTGACATGTAGATTCTGAATTACTTGGGTTAAGTGCCCTATTTTCATTCTCAGACTGTAACACACTGTTTTGCAAAATGCAGAAATGTTTCTTAGACATTTTTTAGTCACATCTTTTGCTGCAGACATCCAGAGAACAAGTGATGAAAGCATGGTTTTTAAAAAGCAATATTTCTGTTAATTTTATTAGAGAAATGATTTTTCAAGCACTGATTTACTAAACCACTATATTCTTAAATTATAACCCCAGTATATTTGTATGTATAAATATATGCAGTTTTATATTTGGAAAAATATTTTAATAATGGTTTTGGTAATAAGTTGCCTTCACTTAGCTTATTTATGACTTAATAGTTATTCTTTAAATATGATGTGTAACGAATTTGTATCGGTGAAGATATGATTGTGATGTATTTGTTAATTACAAATTTATTCTTTAAAACAATGCTTGCCCCTTATACTCACGAGATTGGCTTGCCAATTCAACGTCTACTTTCGTTGGCTGTGCTGATTCTGAACTAAGTTTGGGGTTCTTGGAGAGTGTCTGCTACTGGAGAAATATAGGTTTTTGTGTGCCACACTTTAAAAAAAAAGGCAAAAATCCTGAATTTGTTTATACCAGTCCAGATCAACTCTACCAATCGAGTATATCCCTTTCTCTAATTTTTCCAAACTTGATTAAAATTCCTTTGTAGGTCACAAGTAAACCACTGTATCTGCTGCAATAAGTTCACGTGTCAGCAGTAACCCACACGATAAACTTCTATGCAGTGTCAATTCCCGGAACAAATAAGGACACATTCAAAAGTGGCCCACAGAGCAGAGCTTGAGTCCTAGACTGTACTAAAAACTTATTGCTCTATTTTATTTTTCCTCCCTGCTTTGAACTAAACCAAAACCCTACCAACGCCACCATGATTTCCTGAAGGTCTTATAATCAGAGCAGCTCTCCTGCCCAGTCTCATCTGATGGTAGCACTTTTCCTACACTCTTTTTTGCCTCTTTGGCAATATAGCCTGCTATCACTTTGAAAATGGTGCAAAGGAAGTGCTTTCCATTAACTTCCAATTTATTCCTTTCCTATTGCGATCCTAAAATGAGCAAAAGGAATGCTAAGAACAGAATTTTAATGTAATTCAATTGAAAAGGTTTGTTCCTCTGACAAAATCATGCTGCTGGGGAACATTCATTTTATTAAAAGGGAACCTGTCAAAAAAGAAAAGCAATTCAAGCTACAGGAGAACTCAGCTTTATGTATAAGATCCATTCCCGAAAAGTTGTACGGAAAATATTTGTATATTGGATCATTTTTTTTCTACCGACTTTTATTATAATTTTAGAGTACATGTACTCCTACAGAAAATACTTCTGCTTCAGCATATCATTGTAAAAATCACACCAAGGAACTCAATATTCATTTCAAGGACTATTTTGCATTTGTCAACATGCCATCTCTGTACATCTAATTTCTCCTTATGGTTTGTGTGATGTTAGTGAAGTGAACAGTAATCGAAAATGATTTTACATATGCGTTCACTGCAAAGTACATATCCCATAAAATATACAATGGCCGATTCTCATTTCATTCTGACTGACCTCACAGAATGTGACTGTTCAAATAGCACCCCCCCGGGCCACTACTCACATACTTAGTACAAGAATATCTTGGCAGCATGAAACTCATGCTTTTTCATACGCCTTCCACAGCAACCAGCACTTGCTGATTTGCATTTAGTGGAAAGGTCCTTTTAGTGCAGTTTAGATTCTCCCATAACTGATTATAAAAAGTCAAGGCCTTCTATTGGATAGGAATGACGTCGGCAGCATTGATATAAACCGCCAAATTCATTGTGAATGTTTTTAACGGTCCTCTTCAGTGACAGCTTTCTCAAAGGGGCAAATGTAAGCCCAAAGTGTTTATGCCAAAAACCAAAGCTGTAGCGTATTTCCCCCAAATTTTGCTGCTAATAGGTTAGGTCTGCATGAAGCAAAATGTTAATCCTTAAGCAGAGGTAGACTGACCGGGAGGCCAATGATGTGGAAGCTTCAGAACCTCTCATTGCACGGGCCCCTCCTTTGGTCTAATTTTGTCTTCTTTTTCAGAGAGCGAGGGATCCCCAAATTATAGAAGCTCCAGGTCCCCCCAAACCTGGACCCCACCTGCCCTTGAGATTATATCATTATTCTTAGATTACATTACTCTTATCACAGCATTTTATAATCAGAGCAGAATTTGGATATACTTACTCAAAAAATGTTGTCCATCCAGTCTCATCGCTTTTGGTGGCTAAAAGGCCACTATTGCCATGGTAAGTAAACAAAACTAATTCTAGTCCTTGAGCGGTCATGCTTTTCAAACATCCATTTGTTCCTATTGTCAACCATATGACTTGGTTATCCGGAGACACCACTCGAACTGGCATCCGATTCGGGTCCCGTCTAATTCTGAGAGTATTGCCATTGCTGTCTGTCACAGCAGTTACATCGTTATCATTGCTGTAGCTAAAATTATACAGGTAATCACCAGTGACTAAACTTACAGTATACTGGTGAGTGCCATTGATGTCAAAGATATAGAGTTCCTGGTCGGTTGGGGAGGCAACTTCGTAAAAGTTCATAGAGTTAAGGAAGGGCTTGTTCTTCGACACGGCCCGGATCCGGATGTTGCCCAGGTCCGCAATGTACAGGGTACCATCGGGGGAGGCGGCCAGGGAGGACGGGGCACTGAGCTTGGCGTCTTTGGCGTACCCGTCTCCGCTCTGGTAACAGTCGCAGTTGGCGTCATTTTTGCAGTCACACTCGGAAGGTATCCCCGCCACCAGCGAGATCTCCCCGTCCGTGGTGACCTGCCTTATCCGGTTAATTTTCTTCTCGTCGGTTTCCGTGATGTACAGGACCCCGCTGTACGACACGGCGATGGCGGTGGCGGATTCCAGGGTCGTCTGGACCGCATGCTTCCCCACGGAATATTCCACCCCTGGGACCTGGCAGTGCATGGGCCGTCCAGCAGCAATGCGCACTTGGCGGTTCTCAGTGATCTGCAGGACTACGTTATTATCCAGGACATAAATGGAGTTATCCATAGGGTTAATGGCGAGGTCAGTGGGCCACTCCAGACGCACCTTAATAAAAAAAGAAACGGCCTGGTTAGTCCCTTGCTGTGCGGCAGTTAATTTGCCAGAGGAGTAAATTAGAACCATTCAAGGAAATTCCCCTTAATTTGATAAACTGTTTTAAAATTGTCTTCTGGCATAGCTACTGTAAAATAAACTTAAACATTTCGAGGGGAGACAAATGGAGGAAATAACATTTTAGTTAAAAAGGCAGCTCATTGGAAGATTTGCACGTTATAGCCAACAAGCAAACGAACCTCTAAGCAGTGAGTTAATAGGTATCAATGAGATATGAACACATATGTTCCTTCAGCTGTAATAACCACCGAACGTCGAGGCTTTCTAGGTTATGAATACATGAGTGTTCTATTGTGTTTTCAATCAGGCCAACAGTAAAGTTCCTCATTCTAAATATAAGTCCCGTGGGACTAATCATAGTGGGTTCTCTCTACTACTTAAAGAGCTCATGCAATCAAAAGATTAGAGATTTAAGCTGTTTTGTTCTTTCTGGACTATCTGCCTGTTGCTACTTTACTGGTATTTTATTACGGATGCTTTAGCGTTTCTTCGTGCTAATTATTCTGTAATCTCATTGAATTCATCAAACGCAGAACGACAGAAGAAAACAGCTTTTTATTAGCTCCTGAGAAACATTTAGATGGAACAGCTTTAATACCACGAATGCCACACATGGTATATCCAGTTTAATATGGGGCCATCACAGACTACCGACCTAGTCAACCCAGACGCTCAGAAGGAAAACAAACAATGCAGCTTAAGATTTTAACTACCTGGCTGATGTGCATGCTGGTGTCACAGGTTAAAGGTCTGGCTGAAGTCAGATCGTTAGAGCCCAGGAGAGTTGATATGATCCCATTTTGATCAACTTTTCTGATCATGGTTCCATCAACAAAGTAGATCAATCCATTCTTATCAATCGCCATTCCTTTTCCAAGAGAAGTAAGCATGACCAACTTTTCAAACGGGATTCATTTTTAGGCCCATCGTTAAATTCAACATTCAACGCCAGGGATAACATGGGTGATAGGTACCAGGTAAGGTTGTAGATTGCAAATACATTAGGAAAAACCCAACAGAGGCATTTATAACACAAATCTATGTAAAATGTAATAAAGAAATAACCAAAATTTGTAAGAATCTCCACTTAGTGTATGAATCATAGAGGCGCTCCCTGCATCCTAAATATAAAATTAAAACTTCTGTATAATGCTGTTATCTATCAATTATAGAAACAGGTCAGATTCTTTTACTTGGAACTTAGAATAACTGTATTCTAACAAAAATAGATCTGAGCCAAGGGTAGCGTTTCGTTGACCTTGTTACAATGAAATTTGCTATTATGAATAATTCAGTACAACAAATGCTTTTTTTCCAGTCCTTGTTCACATAGTAGTTGCTAGCTATAATGAAAAAAAAAAAAAAAGCCCCAAACCAAAAAACAATGTAATGAATGGCATAATACATGAGCAAGGAGTCAGTCCCAACTGGTTTAAAAGCTAGAAACCTTTATCACATAGAATTTTACCCCTTGTTACCTCTAGAAATTCCTCACAGCAAGCATTTTTTTCCCATGGCATAGAAACAAAAGTTTAATAGCTCCAGACTGGGTGAGGACTAATAGCGTTGCTTAGTGATGGTTTTTAAAGAGGCCTGGGACTCATTCACGACAAAGAGATTCCAGGACAATGAAAGAATCTGGACACTTCCTTGAAGTTTAACAGGATGTGACCTGAATAATATGGACTAGTTGCTTTATTCTTTGAAAAGTTGAAAAAAAATGATATGATAAAAAAAATGCCACGAACCCAGTATTTACTGTAAAATCAACTTAGGATTCTGGCAGTTTCTTGCTTCACGGCTTTGAAAAACACTGGATGTGAAACAGCTTTCTAGAATACAGTTGAGGGTAAAATGTTAGATTCAGCATTAAACACAATCAGGCACTAACTGGGTTTTCTCTCTATATATATTTTAATAAAAAGAAATCCTCAAATTGATAAATGCCAGTACCTTTGGGACTCATGAGTGTTGCTTCTATGGCCTTCCCCCCATCTCCACATCTGGCTTCATCGAATGGAAGGCACTGCTCCCCGGTCCCAGCGACCACTTCAGCATTTTTAGTCAAATCTTTTGTACCCGTAAGTGACTTTGGGCGATAAATTCTGCGGGTGTTCGTGTCAGAAACATACAAATCTCCTGTGACTGGATCGGTTGCCAGGTAGTATCTATGAGCTGGGTTGCTGCTGAAAAAAAAAGGATCATACGTAAACATCCCAAGACAGTTACTCCTAACACACAGGGGAGAATTAAGAGCAAAACAAAACAGATCATGAGGAACTGATTATAAACCGAAATCCATTATTAAAGACCGGAAAATGAACAGCATATTTAATAACGACGTCAAAGAATGAGAAGAATTGAAAGCGAACTCTGATAGGACTGTTGTCCTCCCTTGCTTGTGATGGAGGATTTAATTTATTAACTTTATTAAAACAGCCATCTTGAAAATAATCCCCTTTAGAAGGCAATATGTTTTTAGCCTAAAACAAAGAGAGAAGCAAGTTCTCTAAAATCCTTTTGGTTTGATGAAAAGCCATTAATAAATTGCCCTTGAGTGATAGACATGAAGTTTATTCTGGGGGGAGGGTGTCTCTGTCCAACTCCAGGGAAGCAGAACTGATTCCGCTCACACCTCATCACAGGGAATTCTCCTGTTTTGCTACAAATCCAAATCACACGAACACTTGCCCCTCACAAAAGTAGCATTGTGTCTGTCCTGGTTGCTCTAGCATCATCCAGAAAGGCGATCTGATGCAGTTATGACGTTTGTCTGGAGCTAGGGGGTGAAATACTAAAATGAGGTCACTCATGTGCAGGAGGCCATCTCAGTCGGTGGCCCAATGCAGTGAGCCAGAACGGTAAACCCATCAGTTTTACTTTTAAAATTGTAAATTAAGCGGCTCTGAGACCTTTCTATGAATTTGGTGAGATGTAGGCATTTTTCACAAAATACCATGCCTCAATTTTATACATATCAAGGAATGCAAATGTAAACATCATCAAGGACTGGACAAACTATGACACTTAGCTGGAATGAGAAAGTTAATCTCCTGATAAACACTCAACACCACGTTCTTAGGGTTAATGTGATTTTGTACATGGTGCAAATAATGCCTTCTAGAAAAAAAATTTCCAAAAAGAATTAAAACAATTTGGTGTCCCCATAAAGATGTCAACAGATAAGAATCCCCCACATTATCTTGATAAACTTGGCTTTACTAACTTTCTCTCCTTCTCTCTCTACACACACACACACACACACACATTTTATTCTTGTTTCCATTTATTTTATCTGTGAACATCTAAAAGATGTAGTAAAAATCGAACTATATGAAAATGTTGATTCTAAATAATGGTGTAGGAGTCTCCTCATTACAATTAGGTTCTAAGGAGACAATTCTCACCACTTAATGCTCTTCCTCTTAAGTGGTGAATACATGTACTTTATGGGTCCTGTGAGAGAGACCGCTGTTAAAACAGCAAGTTCTTGGTTTCATGAGTGTGCCTCACATTGGTGGGTGCACAGCTGGCCACACGTGGAATCTGCATGGAATCTTCTGGAACTCTGAAAAGGCCTATGGCTATGACGTGGATTTAATGGAAACACTGAGACACACAAAGCCTTGAATAACTTCAGGTTTCGGGTCTCCTTTCTAGTCTTCAATATCTTTTAGTAACGAGACATTTTTGAGCAAGAAGTCTTGAGTGGGTAAATATGTGTAAAAGGGTGAACACTGAAGCAAAGGATTCAAAGAGATACAAGTCATTTGAGGTAAGACCATTTCAGACCTACTGGGTTTTACCAAATGATCACCTTGCCATGTTAAGTGTTATTATGTCACTTTTCTAAATTGATGCCTGAAATTTTTAATGCACAGACATACTGTGTTCCTTGATGTGGTAGTTTATTACTTTGTAACTAAGTGAAAAGCTACAACATATCAATATAACCTTCAGGGCAATTTTAAGAGGTTATTTTCCCCCTAAAAACAGCCTAATATGGACAGAGCTGGTCTTTCAGATCTACAGTTGGTGACAAGGTTGCAACTCATCCAAACTGGGTCTATTTTGAGGGACATGACACTGGAGAGACTTCTCTGGTCTTTCCTCTCTCTCCAATTATATACTAATTATAAATAGATAGCTGGTTATGAGAACACACACACACACACACACACACACACACACACACACACACACACACACACACACACACACACACACACTTCGTTTTCTTGTCGGCTGTGTATCTATGAGCATGACCCCTAGACCAGACCGCTGGGATGTGAATCTTAGCTTCATCACTCACTAACTGTATGAACTTGAGCAACCTATTGAACTTACCTGTGCTTCAGATTCCTTATCTGTAAAGGTGATAATAACAATAGTACACATTTCATAAGATGAGCTAATACGGAGAAAATGTTTAGAACAGTGCCTTGTACATAATACACACTCAATAAGCATTAGCTATTCTTAATACTTGCTTTTGTTCTGCCCCTCTCACACTGCTCTATGTCTTTTGCCTTGTAACTCTCTATAGTAGAGGAGTGTAATATAATTATTGTTAATGACCTCAAGTATGACTAGCTTTCTGAAAATGTTACTAAGGAAAAAATAACTAGTTAAACTTGGGATGCCTTCAAATTTGTTTTCTTGGTCCTGCTGTTATGCTATAAGATCCTAAACTATTAAAACAATGCAGACCCTTCTTTAAACATCCACTTGGAATTGTTTCTAGAGTAAGGATGATAAAGGTAAATGAGTAATGCAATCCAGTGTAAATTCAGTTGGAGTTAGGTATTCGTATGAAATACCTTTATAAAGCCACAAGGTCACTTTTAAGAAAATAGTATCAAGAAGTCTCTCTCGCTTTCACATGTACAAAGGGTGGGAAGGTACCAACTCCAGGAGGGCAGGCCAGGATCTTTTTGTTTCTCAGTGTTGAAGGACGATCATCAATCGTTCCTCTGAATTTTCAGAGCCATATGACTTGGTCTTCAAATACATATGGTTTGGCTCAAGGACAAAGACCTTTGGGGTACTCTGGGAATATTCAGTAATTTTTCAAGTGGAGGATAATATGCAGAATTATTCATTTAAATGACATCCAAGCCCAGGGTTAGGGGGACTTAATCATGAAATCCTTTTCACCCTCTTTACAAATCTTTTCTAAAATATCTGTTGAAAAGGCTATTTGTAGCAAAATCCTTCAAGAGCAACCTCTAGGAGATAGTTTTTAAAATAAAGAATATTAATTCAATTTTTCAGTCCAAAGATATATAAAAACAAAGCAAAACTTAGATCATGATCTCCCCATCTATTTAACCCACTTATAAACTATATAGAACTGTACAAAATGAAAAGTGAAAGGACTCTCCCTTGTCCCTTACCTCCAATATTTCATGATAAAAAAAGCATCTATCCTAAAAGACGTATCTATTTATAGACATATACATATGTCTATAAATACATCATGCACCAAAGCTGTTCTGCACCTTGCCTTTTTCATTTAATAGCGTATAAGGGAGAATTTTAATACTGAGCAGTTCTAACTATATAAATCATGGTTTTACAATAAAGGAGAATAAAAACTTCAGGACCCTGATGAAGGATGATCTAAAAAAAAGGGGTGCTTGGGTGGCTTAGTCGGTTAATCATCTGACTCTTGATTTCAGCTCAGGTCGTGATGGAGCCCCGCGTCAGTCTCCACTCAGCAGGGAGACTGCTTGAGATTCTCTCTCCCTCTCCCTCTGCCTGCGTGCGTTGTCTCTCAAATAAATAAATAAAATCTTAAAACAAAAGAATTATATACAAACTATACATGATTTTTAGGGGCGCCTGGATGGCTCAGTCATTAAGTGTCTGCCTTCAGCTCAGGTCATGATCTCAGGGTCCTGGGATCGAGCCCCGCATCGGGCTCCCTGCTCAGCGGGAAGCCTGCTTCTCCCTCTCCCACTCCCCCTGCTTGTGTTCCCTCTCTCGCTGTGTCTCTCTCTGTCAAATAAATAAATAAAATCTTTTAAAAAATTATACATGATTTTTCATGATGTGCTTCATTTTGAGAATAAAAAAACCAGATCTTTGAAGTGGCTGCTTGAGCTATAGGACATGAGTCCAAAAATAGTGGACATTCGAGTCATAAGCTTTGCCTTTACTGATGTCAGTTTTATTCCAGTGGGATAGTAATAAGAGACTGTCCGAAGTGGTGCTTACATTTGCCATTTCCTGTCCTGAAGCATCTCCTTCTTTGAAGACACAGAGATGTCTAAATCAAGCAACATATGTCAATGGTTTTAAAAATGTCTGCCAAATGAAAGCTCTAATTTTGCACACAACTCCATTGTCCAGAATAACAAATGTGGAGGAGTACAGAGTCTTGGAGAAGAGAATTTACCTCTGGAAATATTCCCCCACGGAATGGTAGGAAATGAGAACTGGATGAATTCTCTGCAGTGCAGCCTAGCATGGCAGATTAGAGCTGCTTCTTAGAGCCCAGCCCCTTCTAAATGAAAAGAGGGATCAGTACCAAGCACTAAAAGAAAAAAAAGGTGAGTTTGGAAACTTTCAGTTGACTGGATGCAGAGAAGCTCTGAACAATATATGGGATGGGTCAGGGGTTCAAGGACACCGGATGTAAGCAAGAGCTTTCTGACAGATTGAGCTAGCCCTTGTGCTCCGAATTCCTGAAAAGCCAAAGCCCTCGAGAGGCTGGTGCACTAGTACAAATGGGTGGTGAGTTTTTAGGTCAACAATAGGTCTCATGTGGAAAATGTGAAGCTACAGTGACTGAGTGTGGCTGAACAAAATGGATGGTTTGCGGGAGTCCCTGTTCACCAGGAGAAGCACCACGGCCTTCTTGTACAATTGATTGAGATTTTCATTTCAGAGAGGTTTAGGATAATATTAAGATTTTCGACTAAGGGCAGCAAAATCAAAGCAAGTTAAGAACCTTTAGTATCCTGCACCTTGATGTATCCATCCTGCACTGCCTAGATTATCACGATTCCCTAGCGAAACTTCTCCATGGACACAGATCAAGCGGTAAACACCGACTAGATGTGCTTATTCATTCTGTCATAATTCAACCTTCTTAGACTAGAGAAAATACTTGCAAAGAACAAGCTATAGAATAGATTTCATTAGTACTTCCATCTTTTTATTGGAAATTGTGCCATAGCCCTTAGAACACAGAAAAGAGTGAATTATATTTGTGGATGACAATAAAATGCCTCTTTTCTGGCAACTAAAACTTTTTATACTTGCAAACAGGGTTTTGGGATGTGGTATTTCTGTGCCTGTTTGATTTTTAAATATTAAGTCAATAAGAAGTGCTGAATCAAGAGGGTAGAGCAAGATGGCGGAGGCGTAGGAGACCTGGATTTCGTCTGGTCTCAAGAATTCAGCTGAATAGGGATCAAACCATTCTGAACACCTACGAACTCAACAGGAGATTGAAGAAAAGAATAGCAACAACTCTGAACAGAAAAGCGACCACTTTCTGGAAGGTAGGACGTGCAGAGAAGTGAATCCAAGGCAATATTCGGGAGGATAGACGGCGGGGGAGGGGGCCTCCGTCGCCGCTTCTGGCAAGTGCTAGAGCCGCGGAGCACAAAATCGGAACTTTGAGAAGTCGGCTCCGCTGAGGGACGTCGCTGCAGTGGCTAAGCGGGGGGTGGAACCCTCGCGGGACAGTGTGGTCTCAGGACCCTCGGGGTCACAGAAAGACCGGGGGTGCCTGAGTGCGGCAGAGCTCCCAGGGATCGGAGCGGGGAAGCCGGCTGCAGAGACGGAGCCGAGGCGCGGGCTCTCAGCTCGGGGTTGCCATAAACTGTGATCCGCGGCCCAGTCGGGCCACTGCTCCTCCAGCAGGGACCCAACAAGCGGCAGAGCCGGGGAGACTCCCCTTCCTCCCCCGGGAGGAGGGGCGCGGGAGCGCACCGCAGGGATCTGCTGGGTTTGGAGACTCCACATGGGGTCGGGTGCCAGAGATAGAAACGCTCGGTCACAGGCCGGGTGAGCACGGGGTGCGGCCGGAGACCGGAGACACGGGAGTGACTGACTGCTTTTCTCTGGGGACGCACTGAGGAGCGGGGCCCCGAGTTCTCGGCTCCTCCGGGTGGACATTGGGAGGCCACCATTTTCACCCTGGTCCTCCAAAGCTGTACCGAGACCTTGCAGGGAACAAAAGCTCCTGAGAGCAAACCCGAGCAGCTTGCTTAGCCCGGACCGACAAGGGCGGGGCAATTCCGCCTCCGGCAAAGACGTTTGGGAACCACGGCAACAGGCCCCTGCCCCAGAAGATCAGCACGAACAGCCAGGAAGCCAAGACCAAGTTTACCGATCAATGAGAACGGCAGAACTCCAGCGCTAGGGGAATACTGCACATGGAATTCATGGCTTTTTTACCATGATTCATTTCAAAGTTAATTTTTTTAACTTTTTTTTGAATTTTTCTTTTTCCCTTTTCCAACCAACATCTTATCAATCCCTTTTTTAAAAAAAACATTTTTATTTTCATTTTTAGAGTCATATTTTATCCCTTCACAGTAGTTACCTTCATTTTTGGCATATATATATATATATATATATATGTATATATATATATATATATAAGTTGTTCTCTCTTTAAAATTTTGAGATACAGTTTCTTCTAACATATCAAAATAGACCCTAAATCTCTAGTGTATGGCTTTTTTCCAGTCTCCTGCCCGATCACATTCTCTCCCCCTTTTTTTATCTTTCTTTTTTTTTAATCCTCTTATTTTTTTAAACACCTTCTGATCAATTCCTTTTTTAAAATTTTTTATAATTTTCATTTTTACAGTCATATTCCATCCCTTCCTCATATCAACCCTTGTTTTGTACATACATAGGTCTTTCTTTAAAATTTTAGGAGGCACTTTCTTCTAATAGACCAAAATACACCCAAATACTAGTGGGTGGCACTGATCTACGCACCAGCCTGATCATATTTGATCATATTCTGTTTTTTTTGTTTTGCTCTGTTTTTGTTTGTTTTTATCCTTTTCTTTTTCTTTTTTTTCCTCGTTCTTTTTTCTTTCTTTTCCTTTCTTTTCCCCTGGTTTCAGGTCTTTTCTGATTTGTTTAGAGTATATTTTCTGGGGACGTTGTTAACATGTTAGCATTTTGCTCTCTCATTCATCTATTCTCCTCTGGACAAAATCACAAGACGAAAAATATCACCTCAACAAAAAGAACAAGAGGTAGTACCGTCGGCCAGGGGACCTACTCAATACGGACATTAGTACGATGTCGGACCTAGAGTTCAGAATCATGACTTTAAAGATACTAGCTGGGCTTGAAAAAAGCATGGAAGTTATTAGAGAAACCCTTTCTGGAGAAATAAAAACTAAAATCTAACCAAGTCAAAATCAAAAAGGCTATTAATGAGGTGCAATCAAAAATGGGGGCACTAACTGCTAGGGTAAATGAGGCAGAAGAGAGAATCAGCGATATAGAAAGACCAAATGATGGAAAATAAAGAGGCTGAGAAAAAGAGAGAGAAACAACTACTGGATCACGAGGGCAGAATTCGAGAGATAAGCGATACGATAAGATGAAACAACATTAGAATAATTGGGATCCCAGAAGAAGAAGAAAGAGAGAGAGGGGCAGAAGGTATATTGGAGCAAATTATAGCAGAGAACTTCCCTAATGTGGGGAAGGAAACAGGCATCAAAATCCAGGAGGCACAGAGAACCCCTCTCAAAATCAATAAAAATAGGTCAACACCCCGACATCTAATAGTAAAACTTACGAGTCTCAGAGACAAAGAGAAAATCTTGAAAGCAGCTCGGGAGAAGAGATATGTAACCTCTAATGGTAGAAACATTAGACTGGCAACAGACCTATCCACAGAGACCTGGCAGGCCAGAAAGGACTGGCATGATATCTTCAGAGCGCTAAACGAGAAAAATATGCAGCCAAGAATACTATATCCAGCTAGGCTGTCATTGAAAATAGAAGGAGAGATCAAAAGCTTCCAGGACAAACAAAAACTAAAGGAATTTGCAAACACGAAACCAGCCCTCCAAGAAATATTGAAAGGGGTCCTCTAAGCAAAGAGAGAGCCTAAAAGCAGCATAGACCAGAAAGGAACACAGACAATATAGAGTAACAGTCACCTTACAGGCAATACAGTGGCACTAAATTCATATCTTTCAGTAGTTACCCTGAATGTAAATGGGCTCAATGCCCCAATCAAAAGACACAGGCTATCAGATTGGATTAAAAAACAAGACCCATCCATATGCTGTCTGCAAGAGACTCATTTTAGACCCAAAGACACCCCCAGATTGAAAGTGAGGGGGTGGAAAACCATTTACCATGCTAATGGACACCAAAAGAAAGCTGGGGTGGCAATCCTTATATCAGACAAATTAGATTTTAAAACAAAGACTGTAATAAAAGATGAAGAAGGACACTATATCCTACTTAAATGGTCTATCCAACAAGAAGATCTAACAATTGTAAATATCTATGCCCCTAATATGGGAGCAGCCAATTATATAAGGCAATTCATAACAAAAGCAAAGAAACACATTGACAACAATACAATAATAGTGGGGGACTTTAACACCTCCCTCACCGAAATGGACAGATCATCTAAGCAAAAGATCAACAAGGAAATAAAGACTTTAAATGAAACACTGGACCAAATGGACTTCACAGACATATTCAGAACATTCCATCCCAAAGCAATGGAATACACATTCTTTTCTAGTGCCCATGGAACATTCTTCAGAATAGATAGATCACATCCTAGGTCATAAATCAGGACTCAACCTGTACCAAAAGATTGGGATTATTCCCTGCATATTTTCAGACCACAATGCTTTGAAACTAGAACTCAATCACAAAGGAAAGTCGGAAAGAACTCAAATACATGGAGGCTAAAGAGCATCCTACTAAAGAATGAATGGGTCAATCAGGAAATTAAAGAAGAATTAAAAAAGTCATGGAAACCAATGAAAATGAAAACACAAAGGTTCAAAATCTTTGGGATACAGCAAAGGCAGTCCGGAGAGGAAAGTATATAGCAATACAAGCCTTTCTCAAGAAACTAGAAAGGTCTCAAATACACAACCTAACCCTACATCTAAAGGAGCTAGAGAAAAAACAGCAAATAAAGCCTACACCCAGCAGGAGAAGAGAAATAATAAAGATCAGAGCAGAAATCAATGAAATAGAAACCAAAAGAACAGTAGAACAGATCAACAAAACTAGGAGCTGGTTCTTTGAAAGAATTAACAAGATGGATAAACCCCTGGCCAGACTTATCAAAAAGAAAAGAGAAATGATTCAAATCAACAAAATCATGAATGAAAGAGGAGAGATCACAACCAAGACCAAAGACATACAATTATAAGAACATATTATGAGCAACTCTATGCCAGCAAATTAGATAACCTGGAAGAAATGGGTGCATTCCTAGAGATGTGTCAACTACCAAAACTGAACCAGGAAGAAATGGAAAACCTGAACAGAGCTATACCCACTAAGGAAATTGAAGCAGTCATCAAAAATCTCCCAACAAACAAAAGCCTAGGGCCAGATGGCTTCCCAGGGGAATTCTACCAAACATTTAAAGAAGAATTAATACCTATTCTCCTGAAACTGTTCCAAAAAATAGAAATGGAAGGAAAACTTCCAAACTCATTTTATAAGGCCACCATTACCTTGATCCCAATACCAGACAAAGACCCCCTCAAAAAGGAGAATTACAGACGTAACCTTGATGAACATGGATGCAAAAATTCTCACCAAAATACTAGCCAATAGGATTCAACAGTACATTAAAAGGATTATTCACCATGACCAAGTGGGATTTACCCCCCGGGCTGCAAGGTTGGTTCAACATCCGCAAAACAATCAATGTGATACAATACATTAACAAAAGAAAGAACAAGAATCATATGATCCTTTCAATAGATGCAGAAAAAGCATTTGACAAAGTACAGCATCCTTTCTTGATCAAAACTCTTCAGAGTATAGGGATAGAGGGCACATGCCTCAATATCATAAAAGCCATCTATGAAAAACCCACAGCGAATATCATTCTCAATGGGGAAAAGCTGAGAGCTTTCCCCCTAAGGTCAGGAACGCGGCAGGGATGTCCACTATCACCACTGCTATTCAACATAGTATTAGAAGTCCTAGCCACAGCAATCATACAACAAAAAGAAATCAAAGGCATCCAAATCGGCAAAGAGGAAGTCAAACTCTCACTCTTTGCAGATGATACGATACTTTCTGTGGAAAACCCAAAAGACTCCACCCCAAAACTGCTAGAACTCATACAGGAATTCAGTAAAGTGGCAGGATATAAAATCAATGCACAGAAATCAGTGGCATTCCTATACACCAACAACAAGACAGAAGAGAAGGAAATTAAGGAGTCAATCCCATTTACAATTGCACCCAAAACCATAAGATACCTAGGAATCAATCTAACCAAAGAGGCAAAGGCTCTGTACTCAGAAAAGTATAAAATACTCATGAAAGAAATTGAAGAAGACACAAAGAAATGGAAAAACATTCCATGCTCATGGATTGGAAGAACAAACACTGTGAAGATGTCAATACTACCTAGAGCAATCTATACATTCAATGCAATCCCCATCAAAATACCATCCACTTTTTTCAAAGAAATGGAACAAATAATCCTAAAATTTGTATGGAACCAGAAGAGACCCTGTATAGCCAGAGGAATGTTGAAAAAGAAAAGCAAAGCTGGCGGCATCACAATTCCGGACTTCCAGCTCTATTACAAAGCTGTCATCATCAAGACAGTATGGTACTGGCACAAAAACAGACACATCGATCAATGGAACAGAATAGAGAGCCCAGAAATGGACCCTCAACTCTATGGTCAACTCATCTTTGACAAAGCAGGAAAGAATGTCCAATGGCAAAAAGACAGTCTCTTCAACAGATGGTGTTGGGAAAATTGGACAGCCACATGCAGAAGAATGAAACTGGACCATTTCCTTACACCACACACAAAAATAGACTCCAGATGGTTGAAAGACCTAAACGTGAGACAGGAGTCCATCAAAATCCTAAAGGAGAACACAGGCAGCAACCTCTTCGACCTCAGCTGCAGCAACTTCTTCCTAGAAACATCACCAAAGGAAGGGAAGCAAGGGCAAAAATGAACTCTTGGGACTTCATCAAGATAAAAAGCTTTTGCACAGCAAAAGAAACAGTCCACAAAACCAAAAGACAACTGACAGAATGGGAGAAAATACTTGCAAATGACATATCAGATAAAGGGCTAGTATCCAAAATCTATAAAGAACTTATCAAACTCAACACCCAAAGAACAAATGAATTAAGAAATGGGCAGAAGACATGAACAGACATTTTTCCAAAGAAGACATCCAAATGGCCAACAGACACATGAAAAAGTGCTCAACATCGCTCGGAATTAGGGAAATCGAAATCAAAACCTCAATGAGATACCACCTCACACCAGTCAGAATGGTGAAAATTAACAAGTCAGGAAACAACAGATGCTGGTGGGGATGCGGAGAAAGGGGAACCCTCCTACACTGTTGGTGGGAATGCAAGCTGGTGCAGCCACTCTGGAAAACAGGATGGAGGTTCCTCAAATAGTTGAAAATAGAGCTACCATACGATCCAGCAATCGCACTACTGGGTATTTACCCCAAAGATGCAAATGTAGGGACCCGAAGGGGTATGTGCACCCCAATGTGTATAGCAGTAATGTCCACAATAGCCAAACTGTGGAAAGAGCCAAGATGTCCATCGACAGATGAATGGATAAAGTAGAAGTGGTGTATATACACAATGGAATCTTATGCAGCCATCAAAGGGAATGAGATCTTGCCTTTTGCAACGACATGGATGGAACTGGAGGGTGTTATGCTGAGTGAAATAAGTCAATCAGAGAAAGACATGTATCATATGACCTCACTGATATGAGGAATTCTTAATTTCAGGAAATAAACTGAGGGTTGCTGGAGTGGTGGGGTGTGGGAGGGATGGGGTGGCCGGGTGATAGACATTGGGGAGGGTATGTGCTACGGTGAGCGTTGTGAATTGTGCAAGACTGTTGAATCACGGATCTGTACCTGTGAAACAAATAATGCAACATATGTTAAGGAAAAAAAAAAAGGAAGAAGATAGCAGGAGGGGAAGAATGAAGGGGAGTAAGTCGGAGGGGGAGAGGAACCATGAGAGACAATGGACTCTGAGAAACAAACTGAGGGTTCTAGAGGGGAGGGGGTGGGAGGATGGGTTAGCCTGGTGATGGGCATTAAAGAGGGCACGTTCTGCATGGAGCACTGGGTGTTATGCCCAAACAATGAATCTTGGAACACTATATCAAAAACTAATTTACCTGTATCTCTATTTCCCACACGGATCCCCTGCTCCATCCAGGTAAATCTGATTCCTCCCAGAACATGTCTTGCTCCTGTCTTTCACAAACACCAGTAACTTCCCTTGTTCTGTATTCTTTCTTCATGACCGTCTTCCACCCCCTGCCTTTCTTTCTGTTGTTCTGTTTAAGCAGACTTCATTTTTAGACCTACATCAAACATCAACCTTCCAGAGAACTTTCCATTACCACACCCCTAACCCCAGTAATCTTTTCCTCCATAGAATTACTCTCACAGTATAAGCCATGGATACAATAAAGTGCCAAAGAATGATACTGATCACGTTACTTAGTCTGTTACTTATATATCTTGTCTCCCCTACTAGATTGTTGAGTTCTGAGAGCCTGGATTTTCTTATATTACTATTTGTCAAAGTGCCTAGTACCAGGGAAGTGATCAGTCAACATCAATTTAACAAGGATGAATAGCAATATAAAACCCAAACAGTGTATTTTACATGCATGGAGCATAAGGGAAATGCAGGAGCTCACATTTAGCCAGGATAACGTACAAGGGGAAAGGTTAAGGAGGATCATGAGAGAGGGATTACAGTGAGTATCACTGCCAGACACCAGGAGCTACTACATAATGAGCTCATATTAGAAAGTATTGTTAATAATAATGGAGCTCTAACCTCTAATCAATGTAGTTTTTTTTCCCCAGAGAGAGAGATTATAGCTCTAAGTAATTTGTCAAATGACGGTGAAATAAATCTAGCTTTGTGTATACCCAGGGAATTATCCCACAGAAACCTAGCCATTTAGATACATGAAAACTGGGGTGCCTGGGTGGCTCAGACAGTTGAGCGTCTGCCTTCAGCAGCAAGCCCGGGGTCCTGGGATTGAGCCCCATGTTGGGCTCCCTGCTCAGCGGGGAGTCTGCTTCTCCCTCTCCTGCTCCCCGGGCTTGTGCTCTCCATCTCTGTTAAGTAAATACATCTTTAAAAAAAAAAAAAGATACATAAAAACTGGCTGTGTGGTATAGTGCAATGAACACACTTTTTAGAGTGGTTCAAATCCCTGCTCCCCATTTCTTAGTTATGTGTCTTGGGGAAGAAAAGGCTTCCCCAAGGCTTCCTTGCACCTCAATGACCTCATCTGTAATCCTGAAGGACTGTTGTGTGGATCTGCAGTAACGTGTATAAAATATCTGGCACCGAGCCTGGCATGTAATAGGCTGGTTTGTTCAAAGGGAGCTGCTTTGATATTTCTTTATCTATTGCCTCCAGCATTTTCACATTTAGATGGTGGACACACGTGTCTGTCTTTCCTCTTTTCTCCACAGTTACCAAGAAGGTGAGGCCAGAAAACTGATATTCTGCCATGGATTCTCATAGCAGAGCTCTGTGTGCTCAGCAGTCTGGAGAAATTTAGAGTTAATCTTAGCACGTGACTGAGCTATTAGCTGAGAGCACAGGATCAATAGGGGATGTCAGGGAAGGGTCATGGGGCCATGCCTGGTCACACTGATATGCGACAGCTACTCATCTTCCGGTGGAACTTCGTCTCTTATTTCCTAGTTGTCCATCTCCACAACACAGTTCCAGTGGGCAACGCTGATGTATTCATCTCAAGGATGTCACATAAACTACTGCTAATTTTTCCATCTGATATCATTTCATTAGATACTTTACTGGCCAAACTAGATCCAGCAGGTCCAATATGTCTAGCTTTTTGGTGAGCTTTACTTTAAAAAAAAAAAAATATATATATATATATATATATATATATATATATTTTTTTTTTTTTTTCCTTTTTTGTTGCCCTGGGGAAAGTTTTTCAGTCAAAAGTGTCCATAACAAGCTTTTACTATACCTTCACTAGCTAAGTATACATCACAAGTAGAATCTGAAAAACTTCTGAGCCTACATATTTGCTTCAACTGTTTATCCTTAGCTTTGAAGAAAGTATTTTCTTTCATAATACTGTCCATGAAAACATTACTTCCTAAAAGTAGTACTCAAATGTAGTTACTCTCTCAACTTGGGAAAATATAAACGACAGCAGGAAGTTAACAAAGCCTAAGCATTAGGGTTCCTTTGTATGGTTCCTTGCAAGCCCAGTGAGGTCCTCGGAAACATGATCACATGATCTTAGGTTTTTAAAAACTTGCCAAAGTAAAATATTTTTTAGATTCTTTTTCTTAAACAGAATCCCCCAGTTGAATAAGCCAGGATCTGCCCTGATTATTGGTCAAATTAAATGTGTCCTAAACTCTCCTACTCTGCTTCAAATTTGGTTCTGTTCAATATGGCTTAGATTATGTAAGCCAGTAACTGAAGTTTAGAAATATTTTTTGTTCTACGGACATGTTCATTATAGTATTTTTTGTGACAAAATTTATTTTATTAACCAACTTGAAAATAGCTTTTCAGATTATATTGCATAATTTGCAATATGCTATATAATAATGGTTCATATAGCAGTTTTAATTCCTTAGATATTCTGTGATACTGAGTTTCCTCTCTCATGATGTGTAATGTTCTTAGAAAACAATGTCAGAGAGTCACATCAAAATGTAAAAAGGACATTTGAAAATATACAGTAACCTTTCAGCAAGATGCTTACCTATGTCTAAAATCTTTATTTCTTGGTGGAAGCAGATAAAAAAGGTGGGGAAAAAAAAGCACAGTTAGAAAAAGTTTCTAAAATATAATGAGTTGCATACTGAGATTTTAATTATTTGAATGGAAAATTGCCAACTTAAGCAGAAATAACACTGGACATGAATTTTGTAGGCCAAGGTTTATCAAATAATTTACAGAATAGGATGATTTTAATAATCACACTTAAATGAACAAAAGCAAAGCAACGATTTGTTACTTTAACTATTGGTATTATGGCTAATGGGTTAACCCAACTTGAAGATCCAGTATTCTAATGGAAAAATTATAGCCTTACTATTATGTCCTGATAATGTAGGGAAATATTTTCTCTCTTAATTTCAACTAATGTGAAATAAAAGAGTAACAACCTGTATCAAGAAGTTATTCTAAAGAACAACTAAAGGGATTTAAAAATCATAGTTCTACCCTACTGAAGCACAGAAAATGCCCTGAAATCAGTGAGACATTTTATATGTTGGGTGACTTTATACTCTTTTATACATTTATACATTTATGGCACAGTATATATGTATTGTGCTTTTCCCAACTTTAACCAAGAATCTAACTTCTTTTCAGGGCAAATTTTAAACATTGGGAAGGTATACTTAAATAAATAAATTGGTCCATTAGACTAAACACTTTTCCTTATAAAGGCATGCTTAGCTTTGGTAAAAATCCCAAATTAAGCAGGTGCCTGGCTGGCTCAGTTGGTAGAGCATGCAACTCTTGATCTCCAGGTTAGAAAGTTCGAGCCCCATGCTGGGTGCAGAGATTACTTAAAAATAAAATCTTAAAAAACAAAACAAAACAAAAAAAAAACAAATCCAAATTAAGGAAAGACATACCTTAATTCTAAAACACTTGTTACGTTTCCAGAAGGGAATATTCGCCGAACATAGTTGAAATCCCCTACATATAGGCTGCCATCGATCCCGCAAGCTAATGCAACTGGAGCCAACAGTTTATTACCATCGGCCTGACCGTTGCAACTCGGGCATGAGATGCTGCGCCTTCGGCCATTTCCCATGATGCTACTGACAACCGGAGGCTGTTGGGAGATGAACTGGTTTTCCCCGTTTCCCTTGTACAGTATACCTAGAAGACATAAAATGCATAAGAATTTTCTTGTGATAAAAAGTAGAAAGATGAAAAGTAAACATGTTCACTCTAGATGTAACTATAATTCAGTGCTTTGTAGATATAGCCTGGGAACACTATTTCAAGTTCTCTTGGAAAGAACAAGACTCTATTCATTTATCTGGTGCAAAATATTATTTGGCAAAATATAAAGGATATATATGAAAAATGCTGTCTGTTATGAATGTAAGGGAGGGCTGGTGAAAGAAACAAAGGACTAACCAGAAAAATTAAAAGCCCAATTGTCAACATTGACAGTTCTCAAACTTGGCTATACATCATCGGAATGACTGGGGAACTGTAAAAGATACCAGTGCTTGGATCTCATCCTGACAGAGTCTGATTTAATTGGTCTGGGGGCAGTCTTTTAAAAAACCCTCCAGATAGGGCGCCTGGATGGCTCAGTCAGTTAAGGGTCTGCCTTCGGCTCAGGTCATGATCCCAGAGTCCTGGGATCAAGTCCCACGTCAGGCTCCCTACTCAGTGGGGAGGCTGCTTCTCCCTTGCCCTCTTGCCCCTCCCCCCGCTTGTGTGCTCTCTCTCTCTCTCTCTGTGTGTGTGTGTCAAATAAATAAACAAAATCTTTAACAAAATCCCCAAACCTCCCAATGACCCTAATGTACAACCAAGTTTGAGAACCATGCTCTACATGTTCTTCAGGGAATAACAAGTTTGCCTAATTGCGAAATGATGTTATAATATTATATATTAATCCAATCAATAAAAATGTGCACCACAAATATGAATTTCTTCCTTATGAGTCTAGCACTGATTTTGAAAATGTTAAAAGTACTTTGTGGAAAATGAAGTTAGAAAAATAAATATCAATGCCCCTCTATACTACTATGCTGTCAAAGAACATTCTTCTTGCTTAGACTCTTATCTGACATGAGGATGCATACACATGCGGTTATTCAAAATTCCAAACATAACAAAACTGTTATGGAAGGGCAAACTTATTATTTAAGGAGAATTCTGCTTTATGGCATGAAAGTGCCAATCATTTTAAGACACAATGCCAGTCTGCTCCATTGGGTCCTCAATGAAAATCTGAGGGAAAAAAATCCCAAATGAGTATTAAAACATTCTCATAGTTCTAGAAACTAGATTTGAGTTGCGATTCTAATTTTATTCATTTGCCATTATTATATAGACGGCAGATCAATGGTTTCATTATGGCCTGAGGTACCCTGGCTGGTCAGCTGTTTACTCTACCATACATATTTCATGACACTTCGCAGAGGGCGATTATCTGTATAAACCATCTGCTCCTTGGACTTTGGAGTTGTACGTATTATGTATTTATTGAATGTTCTCTATTTCAAAGCAGTTCTTCAAGCCAATGCTTATACTTTTTAGCAGCTATGCTGTTAAAAGAATCAATCCATGAAAGAGCAAACAGGAAAACGAAAAATGTGCTTTCTTCCTCCCACTTTGGGATAATTTTAAAGTGAAGAAGAGATCAGAATGATTATGTTCCCCTTATAGCGCAGCACATTTTTAGGTGGATTCTATGGATTACTTTTTAAATGCTTTTCAAGTGATGTAATAATCACAGAAAATTTACATAAAGAAACCAGGGGAGATAAAACAGGTTTATTCAAATTTAAGGGAAAATAAGCCAAATAAGGCTGGATCGTAACACATGAAAAGCCTTTTACCTTGAATATTCAAAGAATACATTAATGATACCTAAGAACCTTCTTTCTGTGCTTATGTTATTTGACAATTATGGAACTATATTTTCCTGTAAGAGCTAACCCTACAAGCCAACCTACTGCTCTGCTCAGCCTGATTTTTTCAGCCATTCTTTTAAGGGATTGGTCCTTCATGATTCTCCTCTATTCTGACAGAAGACAAAGATGAACATTAGAATATTTATTTCCACGTCCCAGGCCTGCAAACACCTGTCACTGTCTCCATTTTGGCCTTCTCTTCCTCTTTACTACATTTCACAGCTCATCCACCTTGTCACGATTACAAATCACTTTGTTTATTCAATTAGATACGTGTCACTTTGAGAAGCCGCTACTTGTCAAGTGGTTCTTGGGTAAAATTTGAAATCACAATCAGTTTACCCTGTGAATTAGGTTACCTCACATTTTAAAACAACACAGAGTTTATAATTTATAGCAGTTTTTCGAGGACAGAACTTGGGGTAGCCCAGTTTCTACAGCTGACCTGATATTTTAATAAAAGCAGACTATATATTATTCTGGTAGACAGTGTGTCTGTGTGTGTATTTCTATTACATATACATACACAGAATATCTACACGTTTCTCAAATCCACCTGAATTCTGTACTCAGTTTTGGGTACCGTTACAGTGTAATTTAACACTGTTATGATATGGGTTTATGGCATGGGCCTTCCTGAGCTCTCTGCTTGTTGACCCCCTACCAGTTCATAATCACCTGGTGAAATCCTGGGGCTACGAACTTGACCCTATATGCCCATGATAGCTAGAATGCTTCTAGAGAGGTTCCCCTGGTTTTGTTTATCAAGAGCTTCCGAAGGAATCCAGCAATATGTCAAACTCTGTGAAATACAATTTCACATCATTTAATCAAGAGCAGCCAGGGAGGGGCACATTTGGCACGTGGCTTTGCATTTTGAAAGCCCACGACTACACCTGGTGTTGTTGACATGACAGACTGAAATACCACGGCTTCAGGCACCGCTGATGATTAGGGATAACATACGGAACATCCTTCTTGGTTGGGAGTCTCACTTTTCCAAAGTATGAGCTGCACGTGGCACTAGCTATGGGCTTTGCTCCCAACCTTCTGGCATGCTCACTGAATGGCAACTGGGTGTCCAGGACACAGCTGGACCAGGGGCAGAGCTCAGCACTGCTGTAAGGTAGGAAAAGGGTGGAGGGTTTTTCCGTTTTGTTTTTCCTATATTGATTTGCTCAGTACTATTTTCTTCTAGAGGTAAGACACCAGCATTCTAGAGCACGGGCTTGGACACTACTGTAGATTTATTACATTTGGAAGTTGAAAATGCACCCTTTCCAGCCTCCACAACAAATTTTTTTTTAATAAAAAGAACAAATATCAAAGTAACATTAATCTGAAAAAGTGACCATTACTCAAACATTTAGTTGTATTACATGCTCAATTCAAAATTCTGATTCTTCCAAAAACCTTTGCGAAGTCAAAGCTAGATGATTTGCCACGACTGTGAAATCTCCTTTGGCTATTTGGAAAGGGAGAGTAGAGAGTTACCAGCATGATATGGTTTAGGATGGGGGCTAGAGGAAGTCACCTTAAGGTTCCGCTTTTCTAGAAAAGTACCTATAAATTATCTGAGGTGTAGCCAGCATGTGGGCAAAAATGTCAGACACACAGTAAGGACGACAGAGTTTGTTTAATATAAATAATATCCTTTATGAGATTAAGCTGGTCAAGTTTTGTAAAATAATTTATGTCTTTTGTGATATCTGAAATATGTGTTTTCAGACCATATTCCTTTATAGTATAAGGTTTACTATAAGTAATAACTCTCAATCCTTGCTTTCTTCTCAGATTATTCCTTTATTTTTTCCTAAGAATTACAAAGTTAAATAAGAGCATATGGAACCCAATTTGAGCAGAACAATTTTTTTCTCACATACAATCTAAGAACTGAAAAAAAAACCACTACATGCTCAGAATAGGCTAATTACTTAAGAGTTAAGATCTATCAGAAATATTTTGGTAAAGTCACATGGATTTTTTTTCTTTACTTAAAAAAGTCCCCTCCCTCCATTTTTGGTAAACCTTCTTAAAGCACTCTGGATCCACTCATGGGCTTACTATAGAATTAGATACTTCTAGATGAATCTGTCGTGAAGACTACCACATAGAGTACTTTCAATGCAGCACCAAAGTCTCTTACATTCAAATGGGAGACCTATTTTGGTGATGAATTTATGAAAGATTCAAAGTCCACAAGAAGAATATTAGGTAGTTCCCACTTCAGACATGTATAGTCTTTAAAAATATATCTTTATTTTTTCTACTAATTCTAATCCTACAGCATGCATAGGATAAAAATGTTGCCATAATCTAATCAAGGTAAGTGATATTAACTACGAACAAGATCTTACCATTCTGAACATCCAACACATGATGTTTATCCAATGTCCAACCACCCATGTTGGAAGCGTCTAATTCATAACCTTGCAAAATGGCGGTCCTCTTTTCCCACAGAGTCAGGTCCAGACATGACTCGTATTCGTATCCAACCGACACTGGAGTCAAGACAAATCACAGTACATCTTCTCAATTACAGGCAGAAATGCAATTTATTATTTTGATAAAACTGCTTTTTTCCCACAATTGAAGACTCTAAGACACTATTTCCACTCATTTATGTGTAGAAATTATTTTTATATGAGAAGATCTGACCACATAAAAGGTGTTTTTCTAAGAAACGATCTTCAAATATTATGTTTCTATTGATTTGATAGGAAACTAGTATTTTTTTCCCCTCACACCACTTTTTCACAAGGGTTCACAGCACAAAATGAAGACCAGATTGGGCAACTGGTTAAGTAATTAGATCAGATAAATCAGCCCCAGGTGGTGATCAGATGGTAACAACTAAAAATAATATTTGGTATCTGAGTAATTAGAGCTGTCTAGTTTCCAAGAGTATTAAAAGTTGTGCAAAACGTTTATGATAAGTAAGGTTCAACACAGCACAGAAGATAGCCTGATTATGACATTATATTCACATGTTATTATCAGGACTGAATGATAACACTAGCAGTAAATTACTGTGAACAAATCACCAATGAAAAGCTTCAGAGTTATAAGAAACATGGGTTTTAAAATTTAGAGCAAAGTGAAGGGAGAAGTGGCAATTATCTGATTGACGTGAACTAATTCAAGCCCAAGTTATATATTAATTTCAGAATGAAATATCTATGATAGTCTCAGGTAAAAACTAATGGAACAAAAAGCATCCATTAGTTTTGGCTCTCCTCAGCCTGAGCATGAAGCTATACCATATATATCTCAACATGCCAATCTTTGATTGCATTGTCCCAACATTCAGTGAAACAATGGGCTTAACTGATGTTTTAAGAATGGCATTCCACTGAATTGACTCCTAGTCAAAAGAGCTGAAATAATTTTTGGGCACAAATATTGTCTATACCCTTTTAAATATCATTATGAGTTGAAACTACCCTTATAGTTAGATACAGAAAACATAAAGGATAAAGAAAGCTAAGGAGATAAAGTTAGAAAGAAACAAAAAGTGAAAAAAGGAAGGAGAACAGTAAGGAAAAAGAATATGAAGGAAAGGCTAGGACAACTTGGAATCTCATTCAGAACATTTTCGAAGACAGAATTTCAGCCAGAAAAGAAGGGACACTTTCTCATCATATGGAATACATTCCCTTTTCCCACGGTAGGTCTCAGTCAACCAGCCTATTACTCCCCAAGGATAATCTTATTGTCTTCCAATTTGTTTATCCATCGATGCCCATGGGTTGACAATCAACTTCGTGATAGTTTTTGACACAGAATATATCGATACGGAACTTACCAACAGCTTCCGATAGACCATAGACCTTTTGATTATAGGCGTCTGTTTTATCCCATATAAAAGTATAGGCCAGGTTTGGCGAGGCGGGAAACCACTTCTGAAAGAGTCTTCCTACCACAGCCACCATAAGGTGAACCTTCATTAAATTAAATGGTATAACGGACTGGGTCATGGTGATCTTGAGAACTGACTTATATCCCGCCGCTCTGGAGCTCAAGTAGGAAAGTTTCAAATCTGTTCCTGGAATTGTCGTTTCTTCATGGAGTACCTAGGTTTGCACAAAGCAGAAGCTTCAAACTGGGATCACAGGTAACTATTAGGTAAAGCAGATTTAAAAGAAGTGAGGAGAGCAACTAAAATAAGACACCAAAGAGTCACTATTCACAAATACACATCTGAGCTTGTTACTTTATTCGATAATTAAAAGTAACTCTGCCACCAGCCCAATTTTTCTCCTGCTAAAAGCTTCCTGTCATTCATTCGGAGTAGGTGCTACTCCTCATACAGGACACAGCACTTGACATGCACTGACTTGTTAGCTCATGGTCACAGCGGATTCTCACTAACCCAATCCTTCACCCCGTCACCCTGGAGAATCAGACCCGACATCTGTAAGATGGTTAGCTCAGAGCAGGGATGTGGTCTGGGCCAAAGATCTGGCCTACGCCAGCTGGCTCATTTAGGGATTAATCCTGTGTCTATGGCCTCGGCAGCTGACTGGTCACAGCCTAGAAAGACAGGAGCAGTAACAGAAAAGACCAATTCGTTTGAGTTAAATTGTAGTGAATTCTATATCCATGGTGAAAGGTAATAGAACAACAGCATATTCTCATAATTAGTTAAACGTTGAGCGAGGACTCACCACTGATTTTTGATATGATGGTAGCTGGACTAAGAGAGTAGCTGGACTGAGAGCTGCATAAATTCTCCCTGAGAGAGCAACTAATGTGTTATTGAATGCACATGCAAGACCCTCAATGTACACTTTTTGAGTTGAAACTGGACTGTGAAAAGTTGAAATAATTCCCTGCCTAAGAATGATCTCCTTTATAGATTTTAAAAAATCATATTCTTAACCCCACAATTTATCCATCAATGTGGCTGGCTCAGTGAACATCAACAAATTTATACTGACATATGCCAAAGTATATTATGCCAAACATTATTTATTTTGAAAACTAGATTTTATGTAGCGTGTAACATCTTTCCAGATGGCGCAGGTGCTAAGGACTACTGCTAAGCTCCTATTTCTCTGGTTAACAATGGTAGCTCTCCAGAGGCTTACTACAATACATATATTGTGAAGTGCAAGGCCATCTAGGCTCAAGAATCTGCACCGGGAAGTCACCATTTTGTCCACTAAGAATTAAGTAACATTCTCCAAGATTTCCTCATATTGGCTTATCGAGATTCATTATTCAGACTGTGTTAGAAAAATCTTAGCATAGCGACCCAGGGGTCAGTAGGATCCAGCTCCTCTTGCACAGAGAAGTTGGGATCGATGCATATTTGTAGTGGTCAGTGTGAGTATAGGTGAGGAGCGCCAAAGGATGGGCTGAGTAAACCTCCATGGTGATCGGGGGCCAGTGCTGGCATCAAGAGCAATGGGATGCGATACCGTGGACTACGAAGGCACTGCTCTGCTCTCATAGCACCTATTCAGCACAGTGGGGGGGGGGGGGTTTCTTTACTGAACATGCGCACTGACTTCAGCTGCAGACTGTCTGAAGCAAAATAGTTTATGGCCATACAGAAACTTTCCAGAGCTCTGTTTGACTCACGGAGAACATTACATTTAAGATTGACAGCACTTTTTGTGTGGCTGTAGGCTACAGGGTGAATAATCTAAACAGGACTCATTGTTCTGCCATCACTGGGGTGAAGTATCAGTGGGTTGGCTTGAAAAATGGATTCTGTGACTCTTGACTGGCTCTCTGAAAATGTTAAGTGATTGAACCCTAAAGCATATAATTTGTTTCCTCATAATTTATTTTCAAAATAATTTCTCATAAATCTGATAGGTTTTCTATATGTAAGGCAGTCTTTCATTAATTAAATATGTATTTCCTGTGATCTGGTAAGATCTGCTTCTCTAATTCAAAATACCATATGTTATTCCCAATTTTAATAACAGATTCTTGTCTTTGTCATCATAAACCTATTTCCATGGAACAACTATCTGAGTTTAGTTCATTAAAACACGTGTTTCTCCTTTGTAATTTGACGTGACCATGTTATTTTGCATTAGTGGGAAACGGACATTCAGCCAGAGTGGAAAAATAAACCATCAAGTCTATTTTTTGCCAACTGTGTGATCTGTAAGCCCCATTCTTCACCCCATTAAACATTCAGTTAGAAACTACAATTAAAATAAAAAAATGTAATAAAAGACTTACTTTTTAAAATTTTGTTATTGTTTTTGTTCTGTTTTATAATAATTTAGTATTTTATTTTATAATAAATAAAATTACATATCATCATTAAAAAAAAAAAAAGAAACTATATCCTGTCAATTCTACCTTCCAGGTCTAGGTCTAATCTGTTCTCTCTTCTCCACCTCCACCACCGTTGTGAGTGTTGGGCCCTCCCCATCTCAGTGCTGGATATGTACAGAAATGTAGCGAACACTAGTCAGTCGACTGATTTATCTGTCTTCTTCTATCAATTACACACTTTGCCTCGAGTTAGCTTTAGAGAAATCTGAAAAGACACCATTGGCCCCTTGGTTCCATATTGCCTAGAGAATCCAAGGTGTCCATTGTATGGTATTTTGGGGCCACTCATAATCTAGCCCCAACCTTTCCTCTTATATGCCCTACACTTCAGTAGTTCACCAGTTTTACTATGACATAATTTGTTTTTACCACCCTGTGGTTGCTCACACATTTTCTTCAATCTGGAATATCCTTTCCCCGCTTCGAAGGCCAACCTCCTCAGTGATGCTTTTTTTGGGCTTCCTTAGGAATAGACCACTCTTTTGAACTTTCAGAGTTCTTCTTTCACATCTTGACCACATTTAGAATGGTGGGAATCCATGTCTTATTATTTTTTTTATCCTAGTAGAGTACCTCATACATAATCGGTTCTCAGTAAATTTCTACTAAATGTTTGCAGACTGATGGAATGGAAAAAAAAAACAAAACCCTTCATGTATTCCTGCAACTGTTGACTATCTGAAACCCATTTCAATGACTCAGTTTGCTAACAATTTGCCACCTACAGACAGACAGACACAGCCTCAAGATTAAATCTATTTAAGGAGTGGCTAAGAAGTTCAGAGTTACCGCAAGATGGCCCCTGGGGAGGAAGTACTACATTGCATAAGGGCTACAATGACTTTGCAAAAGCTTCAGCTCAAAGCTGGCTTGACTGTTACGCAGTAAATCATTGAGGTGTCTCTTGTGCATTGAATTTGCCCGTGACAGTTCTTACCTGTTATCCTAGACTTTGCTCTCCATCTGTACTCCCTCCCTAGGGTATCTCATCCTACGCTTTATATTTAGCTGTATCACTGATGACCCCCAAGTTTCCGTTTTACTTCCAACCTCTGCCCTGGACATCCACTTCTTACCCCTTCCTCCCCAACTCCCTTTGTCCACGTCACCATTTCTCCTATTACTGAGATGGTCTCCTACCTGGTCTCCTCGTTTCAAAACTCTGCCCAATATGGAAATATTCTTAGTGTGGCAACTACGGTGATCCTTTTAAGAAGGAAACCAGTAGGGGTGCCTGGGTGGCTCAGTTAAGCATCCAACTCTTGGTTTCAGCTCAGGTCATGATCTCGGGGTTGTGGGATCGAGCCCTGCATTGGGCTCCACACTCAGCTCGGAGTGAGAATCTCTGCCTGAGATTCTCTCCCTCTCCTCTGCCCCCTCCACCCCGATCTCTCTCTCTCAAATAAAATCTTAAAGAAAAAAAGAAGGCCACTGTCTTCAATGATTTGTGGTTTGTCACCCCTTCACTCAAGCCACACCTGCTGGCCTCTGTGCCGTTCTGTGAACAAGCCAAGCATGCTCTTCCCTCTGAGCTTCTGAACTTGCTCCTAGTGCTAACTGGAATACCCTTCTATTTTCGGATTTATTCTTTCACTTTCTTAAAGTTTCTGCTGAAACATCAACTTATCAAAGAGATCTTCCTGGGCCACACTTTACAAAACTGTACCTCTGTCAACTGACCCTGTTTTATCTTTGAAAAATAAGTCGTATTCACAAGCTGACATATATTTACACATTTGTTGTCTCTCTCCCCATTAGCTGGGAAGCTCCTTGAGAGCAGGTACTTCATCTGATTGGCTTACTGCTTCGCTCAATTCTAACAGCACCTGATATCAAATAAATATTTGAAGAGTGAATGGGACAAAGCTGCTATGTGCCACTGTATTTTAAAGACTGCATATTTTTGGGGCGCCTGGGTGGCTCAGTTGGTGAAGCGACCTACTCTTGAATTCAGCTCACATCATGATCTCGGGGTCGTGGGATGGAGCCCTGTGTCCGGCTCTGTGCTCAGCAGGGAGTCCGCTTAAGATTCCCGCTCTCCTTCTGCCCCTCCCCCCCCACTCTCTCTCTCTCATAAATAAATAAAAAAAATCTTAAAAAAAAATAAAGACCACATAGTTTTACTTAGCTATTTATGAATAAAGTCTATTATTATTGTACCTAATGTCCTATCTTCAAGACCTCAAAGTTCTTTCTTTTTTTTTTCTCAAAGTTATTTCTAATTGGAAATAAAGAGGAAGGAAAACAATCTCCATATATTTCTCCAGATATTTCAGTAGATAAAAGGAATAGTGAAAGTATGGCTATTTTTAGAAAAGTTACATAGTATTTTCCCCCCTGAGGAGAACAGGATTTACCACAAATTATTAGAACTTAAGACATAATACCAAGTTTTTTAGATAAAAATATCTTGAGTAAATTAATGAACATTTGCTGCTAAAAATCATCTTTTCTGAAACACTTTTTACTTATAAGTATAACTAAACAGTAAGTCACTGAGAGTAACGACCACATATAATAGCACTTGTTCCCACATCAGTCAGGAGGTCAGGAGCATATAAGTATCAAAGCCTTTTTCTAGTGAATGAGTACATGAACAAAGACGTTATTAGCTGTTGAGTTTAAGCTGTTTTTTCCATTTGGTTACAACTAATAAATATATACAGATATAGTACAGCTTGAACAAAAAAGTATTTTGAATAGATCTTTAAGAAATAACTAGATTATTTCTTAAATAATCCTACCACAGTATTACCTATTCTTGCACAGGCACGCACACACGTACACACCCCACATTCTGTGTTTCCATCTATAGAATTATTTGGGATAGCACCGGAACTCTGCAATCCTTTTTAAAGATTCTTTGGAAACCACATGATCTGAAAACAGGTTCCTTAAAAGTACTGCCTGCCAGAACATTCTACCTGTGTTTCGGGAATAATGGGGCTGTCTTCAGGAGAAGATCTGAAAAAGGTAGATAAAGGAGAAGACACGATGATGGGATTTGGCCTCACAAATCCACTCAGATCACAGCTGGGAATGTCATTCTCTTCCTTCTTCATGACGAGGGTATCCATCACATAAAAGACATTCCACGGAATCCACACGGTATGATACTGAGTGAGGAATGGGGAGCGTTCAAATACCAAAGTAAGAGACGCCCCGCCATTTGCCACCAAATCAAACCTAAGAAAAAACAAGATTACTTAGTGAATTATCTGGATCCCATACAGCTTCCAACAACACTCAGTTCCTTAAATAAATATGCTTTACAAAGAAAACCAACTTTTCTCCCAACTTGTATATGACAGAGTTTCAAATCTACAGGAATATTAAAATAACCATTCAATGAACACCCAGATACCTTTAATTAGATTCACCAACTCATTAACATCTTCCCAAATTTGCTTTATCTATCTACCCATCTTCTTATTCTTTCAGAACCATCTAAGCTTAAGTTTTAGGTGTTATGGAATGTCACTCCTAAACATTTCAACACGAATCTTCTAAAACAAAGAAAATTCTCCTACGAAACCACAACACTGTTACCATGTCTTGGCAAATGAACTCAACTTTTAAGGAACCACATGAGCATGTGACTTTAACTCTGCCACATGCACAGATTTCTGGAGCCTAAAAGTTGTTGCAGTTCTATGTGAAAAGGGACAATAAAACCTATTGGGAGCTATAAGAATGCCTAGTTTTTATACTGAAAATATTTCACACAGAGAGAGTGTGGTGGGACTGACTCACATTCCATCCTGGCGGGTAATAGTATATCCATATTCTGGGTAATGGAAAAACGACACATTTACTCCAATAAGTGGAGTTCCGTCAGCAGTTAGTACTTGGCCTCTAATGACGGATGCAAGGCTGTGGGAAAAGTAGAAGAATTAAAATGAACATCTGTCTTCTCAGGTCAACATTATCATGATTTAGAGATAATTCAACCTAAGGATAAAATAACACTGTCACACATACTTGTTCTTCACAAAAACCAGACCTGAAAGAGTCCCAAGACAATGCTCCCTTTTAATTCAGGGCAATTCACGTTCTCTAAATGCCTGGTGTTTACCCTGGGTTTTACTTTGTTGCAATCTGGGTTTTGGAGAGTTATCAAGACCCGTAATTTAGAGATGGGTTTTTTTAAAATTATAAACTGTGCTTTTTCATAAGTCGTATATCTGGTGCTTACATGAAGGAAGGTATACCTTCCAATTAATTCCGAGGCAATCCGTAAATCTGCAGGGACCAAGAAGTACAAGATTTAAAGGGGCAATAAGGCACATTTGTGCAACAACTTTTAATCAACTGCTGGGTCTAACAGCATTAATGCTGTTAAATTACTGCAGATCCAGGAGTTCTAGTGTAAATCATCTTCTTTTACTCAGTAAGACACGAGACACCTGCTTTCACTTACTGGTTTATTTTCAGGTCATTACTGCTCTGTAAAGCACCAGTCAAACAGCTTATGCAATCTTATTGCCATGCCGTTAGCAGTTCTATTACATTAATTCATAATTTATATTATTTAGCGAGCTCAGCTGAAAAAAAAAGCTCACTTCTGTTTTGCCTTTTGGGGTCTTTTCACTGCTTCTTTTGAAACATTTCCAACTGCGCTAACAAAATCAACGAGTTAAATGAAGATTTATTGACTCCTTAACGGGATGTCCTATTCTGGCTCAGGTACTGAAATTGACAAAGCACGTGAACCGTGTCAAAAATGCTTGAAATGCGAAGTTTGGTGAGGAATTTGCCGAAAGAGAAACAACTGCATTAAAAGAAAAAGCTCTTTCTTCAAATTCACAGTCATCAGCATTTCATCGAAAAGTGCATGGAACTATTGATAATAACATCACTACAAATGTATGTAAGGAGAAAATGCATTAACCTCTTGTTGAAAGGACTTTCTCCAGGTATGACATGAGTGCTCTCAGACCCTATAAGAAAACTGATTCGATCATAGAAGGATTTGGCAGCTTGCTGTGAGGGTGACTGTAAGCTTTGGCTGATGACGTCCTGAGGATCAGGCAGGCCTCGGCAGTAAGCCTGGCTTTGGCAGGAGCTCTGTAAACAGCAATCAGGATCCATACAGTCAACGAGCCCATCTGCAGAGAGAAGTGCAAGCCAGTAAGAGAATTCCTCTTGTTACATGGTGACCTGAGACGCGTTTTGTTTGTTGGTTCGTTTTCTTTCAGATCCAGTGAATCTTTCCCCCATCTGAGAGTAATTTCTACAAGGCACACTTTTTGGAAACAGATAAAATATTAATACAAGACTTACAGCCTCTTTCACATAGAATAAATGTTTGGATTGGAGATGGCTGATTCTGAGTCAGGAGTAAAACACTGCTGATAAGAATAATCTATTAGGACTAGGAAGGACTACAGATTCATTTTAAGTATAATTGCTGAAGCCTTTTCTATTTTATAGAAAATGCACTAGGAGTTAACATAGTGAGAACGATGGGTCAGTGGTTCGGGACCTACATAGGGTAAAGTTCTAAAATTTGGGGCAGGGTCAGAGAATAAAAGTCCGTGAAGTGAAGCAAATACCAATCAACATACAATGGATGAGATAAGCCAACCACTTTTCAAAGAAATAGCTTTCTCAAGGAAGGTAAAGTGTGTTCCAAATAAAATGAAGGCATCTCTCAAGTGTTAAACAGGATCCTGAGCCCCTCGTAGGCCCCTGCTAAAATGGAGGTGTTACATTAAAATGTGGCAAATATAAGTGAGTCGTAATATTGGAAATGATTAGAAGCCTACCACAAAAAAAAAAAAAAAAAAAAACCCACTGACCTACAGGCTGGTGACGTGAAGAGTGTAATGGAAAGAAAGAATTTGCTAGTGCCTTCTCCAGGAACATCAAAAGGAAACCACATTCCATGGTCCATGTAAATATTTTGTTCGAAACATATAAACCAACTCATTAGTGGACAAGAGTGTCAGGTTATAATGATTTAGTGACGTTACCCCTTAAGATCATTCTTTCACTGCCCAGCTGATACATGAATTTTGATCTGCTTGGCAATGACATTTCTCAGTACAGATAAACAAAAACATTAGTTTCTGAAGACTTTAAATCATTCTTGAGAGATCGGACAAATGGTTATCCTCACACCTAAGTCTCAAGTCTTAGTGTGACCCTATTATGGCAAACTCAGTTGAAAATATCTAGTTGACCTACATATTTTATTTACACAAGGGCTTTTTTAAGTAACTTTTATTTGGAAAAAAACAAAAAACAAAAACAAACCACACTAGCCATATGTTTTGGCTTTAGGCCACTCTTATTAATAGAATACAAGTCTGCTCCTTCATTATCCGACAGCAAACCGAGATGCAAGAAAATAAGACTAAATTGAGTTATGTTGTCCAGTCTAAAAGTACGTCAGTGACAACACAGGAAAGGTCAGAAATAAGAGACGAGGGGTCCTGGATCAATGTCCTTCAGTCATTTTGCCCATCTGAAGCAGAATGTAGTGAACACTTGTGAGTTCTCCCAACGCTCATTTCCTCTTCTTTGGGCAACAGCTCTACACTTTCATTTATATACCCATCCGTCCCCCCGTCTGTCTGTGTGCATTTCCCCCTTCATGTTTGGTTCAGATGTGTCCATTTGACCTAACTTGTCTATCTGAAGTGAATTTCAGGAACTGTCTGCGGAGATTCCCCTTCCCCTTTCCCCTGAGATTTGGAGCTGTAAGGCTGTGAGGTTGGGGTTGCTGCCTCGATCCTGCTGCTCCTACAGGAGAACCTGTCTGGCAGCTCGGCATTCAAGAAGCAGAGCCAAGGGCTGGAGAGAAAAACAAGAGGTCATCGTGGCATCTTTAGGGTTTTTGCAACAACCTGCACCTGAGCTCCTGGGTTTTTCAGTTGGAGAAGCCAGGCTATTCTCTTCTTCCTTACGTCTGTTTGAGTTAGATTTTGTCACTTAAAACCGAAAGAGACTTAGTTTATCTAGAGACAGCAACTAAAAATCTCTTCACTATTTCCCTTGTAGTCAAGAAACAAGCTTAAGAGGTGAATACGTGGATTAAATTTATGGTGTTGGACTCCTTTTTACATTAATATTTTAATTTTTTGTTATGATGATGAGTCAGAATTTCTGACAGGCAGATCTTCATATATATTGTTTCCTTTATAATAGTTACATTTGTATGCAGATGTCTGTTACATTTTTTAAAATGTGTTAATTATTTGAAAGTGTAGTTTTATTCCTTTGATAAAAATTTTAAATGTTTTAAGCAAATCAAATGAAACTGAGCTTTGAAATTTTATATAGATTTATCAAAATACTACTACTTTCTTAGCCAAAAGGCCATGAAGATGAAAAATGTCTAAATATTTCTCTGTATTTCTGGAAGATAAAACTACGCTACAGGCTTACTTTTCACGAAGCTATAATAATAATGCAATACATTGTATATATTTTTTTCTCTATCTTTCTCAAAGAAATAGAAGCAGTTATTAAGACTTGGATTTTTAAAGTAGTAGACTACTGAACTATTGCTCCAATATCATTTCTGGCTCAAAAGAAACCAATTAAAAAATAAAACCCTTTCAGTAACAACCCATGATTATATACTGAGACTATAAGGAAGCTTCAATTACGTGTTTTATGATATATTTAAGAGTTCTTACTCCATGACTTTTGAATGGGTGAGCAGATGCTTGGGAGAATCATTTAACACAAATATTTTATATTCTGGCAGGTTTTTCCCTTACATTCATTCTTTAACCTAAATAGAAACTACTCACTAGAGAAAGTACTTCCAATTATTATATTTTATCTTCATTAATCTTATAAATTAAAGGTTAAATGCCTTCGTCCTCTCCTCCCCCCACACTACAACTACAGTATCTTCCTTTAGAAAATATATGGTACAGTTGCCGAAGAGGAATGCTCAAATTTAGTCATTCATCTTTGTTAGTTTATAAAAAGCAAATGTACATCTGGCATGTAGTCTGCAGGTCATAAAACTGCATGAGATTGACACCTTCTGAACTAATCAGTTGGAAATGCATTTTTACAAGCCTCTCTGCTAACATCAATCAGAGAAAGAATCTCATTTTCAACAGCCAAGATGCAGGGACACACAGTTTGTTATTTTTCTGCAGAGTTTATCAGTAACTTGCCCAAGCAAGTGACGGATGGTTATGAATCTGGCTCCCTATAACTTGAGAAAACATTTTTCAATCTTTGTACTTATATAGCTAGGGCTTTCTACTACAGCTAAGTTGATTACCCGCTTGCCCAAATGTACACCGTAGTAAAATTGTCTTTGTGGAGTAGCTTCTCGAAATCATTGAGATTCCTTTTAGTACCAGGAATATTCAGTTGGTATAAATTTATATTGGTATAGACACCATATCTAATAGAATTAATCATAAAAAAAATCTAAAAAAATCAGAAATGCTCAACACCCCACTGAATAATAACTTCAATGATCAGTTAAGAGCTTTTCTTTCTTTGCAATATAAGTGGTACTCTGAAGTAAAGCAGAGAATTTAGTTTATGCTTCCGTCCACTGAATCCTGAACATTATTGCTCTAGTTACCATTTTAAAACATGTTCTAATCTTACCTTAGGCTTTCGTTGGACTATAACAGTGGTTGGCAAACTTACTTTGCAAAGGGCCAGATAGTAAATAATTTAGGCTTTGTGGGCCATGCAGTCTCTGTCGCACCTTTCGACTCCACCTTTATAGAGCTAAAGCAGCCGTAGACATTATGGAAATGAATAGGTGTGTTCCAATAAAACTTTATTTACAAAAACAGCCTTTGCCCCAGAGGTCATAGCTTGCAAGCCTCCGGTCTTGCTTTAATGTTTCTACCCTGCTCGATTTCCTTGGATCTTCCGATCATTCCTGACATTGTTTCTGGCAAATTTACACAATGCATATTTTGCCAGATTATTAAAACTTCTGACTCCAGGTCTTCTCCTAGGTTACTCCTATGCTGGCTTTGATCTGCTTGTCAAAACTCACTTGCTCCTTTTAAGTAGCTATGGATACCTGAACCTGTTTTTCAAAACCTTGGTTTACTGACTGGATAAAAAGTCATGAATTTCCTTTCAGTGAATTTTCCTTTTTTACTCAAAAGATAATTAATGTCCACCACCCTTCCCCACAGTATTTGAAAGGCCCTCTCCCCCATTCCAAATTAGAGGTACAGATAGAAATTCTGATAGAATAATTTATCTGTAGACTTCAGAATTTTCAAAGGGTATAGGTATACCTTTCATTACTTCTTAAAGTCACCATTCTGTGATACGCATGAAATTCATTTATTACTGAATTGGAATCATGTTTGGCTTTCTGACTCTTCTTGTTTTCTTTTTGTGTGTGTGTGTGTCTCTATGTTCACATATGTCTTCAGGCTGATCATTCTTCTGCATTTCAAATCCACAAACTGCCTTCTAGATATTTCCATCTGGATATTACACGGGCAGCAACAACTTAGTGGATCTAAAACACAGCATATTGAATCTCCTCTAAACACGCTGTTTTCTTCTGTTATTTCCTATTTCGATGAATGGTCCATCATCCACCCGTCCAGTCTCTCAAAGTAGAGACCTGAGGGTCATCCTTGACTCCTCTCTTCCTTTTTCTCTGCACCTAATCAATTACCAGGTCCTTCTTTCCTTCACCCCAAATATCTCTTCAATCAGTCTCCTTCTTTCCATTTCACTGAAAACGCCCTTCAGGCCACCATGGTCATCTCTCGAGGAGATCTCTACGATGGTTTGGTTTCCTGGGTTCCCGCCTTGTCCCCACTATTCATCCTCTACAGCTCCATCAGAGTCATCTTTGCAGAAATCAGATCTGATGACTTCACTTCCTAGCTCAAATACGTCCTCTCCTGCCTTCTGAGTAGTTAGAACTCCTTACTGTGGGGCTTTTAAAAGCTTTCACCATTATTGTTTCCACTGCCCGGAGACCTCTGGTCTGCTCTCTAGCTCCCTACTCCCTGGACCCCCAACCCCACTCCCCATTCCTTAAGCCAGCAGCTCAGGCAATGGCTCAGGAAGCTCCTTGAGAGCTGAGTTCGCCACTGCATCCGCAGTTATCTAGTGCACTTCTTGGCACCAAGTCAGCATACAATGTATTTGCTGAAAGAATGGAAGAATGGATTCAGTTCCTAGAGACAGTTAGATTGAAACAGATCAAAATGATGTCTTAAAGGTGCAGCAGAGACACCCTCTTGGTTTTCTTTCCTTACCCTTCTCCAACCCTCAATACTATGCTCACCCTTGAATTCTGGTTTCTTTTTCACCCGAACAGTTATTTTTTAAATGTTCTGATTAATTTGACATTAACCAATCCACACAATTTTAAAAAAGCATTAGAAGAAATGATATGAAACACTATGTATAATCTTACAAAGGGAAAAGGCCCTATCTGTTTTTGAAGACACACAACCCAGAGTTCGTGAAAAGATACACCTCATCAGAATTGACCTCATATCAATGGAAACTGCTACATGATGAAAGACACCTTCAGAAAGTTAAAAGAGAAGTGAAAACCTGGGATAAAATACCTGCAATACGCCTAACAGAGAATTAATAAGTAGCATATACAAAGAAGTCCTAAAAATTAAAAAGGATAATCAAGCCACTGATAGGGAAAAAATGGGCAAGAGAAATAAATAATTAGCAAAAGAAGAAATACAAATGGCCAAGAAGCATGTATACGGATCACCAATTGAATCAGTAATTAGAGAAATGCGAATTAAAACAATAAAAATGGAATCGTTTTCACCCATCAGACAACATTCCTACTTTTCACTTGTTGGGCAATTTTGTTTGTGTATGATGATTATGTACAGACTATAGACATGGAGAAAATAAACACTCTTGTACTGATGACGTTACAAGTGGCAAAACCCACTGCAAGGCGATTTGGCTATGAAATTTAAAAATTTAAATACCCCTTAACCTAGGAATTTCGCTTCTTAAAATCTGTCCAAAAGAAATACTTGTACATTCACAGAAGGATTTATATGCAGATACACACACAGAGAGACAGAGAGACACACTACATATTTGTCTTTACACTAAGAGCAAGAAAAGAAAAAAAGAAACAACTAGGCTATTACTAATAATTATTATTAATGTAGTAGTGGTAAAATTAATGACTACGTCTGGGTTTCTATTATAAAGAACGAGGTAGACCTCTATGTACTGGCTTGACAAAAATCTCTAAAAAGATAGATTCTTTGGCAGAATCAAATTTCGAACAGCACCTATCGCACTTAAGTTTAAAAACATAAATGTGCCTATAAATTCACTGAAGGAGGAGCAGAAATATGCACAGCAAGTCGTTGACAGCAGTTAACTCTTTGACAATGCGAACGCACTCATTGTACACTGTGGTTACTACTTCTCGCCATTAATACAGAGGTTCTTAAGGTGGAGACACGTGCATCAAGGAGACCTGTTTCTGAAGACGTCCTGGGTCCCGCCCATTTCTATAGTCCGAAACCTGAAGTAGGAGCTACTGGTACTGGCTGTAAATTATAGGGAGGACTTTTAGTTTCAGCCTGTGTGGCTCTGATTTTTCTCTCCCCCTAGAGCTTATTCCAGTATAGCGGTAAACCCCCGTGTTCCTTGTATACTATTGGGCAACTACTGGGGTGCCTTGTGTCGAACAGCATGAGCTGGACTTCTCGTTCCTCGAATGCAATTGACACTGCTCTAAAAATTCTGTGCAGAGCAAAAGGGTTCAGACGAGCCCGAGTTTCTCCCCTAAAGGCGGAGCTGGTAGAGTCTTTCAAACTTGTAATTTCCCCCCCAGATTATGATCTACCAGGAAAATATATCTGAATGCTTGGAGACTCTGAGTGCCACTCCTATGTTCTGATATCTGGAATCTTTTCTCGGGAAGTACTTATGATCTCCTATAATCCTTTTTTTCTTTTCTCTTTTCCTTCTTCCCTCCTTTCTTCCTAATTTCCTTTTTTCCTCCCTCCCTTCTTTTTGCTTTTTTCCTCTTCTTCTCCTTCATTTTTTAAGCCATCCCCCCTTTCTTCCCAGTTCTGGTACTATTTTATTTATTTAAATTTTATTTTAATATGTGTTTGGAGAACACAGTAGTCCCATCTTCCTGCTAGGACTTTTTAAGGAATCTATTTTCAAACATTTCCTTATTTTCATCTGGTAATCTCCAAACTTAGATGGCCCTGCCCACTCGCCATACTCAATATGCTGCTTACATTAACATTTCATTCATTTTTCCACTTCTGGGTTTTACTGCTAGTGCACTCCCACATTTTCTTGCAGTCTGAAACTTCTGTTTGTGTTCTGTCTCCCTCTCTCTCCTGACTGTTTTTATCTTTCTAATTTCTGAATAACCTCAATTGAATTGTGCTTTCCTCTCCATTATCATCAGCCTCCACTTAAAAAAAAAAAAAAAAAAAGCCTGTTCTAGGTCCATCTTCCTGACATATTCCCACAAACTAATACTTCTGAAGGGCAAAAAAATAACTATCTAATTACAAGTAAGATGGATCACACCTGGCATTGTATTTTGGCATGCCCCTATTCTTACATATAAAGGTTAGTATTTTTGTGTCCTCAACCACCCAATCTCTAGGAGAGGGCTTGAGTCCCATGCCTTAAGAACCCACAGGGGAGCTATCCACTGGAGGACCAGACAGGGGAAGCAAGATGTCAAAGGAACTCTTAACTAGGAAGATGGGAACATGGTAGCAATGATAACATATTTTGGAGAAATCATCTTGTTTATTTATTTATTAAAAAAAAATTTTTTTAAGTAGGCTCCACGCCCAATGCGGGGCTTGAACTCACAACCCTGAGATCAAGACCTGAGCTGAGATCAAGAGTTGGATGCTCAACCAACTGAGCCACCCAGGTGCCCCAAGAAACTGTCTTGTTAATGAGTATCTTAAGTTGCTATAAAGGTAGAATTGCCTCTGGCAAGCTTTTGCATTTTGATGCTTGCATAGTGGGGCCACCATATGGGGAACTATTTAAAATCAAGAAATCCTCTACTGAATGAGATTCTCAGTGGGTATGCTAGGTAAAAAACAAGGATGCTCATAAAAGTATGCAGGGAGAACTGGAGAGTGCTTTGCCAACCTGGGGCATGGACAGCATATCGAGGCTCGGCACTGCTTTTCTTGTTCTCATGTGAGAAGGCTATAATTCTGGGGGAAAGAGTGAAATAAAGAATAGAAGAAGAATTTCTCCTGAGAGTAACAGAAGCCTATGAGCTATATGAAATAGTTAATGGAGTATATTCCCTGGGTATACTAAAACTAAAGGCTGTGGACAGCTATTAATATTCCCATAGTTGAATCTGTTTTTCTGCCTATGCAGCATCCATACCCCTTTGTTCTGGTGATAGAATGTCAATTTTCCTTTGGCGAGGGGACGAGGTCAGGCTCAGACCCAGGCCTCCTGTAACCATTGAGAAAGGTTGTCTCCTTGTACGGGGGTTATTATGCGGTGTGATGTAAAAGCCAGAGCTGCTGGGGGGTCATTCTGAGGAAGAGACAGTCAAAGAATGGTGCCAATGCGGAATAAGGCAGAGCTGACCGAAGAATTAACCCAGATTTCTGTTACCATTGTTTAAACACCTAGGTGCAGCTATCTCTGAATTTTTCAGTTGTATAAGCTAATAAGGTTTTCTCTTTTAAAAGCTTAAGACCGTTTGAGTGGAATTTCTATCATGCGCCACCAAAGAGTCTCTCCTGGTGAGAATAACAAACGCAAGGGATATCCTTGTGGAGGGGAAGCTGAAGCCTGCGGTAGAGTAGCTGTGAGACAGACGGGGCCATTTTCAGAAGCTGACTGATGGGGACACTCGAGTAGCTACAAAATGAGGCAGCAGAGGCTCACGGTCTGACACCCCAGTCCTGGTCACACTGCACTTAATGGTGACCGGTTCCCAGCTCTTCACTTGCCTTTTTGCTGATCTTAGCAACTTCACCATCAGAGTGCGTTCTGGGGTACGAACGGGAAAATGGCTCAGCCCAGAGGGAGGCTGACTCTGTAGGTGTGGAAAGAGTTGAAGAAGAATTATTTAGAAGCCAAGGCTAGGCATGCACCGCTCGTTCTTTGCCCTGAAAGTTTTCTCAACTAGGGCAGGGTATGGGGAGGTTGCTCCCAAAGCGTCTCCATGCTCTGTTGGGAGATGTTATACACAATTACCTGGTCCAGCTACTATTCATTTCTCACTTCCGCTGCGTGATTTAAAAATCGTCTATTCCACTGCCTGCCTTTGTCCAGAGGATCTGCTCCAACAGCCTCTGTTTGATACCTGGAGCTAGATTCGAGAAGCAGTTTGGGGAGGCAACTGGTTGATTCCATACAGAGTGGGGATCTTTGTCAGGGCTTTTACTGTGGCTTTTACAGACTGCCCTTAGTTCTGAAATGCTGGTGACCCTGAGTGCATGACAAGAGTTATTTGAGCCTTAAAGGAACACGGTCCACCGTTTGAAGTCCATCTCATGAACAGGAGATTCATTTCTTATGACTGTGTGGGTGTCAAGGGAGTGGCTACAGATAAATTCCCCCAATCCATTTTAATGGTAGCTTCTTCCTTCTGTGCCTCCTAAAGAATTCCCTCGTAAGACTGTCTTTTCTTACACATTTTAGAGACATAAAGGGGAAATGGGACTCCATGGGCAAAGAGGAACACCTATTTAGTGAGATTTAGATGTTGAGGATCTGTAGTCTTAGTGGAGATGGGGCAAGCTGGATTTGGTAAAGAAAAGTACATTTTAGGCGGGGGAAGGAAGATGCTTGGTCTAAGAAAAAATATGATTATTTCCCCAAATATGTTGTCTTTTCTAAAAATTTTTAATGTATCTTCTTCAGGTCTGGGGATAGTAAGCAACCTTCTTTGTTTTATTTTTTTTAAACAAAGATTGTGTTGTACAATGTTGCTCAGACTGGACTACTAGCTGTTTTTATGACATGCTGGTTAGAGCCAAGCCAATCTCTTCATTTGTTCTTCCTCCTTACTCACTTAACATGTTAAACTACTTAGCTACTTTCTGGCAAATTCACCATTTGATAACAAACTTACTTTGAACAATGGGTCTATATCAGCACAAGTTAGTGTATGTCATGAAATTTCAGGTACGGGCCTTATTTTAAACATTCTGCTCTACTGACCTCATATGATGCCAATGATAGCCTTAATTGCCAGATTATATGCCTTGATTTGGGGTTTGGTGTGGAAAATACTGTCTTTATTCACACAGTCCATGCTTAAGTCCAAACAACCCTCTAGCTTAGGTTATAAGGCAGCCGGGTTATGATCTCAGGGTATAATAAAGCTGGCATTGAGTTTCCTTCTCAGAAGATCAACAAAATCAGGCTAGGGACAAGAATAGAAATTATTAATGTGAAATAAGTAAAGAACCCACAGGAGGTCTTCTATTAGCTCAGATTTCCCCTTGGAGACGGAAGCCTAGAGATAGCATAGTTTCATGCTAATAAGAATAAACAAAGGGGGAACAGGCCAATTCACAGCTGAGAAAGTTTGGGGCAAGGGAAAAACCTCCTTAGCTGATAACAACACTAAAGAGTTGATTAGTCCCTAAATTACTCTGCCATGTCCCTGCAGACCTGGCCCTGCCGTCGTTTTCCCTCTGAGAGAGTCGGTAACCACCTCAATGTACTCTCCTTTAGAAAACAAAATCTGGAATATACGGTCAAGGAGGGAAAGAAGCTCCCTTTCTTCCCTAGGCAATAGAAAACAATGGGACAGAGGCTTCTTGGGGAAAAGCAATGAGGAAAGCTGCCATCTGGGCTGTGGTCGGAGAGGATTAATGCTGCCATTTCTACAGAGCGCACCGTTAAGAGAAAGTTGAGGCAACAAGGTATCACTAGGCAGGAAAAGGTTTGAGGGCTAAGGACCACCGTATCTATCAGGACGAGAAGGAAGAGAAGCTTTGGCTCAGGTTTCTCGACAGCCCAAGTTAAAAAAAAAAAAATAGGGAAAACTGAACACTTAGCTAGAAACTAAAAGTGAGAATGGCAGCCCGCCGTCCGGAAGACGAGACACAAACGACATCTGGCTTGAGAATGGCGGTAGGCATGGGCTAGGGTGCGCATGCGCGTCCGTGTGTGCGTGCTCTCACTTGCGCGCGCGCGCGTGCATGCGCATGTGCGCGTAGTATGTGCGCATGTGCGTTGGGGAGCTGGCAAAGGGGAGGCTGAGGGTCGGCTCTAGTCCCTCTGCTTCCCAAAGAACAGTAGTTAGATCCACACTATGTAGGAAAGAAAAGACTGTTCATCTTCCCTGACACCCTCCTGTGAATTTCAGCTAGCCGAGACGACAGCAAAAGGAAAACGGGAGTCAGAGCAGCTCCTACTGATGACCTATGTGCCTGGCACTGTATTAAGTACCTGCATTCTATCACTTAGCCCTTTCAAAAACTCTTTTGTTCCTATGTCACAGATGAAGCAATTGTAAAGTCACACAGGTGCAAGGTAGAGTGAAGATCTGCACTCTTCCCCAACACTACTGCTCCTGTGGACATTCCCAGAGAGCAGGGGGAACGAAGGAGGGGCTGAGGAAACACATCCTCATGCACAGAGCAAGTGGCCACAGGGGCCCAGAGAGGAACTAAATCCCTTCTAAAAACTCAGCCCCAAAGGTACGCCAAAACCAAGCAGCTATCGGGGACACCCATTTCATCACTGGAGAAGAAATCACCGGCTCTCACTCTTTATTCTTTGAAATGAAAATGCGAACAGGGGAAAGAATTACTTCTTAACCAAGGGCCTGCGCTGGGTGGAATATCACAATCTTTTAGCAGGCTGTGAAGTTTAGGATAGACAGACACCGGGAGTACAGCTTCAAGGAGGCTGTTTTCTTTACTGTTTTTTTTTTTTTTTTTCCACCCGTGCCTTTTTTCAGAAGAGCTTGGGAAATGCCCTGCAACTTTTGGAATGTTTAGTTATTAAAATATTGCTTTAGAGCTCCCAATTCACAGGGCCGTATATACCGTGATGAGGAGAATCGTCATCTGGAGATCAGGAAAAGCGATGGAGAACAATGGACATTATACAGTAGCTTGGTTACCTTGCCTTTTCCCTGAATGATAATAATCTTGCATTTGTTTCGGGGAAAATAGGGAGCAAAATCACTGGATCAGCACTCATACATTTTTCAATCAATCTAATCTATGGGGATCTCATTTTTTTGGCACCAGAGAGCTACGTAACTTATAAGCCTGTGCTCTGGCACACACTTGTTTTCACACTCAGCATTTCTTACCTCCTTCATTGTCCTTGCTATCTGTGCAGAGAGTCTCCATGGCTACATCGCAGCCTGCTCCTCTCCACCCTGGCTGGCAAACACAATGCCAGCCGTTTTGGTCCAGTGTACATCTTCCATTGCTGTTGCACAGCCCAGGACAACCCTCTATCAAAGGAGACAAAGAAGGAAAACACAAGTGACTTGAGTATTGAAAGTTTTTGCACCTAAAATAAACAGATAAGGGACACTTAGTGGGAACAGGCCTTTGTAAACAGCACAAATACTGTAATTGCACATGGATAGAAACAGCAACAGTCTCTAAGGAATCTAATTCTTATCCAAGTGGCATCTTTGATTGGCCTGACCCTTGAGACACCACTTACCTGTGCAGGACAGAAATATATGCAATGATCCACTAACTAGCCGCAGGCCAGACAAAATTAACTTTTTTTTCCCCCTTTAGCAAAGCAACAAGGTTGACCGTACGGTGTGAAAAAACATCTCGACAAGACAATTTCAGAATCCCTGGTATAGATTTTTAATCCGTTGTAGACATTATCGGCTACTCATTAGGACATGCCTTCTTAAAGCACCTTGTTGCTTTAAAAAATTCCCTCTAAATTCAAAAGCATGAAAGTAGGTATGAGGATGTGAACGATGTTAAAAAGACAACATTAATTTTATCTGGCCTCAGAGTTGCTGTACATTCATGTGAAATTACAGTGCATTAAATAACTGCACAAAGTATAGGCCAGTCTTGATGACTATACTTTATGCCAAGAGTACATTCCTTTTCACAGAATAAGCAAAGCCCAGGAAATAGTGAAGCAGCTTAGCATCTATTCTAACAAACATCAGGATTCAGGCTGCATACGGATGGGACAGGACCGACAGGATTTCCAACTAAATGTAATAGCTGTGCATATTTGATTACTTAGGACGGACAAAATGAAATACCATAAGGACCACAATAAAACATTGATAGACTGAACAAAAACACGGTAGTGACGTGCTTCAAGACAGAGAGCGAAGAGTGGTATTTTGTGACAATCTCCCTAAGGCTTTTATGCTGTTACCTTTATATCCTATCTTGTCTGCTTTTATGGGCAAGGAGGGAAAATTTGGGAAACAATTAAAATAATTTAATATATCCAAAATCTATAATTGTTTCAGTCTAACATGACATTAAAAAAAAAACAATTTTTTGCCACTTCCTACTGATGATATCTGGCATGCGGCCAACATGATCTGTTTATGAGGATGGACACTTAGGTAGAGTTTGGTGTTCTTGTCTATGAGTGTGATGTGACACTGGCAGAAACAAGGATATAGATGCTCCAAAATTGTTAAGAATAATTAGCTATTGATCAGATCTCTTTGGACAGAATTATTTATAATTTGACCATAAAATACATACTAGCCAAAAATACTTGCTAGAGCATGGGGGTTATCCAGCTTCTTATAATTAGAATGCTACTCTTGTTTCAGTGACAAAATTTAAGGGAACAATCTGTTTAAAGATGTTTATTTTATGTCATTTTAAAAGAATTATTCATATACTGGCTTCCCCTCCTCCACTGTGGAACTTGAAAATATCTCAAAGAGACGTTCTGTCTCTTAAGATGAGAGCTAAGAGAAAGAAGACTATCTTGACAGTCTCTTGTGGCAGGAGAAAATGAAATTATACGTATGGATACCATCAGGTTAGGAGAAGATTAATTTTGCTGCTTCTTTTCTCCTAGACAATTATCATCTGTATCTATGGATTTCCAATATCTAAAAAAGTCAGTTTTCCTTCCGGATGTTTTTTGTTTTGTTTTTAACGAAAAAGAAAGATTTAATTGCCCCACTGAAGAAGAGGTGCATCAGCTGACTGCATGCACATAAGAGTTATTATATGAAAGCCTGGATATTGCCATGAATATTTTCATATTCTAATGAAAAGCACAAACAAGGAATAGAAAATAGGTAATCTGAGGAGAAAGGGAGAGGGAATTTTCTCTTCTGAAAAAATATTTTCCACCTATTTCTACGAGAACTGAAGAGACGAGAATCTGCTGTTTTCTGCTGAGCAACGTTATCATTTCTGTTTGGCAGAATGCACTGTAATTTTGTCGTTTTTTCAGAAAATAACAGAATGGAAATTATGATATCACGTATATTTTGAAACATTTAGAAGAAGCCAAAGAAGTTTCCATATAAGGATAAATGAGACTTCTCTCAACATATATTAGCCAGAATCTTCTTTAGACTGACAATTTCTTATTCTGTGATAAGAGAGTGAGCATTTGTGATTCTTCAAGACAGAATTTAAAGCTCATTAGCTGAATTGCCAACAATGAAGATCTTAAGGCAAAAGAAGAGAAAACAAACAAAAAACAGCAAATGTACTGTTATCTTCAGTTTTTGGTTCCCGTGAAAACTAATGCTTTTACATAGGAATGAGATCTGTGATAACCCAAAATTATAAAAATGAGACACGGACACTGAAGTCTCAATACTTTAAATCCAAGGCATTTCACATAATGTAAGCCTGATTTATAATTTACAAAAATATGCATGAGAAACAGTCTATTTTCATACCTAGTACAGTCTGATACACGGTTATATATAGATAGATATATATGTAGATATGTCAACAAAGTGCAAGTATACAGTACCTTTAACTATCTTATCCAAATAGTGAGCTTGAGAAATTAAAAAGGAAAAAAGAACAGACAGACATTTCAGAAGTGTCACATGGGACAAGGAAATTTTCAGAATTCACATGCAAATCGAGTAGCTCTAGCTAACATGAGACTCACATCACACGACAGAGATGCACTTCATTATCTTCTAAAACTGCAATATATTCATGTTTCAGTAAGTGTGGTCATGATTCCAGGAAATACTCAGCATTTTCAAGAGAAGTGTGCAGGTAAACTAACACTACCTTTCACAGATTACCTGGAATGCACCCACCCGGATCCTTCTGGAGATTATACTTTAATAGCTAAGTAGAACAAATGGAATCAATTCTTTTTACTAAAGAAATTGCGAAATTTAGGCCGATGAGAATTACAAATAAACAAACAAAATAATGCTAATTTTTAAGCGTTTGCTTTTAACAAAGTAGTTTCGTAAAGGTTGCACGGGTCAGGGCAAAAAGGACAACACAGAAGCTGTGGAGGAACCATTTATGTGTGTTCTGATGCTGGCTTTCTTCAACCTGAGAGATAAACCCACTGAAATCCTGCTGCCCTCACCTTCTGTCTTGAGCCACTTGTGTATTTACATATTATCAAACTTTAATGTCTAGTAAATAAGAAAAAAAAGGAAGTAATTGAGAATCTTTGAGCAAACGGAGCAAACTTAATATAATATGAAAAAGGCATGTGTAAACTCTATAGAGAATGACTACCCCGTGGCCCTTGACTACATGTCGGATGGATAGTGGTGTATCGCATATGTAGTCTATTACGAAATACAGACTCTCCTAAGATCCTGTTTCTTTTCAGGATTCGTCCTGGAACAGCTCTGTTTCTCACAGAAGCTCTGTAGGAACAGTCAGGATTAAGCCTGAAGTCTTTTACTGTACCTGTCCATTTAATCTTTCATGAGGTTACAATTTGGCTACACCTTTCCTCTTGAACGGAGGCATACACACCTCTCTCCCTTCACTCAGCATAGAGACGTAATATATTCTTAATAAGTCTGAAATCTTCTTGCTTTGTCAAAATTCATACATCTTTAATGATCTAAAGTTGCTTTTCAAAGATGCTTATGTTGATGATTTTTCATTACTGACACATGCAAGTGATAGCCGAACTCCTAACAGAATGATTTAAACTCTAACTTCCAGTCGAGCCACTCAGATCTGGTAGTTCTGTCATGTGCATAAACAAAACCATAAATGCTTCTGACACATCTGTACTGTGGATATATAAAAGGAGTCTTCACGTTGCCACAGGATTCCATTAGAGGCTTTTGAATTGCATTTAAACATAAGTGTTTATAACTAATTGACAATATATTGCAGGGGAAATTAAGGTGAAGAAACACTCCTAGTAGGTATGACTCTGAAATGAGAACTTAATGAAAATAATTCTATTTTCAGATGTTAAAATAAAAGTGTACTATTGTATAACATCATGCATATGATTTCTCAATGATCCCTTGCGGACATTATATAATATACTAGAGACTCATAATAGCTCAACTGATGATCTAAACGTAAACAAAGTGCCTTGTTTAAAAATTCTGGAGTTTCTGATTCAGACAGGGTAGTATTTTTGAAGGAATTCTTAATTTATAAAAATTAATCACGCAGATCTTAGTTGGACAGTCTTTTGCTTTTATGTATGGTCCACTTCGGTTAACACAACCAAAATAAGGAATGCAATTAATTCTGACCTGGATTAGTAGTTTTAAAGGAGGAATGGATTATTTATAATCCAGCCAATCCTATTATTTTAGCAAACAGAATCAATTATACAAAACAGTGGACTGATTACAGGTAAAGGTAGGTTTGTCACTGGGTCAAAAGAACAAACAAAAGTGGAGATGAAATTAGCAAATATAGTTCAAATATACAACAGGTCAATTTTATAATTTAAAGTTATATAACACTTTAGATATTAAAAATATTTAACACAAATGTTGCAAACAGTTAAAACCAACCATAAGAACAGGATCCATACTGAGAAAAGATACCAAGATTTGTCATTTGCATTTTATATCATAGGAAATAACTGTGAGGCTGACAGTTTCTTTTTTCTTTTTTTTTTTTTTTTTGAGGCTGATAGTTTCAAACCAAGACAGAAAGGGGTAAAATCCACCACGTATATTTTGTCCTCGAAGATGAAAATTTCTGACAATCGCACAAAAGCCTCGTTCTAAATAATAAAGACGCTAAAAGGAGATGTCGATATATGAGGTTCAAATAATTATTAAAAATAATAATGCGACAATAAAAACATCATTACATAAGCCACTACAGGAAATTATCAGAAAAATGCAGGCATGTTGCAAGAAGCCATTAGGAACAATAATCGTAAAAATAATACAGTATATTTAAAAATTAATATACCTAACAATGGCTGAAATGCACATTAAGTTGCAAAAAACCTGCTTTGAAAACTGTGTGCTCTGACACAAAAACAAAATCCTTCCTATTAGATCTACTCACCAAAAGTTTTAAATTTGCTTTATAGAAGAAAACTCTTATAAACATCAGTGCTAGATGTATAAGATGGAACCTCTTAAAACTATTCTCCAGGAAAATGTATTCATAAAACACTCTCCCTGGAGTTTCAGTTCTTTATCTTTTAAAAAGACCCGCGTGGGACACAGGGGGTGAGAATTACCGTATTTCCTGTAAGACAGTGATTCTTAATTCTTCTGGGGTCTCACGTCTCAGAAAAGTGGTGAGAGCTACGGACTCCACCCCCACCCCCACCCCCCCCCCCCCCCGCCCCCCGACACAATGCACGCATGCTTACAGACACAAAATGCTGTCTGTGGTTTCAGCTCTTCCATGGGCTCTGGTCCTATAAATTGCAGACTGTGAGCACCCGGCTGATGTATTAATGATCCCCAAATTTCTAGCTTTGGTCCAGGTCCAGACCAGATTCAGAAGAATGTAGGGGACACGCCTAAAGTACTCTGATCCCAGCTCTACTCCCTGAAAATAATAAAGATTCACTTTGTGTCAGATACTGCTCTCAGCCCTCTCTATTGGGCTTTCACTTAATCTTCCCCACAACCCTATGATATAAACACAGTTGATACAGTGAGTACAGATGGAGAGACTGAGGAGGGACAGACAGTGTGTGCAGGGGCACCGTCTCCGTCATGATGCCTCTTCTTACTCAGAAGTACTTTGCAATTATTCCTGACCTAACATGAATTTAAGCAGATAGCTACAAAGCCAGAGGGTAGTTCTACTGTCTCTTAGATGTTTTCTACATGGCTTCCTTGGGAAATGGCCAGGTGGACCTAACTTAAATGGCAGAATGCAGTGGAGTGTCTTTTCAACGTCAGAGCTAATTCTTGGTCTGTGTTGCCTCTCTTTCAAAATACATTCAGATACAGTCATCTCTAGAACGTAACAGATGAAATGACTGCTCGGGTTTCAAGCCCATGGGTTTGGAGGTTCCTGGCCTACTTGCTGGTTCATGTGGGCAAAGATTCGGTGCAATTGCAGATGTGGAAGAAAGGTCTGGGCCATCAAGAATATTTTTATCATATGAATAGCCCAGAGGCCTCCAGTATCACCCAAGCAAATGAGAAGTACTGTATCCTTTTCACACACTACCCCCAGATGTTTCTTTTTAAAAAGAATAATTTCTTTATTCAAAGACCCTAATGATCGTATTTTCCCCTCTGTGTTTTGGGGAAGATGGGTGGAGGCAGACACAAAATGATCTACTCTCATCTGTACCCCGTAGGAAGGATCTGGAGTCTAAGGTCCCGTGGGAGGGACTTTGCTCATATTTAGTCTTGAACGGTTTTTAATTCCTAATGAGTACACTAGAAAGGAAGAGCAACGGGGAAAGTCTACCTACATGTTGGTGCCTCATCTGCTGATCTATCAAAATTATGGGCACCCACCTCCCTCCATTTCCTTTAGTTATCTGATTCTTCCCTTTTTTCTCACTGAGTCCTTGTCTTGGAAGAAGTCTCGGAGTATGGACACTAGAGTAGATGTGAAAGGAGAAGAGGAGAAACAAGAACTAGCTGTGATCAGTTCATTAAGAGATTCCATAAAAGGACGCCTGGGTGGCTCAGTTGGTTGAGCGACTGCCTTCGGCTCAGGTCATGATCCTGGAGTCCCGGGATCGAGTCCCACATCGGGCTCCCTGCTCAGCGGGGAGTCTGCTTCTCCCACTGACCCTCTCCCCTTTCATGCTGTTTCTCTCTCTCTCTCACAAATAAATAAATAAAATCTTAAAAAAAAAAATCTAAGGCTTTAATGATATATAGACATATGGAACTGAATGTGTGAATCTCCTCCATTAGAAATGTAAAGTCCAAGGCCAGGCTAATCCCTGTCTTCCCATTGCCTGGTTCATAAGGGATTCTTAATATCTGCTGAATAAAATGATTAAATGTCCTTATTATGGGGGTTCTAGTACATCTTACACGTGTTTGCAGCTTTTGAAGAAACTCTATGAATAATACAGTGGCTGCTTTTTGAGAAGCATGTGTGAGCAATACCTCGTTTCCAAAATCCTTCCCCTCTCTTCATTCATCTGTTCCTCTCCCCTCTTCCAATCCATCCATCCATCCTAACTACATAAAATAGTATTAACAATAACTACCATTTACTACTCTTACTAAGTGCTGAAAACTATGCTAAGCATTTTACGAGATGACTTAATTTTCACCACCCTATGGGTTAATAGGTACTTTTATTATCTTCCCTACTTCATAAATGAAGAAACAGAGGTACAGTGAAACAACTTTCTCAAGGTCAAAATGCCAGCAAGTGGCAAGGCCAAAATTCTAACCAAGTAGCCTGTGGCCAAAGTCCATGCACTTGATAATCAGCTATAGTCACAACTCAGAAGAATCGGAACTATGTAACCTATGGAAGACTAGAAGCATCATCCGTTTTTGGAATGGTCAATAAATTTACTTGGTTGCATGAAAAAATAAGATGAAAAAATGTGGAAATCCTTAATTCAACACTGACAATTAAAGGGAGACCTCAGGAAGTAATATTAAAATCCAAACTAATTTAAAATATTCATCTATTGACACAGCTTCATAAATATGAGAGTACTTTATGTAGACTAAAGAAAGCTTTATGATAAGATCTGCTGTAACCGGGGGCGCCTGGGTGGCTCAGTCAGTTGAGTGTCTGCCATCGGCTCAGGTCATGGTCTCAGGGGTCCTGGGATCGAGCCCCACATCAGGCTCCCTGCTCTTTGGGGAAATCTGCTTCTCCCTCTGCCTGCCACACCCCCTGCCTGTGCTCTTTCTCTGGCAAATCAATAAATAAAACCTTAAAAGAAAAAAAAAGAATTGCTGTAACGTGTTCGAAAAACCCAAAGTTTGGAAAACCAACTGGCAAGATATTAAAATAGAGGGAGAAAACCAAGAAAAAATTAAAACAAGTGAGTTTGAAAAATAAAAGAACAGAAGTAGTTCCGTTAAGGTATAAATTCTGTGTAAGAAATGTCTTTTGAGTGGTAGTCCAAAAGAAGCTTGCTCATTTAAAAAAAGAGGTCAGTGGAGGATGTATGTCCACCTTGGGGGAAGAACTAGGATATTTGGAGGTCTACACAGAATGGGATCAATGCCAAATTTCCTTTCCTTTCAGTGTCAAAAGAACTCTTAAAAACACAAAGAAGAAACAAGGGCAAACCAAGTTGCTTGTATATCCATTAGACAGCTCACAAGGGAAAAACAGAAATCGTTTGTGTATACATAGTTGCTGATGTATACAGTTACAAACTATTCTATTCACATTGTTTCTACTGTTGACAGTATGCTTGGTTGGAGCATATTAAATGGTACAGTATTTTCACTGGGCCACTGAGTTGACTCCTGGGTAGAGCCTAGATGCAGGCAAACAGCACAGAATCCAGAAGCGGGAAATATTTCTCAGTTTAATTACAACAATAAAATCTTGGGCGCCCGTCTTCAGAAGAGGATAATTCAATCAGATGAGAACATAATAAAACACAGCCATATTCTTCACTATGCCGATTACCGCAACGTCCTTGGAATTGAGGACAAATTTTGATTTAGCATTGGGTGTTTCCTTATACTTCATAACCCAGACTTAAAAAATGATTCACATTAGTATCTCATTAAAATTGTAAGTAGGTATCATTCTTAGATTATTCACTACCAGTTCCTGGAGGATGACAGGAATGCAACAGTCTGCAAATAAGTACATATTAAATCCATTTATTCCAATCAGTAACTGTTTAAATCAGTGTACAAGCTGCACACCCATTGGTTTGATGTTCCTTAATTGGTACACACTGCCAATTACTGATTACCTTGTCATAAAGGATTATGGCAGTGATCTAATTTTAAATGTCATAAAACAATTTACTCGGACCCCTTACTAGACTATGTTCTCCCTCACCATAGAATTCTCATTCTAAGATTAGAATAAAACATCACAAATATTTTATCCCGTTTAGACAAGTCACTTAATTTGAATTTTAACAACTAGAAAGTGAGGTGTGCCAGTGGGGAAAAAAAGTTTGTGTGAGTATTTGTGTGTACACACACGTGTGCACGTGGTTTGGAAGAGCTTTTGCTTCCCTAACATTGGCAATGCATTTTTGAAAACCTGTTACAAACAAATTGTTTTTGAAACTTTACATATTCTGTTCTTTTTTATAGATTGGAAATTTGGTAAACAAATTATCTGTACAAATACACTGGCCTCTTACATGCGCCCTACCCCAGCAAAATACCGTACTTCAGTTTGGACCACTACCCTAAGACATTCCAAGGAAGTGAAAGAATATTTTCTTGATTTACATCAGTCCAGAAAAAAAAGAGATTCCATGGAAAAGGGGCTATAAGACAAACCGAATTTCATCAAGTCAGCATTGCTGGAAAAGTGCCATAAGCTGCAAAGCTTTGTAAAGATAACCGAAAGAAAAATGTTTGGTATTTTTCCCTCAGTTTAGAATTTCGTGCCTCACCGTGGACTATGTCTACATAATGGAAGGAAGCGTGGCACACTCAGAATGGGGACAGCACACTGACTCACTGACGTTGGCAAGTACACAGTTTACACGGAGATGAGTGTTGTTCAGCATGTGATCCAGGAGTTCTGTGGTCTCCACACGTGGTGGGACTTCATCCCCTGGACCACATACATAAACATGTCGGTAGCACACGTCTCCTTTAGATCTGCACTCCCTGGCAGACAGAAGCATAACCACATTTTCTTAGGGTTTCCTAGATTTAAAAATTGTCAGGTCTGTTTCGGCACCTTGATTTGGGAACAAGACTATCCGGAGCCAGCTCTCAACCTTAATAAATAAAAACTGTAACACAAACATTTTTTACATCAGTGAATATTCGGATCTTTAAATTGATACAATGAACTTGGTTATGACAATGATTAAAGTCATGTCTGTATAGTACTAACAAGTCGAGTGGCAGGAAACCATAAAAATAACCGACCGAGCTGATCAATAGCAATGAATATAATTTCTGGGCTGCCATCATTGCTTCTGCCTCTGTGTAAAATTTAGTATTTAAGGAAAATTTATAGAATAAGACTTGTAAATAATTATGTGAAATATATCGGGTCTTCCTCTTATTAGTTTTCTTGAAGACACCAGGGAAGACAATAAACATAACTGAACAATCTTTAACTCACCTAAGATAAACCGTAATTTATTTTGGGAAAACCATAGATAATCTTGGCTCTTTTCAAAGGCGACTTACACAGGGAGTAATGTTTCTTTATTTGTGGGCGAGAGAAGAGCATGTGCAGATGTTTACCACTTGCATTTTAGCACTTCATTTGCTGATACTAGTTACATGTCATCTACACACTGTGAGTGTTTTTCACTGGTCAATGTCTATACATGGTATTTAGCCTACTAATTTCAGCTGAGAAAAGAACTGGAAGTAAGTTTAAAATTTGGAAGGTTAGGTACATGGAATTTTCAATAAATAGTTTACAATTTTCTTAAATCTCTCACAGTATAAATTCATTTTCCTCAAGCCTTTATTTGTTGCTGTAATTGTTACTTTTATTTTGGCAAGCCGTGGGTCCTATTATCAGCTATAATTTAAATTTTGCTGAATAAAAGAACTGACACTTTATTATTGAGACATCATTGACATTATTACTGCACCAGTTTCTATGAAAATTCAGTCTTTTGTGACAGGTTCATAGATACTAATTTCTCTTTATCACAGAAGAAAATTAATTTTTGCCTATTCCCCTATACACATCCGTGCAAAAACAATTTAAAAGGAGACAGCATAGCCTATTGCTCAAGAGAATGGGCTTGGGGATGGCTCCTGTGGGTTCAGGTTCTTACTTATTAGCTGTGCAACCATAAAAAAATTAGGTAACTTCTCTGAGCCTGCATTCCTCCAATGCAGATTTAATTTTATTTATTTTTTAAAAAGATTTTTACTTATTTATTTGAGAGAGAGGGAGAGAGAGGGCCACACCTGTGCTTATGAGCAGGCGGGTGGGGCAGAGGGAGAGAAAAATCCTCAAGCAGGCTCCCCGCTGAGCACGGAGGCCCATGGGGCTGGATCCCAGGGCCCTGAGATCATGATCTGAGCAGAAATCAAGAGTCAGCGGCTTAACTGATTGAGCCACCCAGGTGCCCCTCAGTGGAGATTTTAACAGCTACTATCTGTTGAGGTTGTGAGGATTAAAAAAGTATTGTATGCAGAGAACGTTGCATTGTTGCCTTAGCACACAGTAAACACTCAATAAATACTAGGTAGTATTAATTCATCTTATTAGTAAGAGTTTAGAAGGGACTGATGCAGGAAGCAATTGGTATCTTTTAAGAGACTGAAGAATGTAAGAAATCTGACTAATTGAAGGAGCTGGGAATTGCCAGTGGTTTTGTCTTCAAAGCCATGAGGCCCACTCCACCCTAATAATGTCAGGATAAGCCCTCTTACTCTCTACCTCCTCCACAGAGTCTCCCTTTCATGGGAACACTCTTTATGTGAACTGGCTAATTCCCAGGGTGGGGAATTCCACTTTTGTGCCAGAAGTTTTCTTTTTTGTCTCCCATAAACCCTCTACTGGCGTAGATACATACTTCCCAATCAAAATGTGATTCAGCTTTTGGGAATAAAGAACCCATCACAACTTGTCCTTATATATTGTGCGTTCCCTCCTTAGTAATCGTACTTGGGCAAGGCAAGTCAGTATTTCCTGAAGCCGTATAAATATCTGTATAAATATCTATAAATACAAGTCACTTTTTATAGGAGCTACTTGGAAACAAAGACATCTAAATATCCTATTTTACATGCATTTCTCTATCCTTACATTGCAATTTTGCTGACAATTTTTCATTTTTGTTCCTCACTATCAAATGTACTGAGCAGACATGATGGAATATAGGTTGCTAACTTTTTGTAGCAGAATGCTGTTAAGTTTGTGGGTCACCATTCCTAAGTATAGGAGGAAACCCACTCTCAGCTGAGCAAGTGCTCCCAATTGCTTGTGGTGGCTCCTGTGGGTGACATGCTGGTACATGCAATCATAGCAGACATACCTGTAGGCCTGCACTGCGTGGCTTGAACCTACACGGGTCACAGTTCAGAGGATCATGCTTTTGGGGGCAGGAAAGAGTTAGGGTATATGTCATCACCATATAGATACTTTTCTCTTTGTTTTTCATGGCAGGTATACAGTGATTTTTTTTTTTTTTTCTCTCTACACACCAATGCATTTGGAGTGGACTACTCACATGCATAATAATCACTCCTGGGGACTCTTCTTAAAAGCCAAGAGTTGGGAGTGTATGCGAAAAGCATTATTTTACCCTTCATTGTTCATGGGGGGACTAATTAATGAACACTTAATGCCATTAATTCACAATTAGATCACTTATGTTTAACCACATGCTTTCTATGCACACATATATAAATATTAATTTTGAATAGAATGGTCATCATTCAGCACCATAACAATTAAACAGCTGTACCCTGTCTCATGTGTTAAGTGATGGAGCTGCCAGTGAGCTCCACAAGCAGATGGTCTTACCCACCCATGCTCAATGGTAAAGACTTTTTTTTAAAAAAGAGGTGTTGACAAATCAGAACAAGTAGGCATGGTTCTAATGCAAATCGGCCAATTTGCAATGTAGATTACCCTAAAAACTAATCTGGTATACAGGAAAAAATTAAGCTCTGTCGTTAAAGGAAGACATTATATTACATTTGGATGTAGTAGATTCCCCACCAGCATAATTATTTGTTAATTTCATTCAACCAACAGAGTTTAATGGAAAAGCAACTGGCAAAGGATTCATATTTATGGACTTCCTTTGACTGCTCCTTAATTTATCCAAGGCACATGTCAGCGAAACCCTAGAACTAATAGCCATATTTCAGACAGCTGTTTTCCAGCTTCACTAAAGAGGCACTCAGACAGGAGAGGGTCAGTGAACCCATCATGAAGAAGAGCAATAGAAAAAAAACTGGCTCTAGTCACACTGTAATCTGTGAATATAGTATCTTAAATACAAAAAGAAAGGGGAGGCATGGCTTCTGTGTGGACTAACACCAGAAGCACACTTGAAGTTTAAAAACTGAGAGGTGGGAAAGGAACTGTTTCAGGATGGGAGAAGGCTATTTTCAAATTGTCACATTCAAGAAATGCTAGAGGTAAATTCTGCCATTGTTAAGGATACCAATGTACCACTGTGGGAAGGAATCATATCCCTTAAAATTGTGGGCTTCATTCTTCCACCCTTAGATTAAACGGGATGCAAAGTTCTGACTTTTTATTTCCTCCACTAGGGTAGTAAGGACCCTCTACACAGAATACTACCTTAGCTGGCTGGCGCTCCGCAGTTCCCCGGCCTGAGCTTTAAGGAGAACGAACATATTTATAATCCGACACTACTCACAGCCCTTCCCTTCCTTGCTACCATTGTAAAATAGCTGACACCATATTATTTTGCAGCTGGTTTCACTCCCAAATGCCTTGAACCTAACCTCCTCAATAAAAGCCTTCTGATGAACTTGGCAAGAACTGAAAGGAGGGTTTTCCATCTTTATTTCTAGTTAAATTGTATATCCAGTCAGTCGAGCTTTAAAACCTCCTGTATACTAGCTTTTGGTGGAAATTCAGGTCTTAAGATGGTTTTTAAGAGATGCAAATCAATGAGGTGTTCCAAACAGAAAAAGATACTGTAGTATATTAGTAAAGGAACACAATGGCAGGCGGTTAATAAAACAGTATGATAAAAATTTGACATATGACTGGCTTTTTTTCAGATATCATGTCTCTCTATAAACTTTTAAGAGACAATTTAGGGGCATCTGGGTGGCTCTGTTTGGTTGAGCGTCCGGCTCTTGGTTTGGGCTCAGGTCATGATCTCAGGGTCGTGAGATCAAGCCCTGCATCCAGGCTCTGTGCTCATTTGGGAGTCGGCTTGAGTTTCTCTCTCTCCCTTTCCCTGTGCCCCTCCTGCTTGTGCGCTCTCTAAGTAAATTTTAAAAAATCATTAAAAAAAAAAGAACTTAAATTGACAAGATGAGAAATGAAGTTTAAAAAAGCGAAAGGGAACTCCTAGGTATGGGTAAATTCATACTTTAAAAATATGTTATGGCATATAACATTTTAATTCAAATTAACAGATTCAAAATATTCCTTGGTATAATAATTATAATTTATAAATCATTTGTCTAAGATGCAGAGCACCTACACAGTACATTATTTGGGGAGACTTAAAAAAAAAAGCTAGCTAGAAAACCACTAAGTTCACGGTGAAAAATAAACACAAGACAGTAAGAAAGGAAGGAATGAGGTTGATCAATTTCAAAGAAATCAGGCATATTTCAATGATACCTAAGTGATCGTAAAACAACACAAACAATCAGCATTTTCTTATACACTGCTGCAATTTGAAAAACATGACAGTGGATTTAATTTTCCATTTTTTTCCCCCAAACATACTGCCTCTATAGCCGGTGGCAGTTACAGTGAAAGCTGAGCAGGAATCAGCTTAATTTATAGCAGCTGGTGAGACCCAAGTTCTATCACAGCGCGTAGATGGGAGGGAAAATCTGTACACAAATAACTATCATAGTATAGAATTCATCATCATATGACTCTAAAGTATATGAAGCCTATTCCTTCTAAAGAACCCAGAATTCTCATCCTTGTAAGGCCATGTATAAATCATCTACATGGAAAAATACATGTTAATCCAAATACATTCATCCACAAAACAATGACTACATTCAGAACTGAGCTTTAGAAATCCAAAAAAAAAAAAAAAAAAAAAATAAAAGGTCCCTTTTCTGAAATACAGAACACATTTAACATTTCCCGAAAGAGGCTAACCATCACCGAGGTTTTACGGCTTGGGGATACGGCTAGGTCACTGCCTCTCTTTTCTCTGGGGATAAATTACAGCATGAAAGACAGGACAGAGCAGAAGGGGGACTCAAATGCCTGATGTCAACAGTAAAAGTTCTTTATGTCTACAACAGTTACTCCCATTCTTAGGGGTAAAGAAAATGAAGTCTAGGGAAACAAATCATCAAGACGATGAGAGAACATTTATCAAGTTGGCCCTTGGGACTATGATTTTGCTGACGGTCACACAGCAAATCAGGTGCAAAAGTTACGTGAAGATTCGAATCCAAATCTTCTTGAGGATTTGTCGGACTGGAGGATGTAATTCTAAGGGGGCTCTGGAGACGTTATGTGACTTGCATAGGCAGGTTAACAAAGTAAGGGGGGATGGGATGCTACAAAGTTAAAGTTGCAAGGGACTTCACAAAATGTTAGTAGAGGAGTCAAATTTTAACAACTCTGAAGCTTTAGAGGATACAGGTTCTTAAAGTGAGCAGAAATTAAGAGTGATGCAAAAACCTTGACCAAACGCAGTACCGAAGACTAAAATATGACAGTAACACAGTCAAACTTACTAAAGTTTCAAATTTCAACCACCAAATTCATTTTTTTAAAGATTTATTTATTTTAGAGAGAGAAAGAGTGCACATGCGTTTGTGGAGGGGGGCAGAAGGAGAGGGAGAGAATCCCAAGCACACTCCCCGCTGAGTGTGAGTCCGTCGTGGGGCTCGATCTCACAACCCTAGGATCACGACCTGAGCTGAAATCAAGAGTCGGAGGCTCAACCGACTGAGCTACCCAGGTGCCCCCCACTAAATTCATTTCTGCTGGTTGATGACTCTCTCCTGCAACCGGCTACTAAGCTCAGAGTGAAAGAATCCTTCAGCCTAGAGTGCCGAGCGGCCCCTGCTGAAGGTGCTGGCTACACCTACACTGAACCCACAACTTCCTGTCCTTTTATGCTGAAATCGGTACACGTAAAGAAAACAGACTCCTACAATAGAACAACTTACAGTGAAGAAAAAAACCACCCAAAGGCTAGGTCCATTAAAACACCAAAACAGGCGCTGGGTGGCTCAGTCGGTTAAGCGTCTGCCTTTGGCTCAGGTCATGATCCCGGGGTCCTGGGATCGAGCCCCACATTGGGCTCCTTGTTCAGTGGGGAGTCTGCTTCTCCCTCTCCCTCCGCCCCTCCTCCCTGCTTGTGCATCCACTCTCTCTTTCAAATAAATAAATAAAATCTTAAAAAAAAAATGAAAACAGCTACCTAGCTACTGTCACCAACAGGCACTTCTTTATCATAATGAAGCAAAATGCAGCATCGTTGAATTAACTAGTAAAATAAGCATTATCTCTGGGATAGTTTTAAAAAGATTGAAACCAAGTAGAGAGAGCACTGACAACCTAATAGGGCCTCCACCATTCAGAAAGGTCAAGGGACTAGTTTTGCCTCTTTAGAAGGGACCAAAGGGCCTCATTAAAAAAAAAAAAAAAAAAAAAAATCCCCAGGGGCACCCCGCTGGCTCAGTCTGTGGAGCACATGACTCCTGATCTCAGGGTTGTGAGTTCAAGCCCCACACTGGGTGTAGAGATTGCTTAAAAAAAAAAAAATTAAAATTAAAAAACCCAACCCATTCTGAGGGGATTACAGATTTAGATTACCATGTCTAAACTGGGAACTGAACACAGAAGACTAAAATGAAAAAAATAACACGGGGAGGCCCCAATTGGGCACAATTGACCTCAAAGGAAAAAAACAGATATCTAACAATCAGCCTGGTGCTCAGATCATGGGATACACAATGAGCTCTGAGGGGGCTTTCAATGGTCTCTTAGGAATTGCTGTCCTCTTTGTCACATTAAATGACTTAGAGTAGCTAGGACTGCAGAGCAGAGAGGATCTTAAGAACTTCTCTTTCTTGCATGCCCCATGGAGGCTTTTTGGCCTCTCTGGATTTTTATTGCCAACCAAGTCGGCTTAGAAGAATTTCCTTCCACTCCACTCCGTGCCTGCTGACTCCTGCGGACCCACCCTCTACCATGTTTGACAGATCAGGAGGCATCCCTGTCCACAGTGGCAGTGCGTCAGGTCAGCACGTGGAGGGGCGTAGCAGTTCTGGAACCAGCAGGCACTCCTGTCTTTCTGTTGGCTAATTCCTCTGCAGACAGAGAAGACTCAGCAGGGAAGAATCAGTCACTGTGACCTTGACGTGAGTTTCAGTTCCCGACAGTTACAGTAACAGTAAGAAACATCTAGATGGTGTTTACTTGTGCCAGGTCCTGTTCTAAGTGTTCTTCTACACGTTTGAAGTCGTTTCACACTCTTGCGAAATAGCACTCTGAAGCTGTGCTATTTTCACTCCCACTCTGGAGATGAGGAAATTGCAGCACAGAGCACAGAAGTGAATTCCCCAGGATCACACAGCTATCAAGAAACAGAGCTGGGAAGAGAGGCGGATCCAGGTTTTGTGGGGTCTGAAATTACATAATGTGGGGGGGCCCTCATTAAGAAAAAGAATACCAAATTATGAATATGAAATTAGGTATAAGGTGAGGAGTTATTTAGAGTAAGAAATCACAGGAAATTATTTCTGAGCTGATTAACACCACAAGTGTCAGAAAAGCACATAACATTTTTTTATTAAGTGCCTGACTGGTCTCTAATAAACGCTTTTCTTTCTATATTTTTGGGCAATATTTACTCTTTCATTGCTTCTTTATAAGATAATGATTTTGTAATATTTTCTATCGATAGAAAGCAAAGATAATTTAGCCTTTATTCAATGTAATTATTTAATATAGTTTTCATAATTGATAGCTTAGAAAAGTTTCATTTGGCTTCAAAATGTGTTATTATTAATGCCACGTAAATTTTTGGCATTACTGCTAAGCTGGGAAGACTTTATTATGTAATAAACAAATCTTAAATACTCTGAATTGATGACATTCATTAGATACTCTGTTGTGATATCCTCATAGAATATTATGAGTGTTCGATGATTTCACTCATATGTGGAACTTAAGAAACAAAATAGATGAGCCTAGGGGATGGAAGAAAAAGAAAAAGAGAGGGAGGTAAACCATAGAGACTTTTCACTCTAGAGAACAAACTGAGGGTTGCCCCAGGGAGGTGGGTGGGGGATGGGCCAGGTGGGGGATGGGCGTGAAGGAGGGCACCTCTTGTGATGAGCACGGGGTGTTGTATGTATGTGATGAATCCCTAAATTTTACTCCTGAAACCAATATTACACTATATGTAACTAACCAGAATTTAAATAAGAACCTGAAACAAAAAGAAACACAACAGAATATTGAGTTTTATATTATCTTTGTCAATATCAGTATTTCATGTCACATAAACAAGAAATCTTTTTCTGCGACATTCCTACGATTCAGGGCTACACTGCGATGCACAGCACGTGTGACTTCACACGCTGATGGACTCAATTTTGCAACACTGCTTACAGGTTTGTGCCCTCAAAATGCAAGAATTCTGATAAATTGCTCAGAAAAGAAATACTCATCAAAAAGGAGAAAATTCTGGCAAGTTTATAATTATCTAAGTTCCATTGTCAAGTACATTTCTGACAGGAGGAAAGTTCCCTTTTGATTAGGCATTTTATAATACCTCTGATGACAAGAGGAATTTTCCACAGACTAACTTCCGTTTCCGTACATTTCAAACCTTATTTCTCCTTTACTACCTATTTACGTCTGGTGCAGGGCTCCGCAGGACAAATTCATAGCTTCATATAATCTCTGACCCTGGACTTTCTTGTCACTAGGTGAGTCAGCAGGTGGTAGGAATATTCCTGGATGGCTAGCAATAACAACCACAGACAGCAATGATTCCACACCTCATAAATATATCCAATTAAATCTACACTAAATGTATCCCCAGCTCAAAGTCTCCTTAGCTGAGTCCTTAAAGTGCCCACAGTGTCACTCCAGGGCCATCCTATACAAGGAAAGGCATGATGGAAAGGAAGTTGAAGTGAAAAAAGATAAAGGTCCTAACTGATCTGCAAGTTTTAGATGAACATGTGACCATATAAACCCACGTCCCCTTGCAAGACCTTAAAAGGGGCTGTGCAAGTGAGATGCTCCAGCTTTTCCAGTTTGATGACAAGTATGTCACTGGACCTGCCAGGGATCCAGGCAGGTGGCACTGGACACCCCTTTTTCAAACTACTACATCATTCTGACAGATGTGAAGCCAAATGTCTCCCAGAGCACTCATTTGCAGGTGTCATGTGGTACCCTGTATTCCTTTAAGGGGGACTTATAAAGTTTCAATAAAAATGTAGAAAGATAGTTTGAGAATTTCCATAATCTGTGTTATTATAAATATGATTCCCAACTTGGGAACATTACAAGTTACAAAGAATATTGATTTTGTAATCTAAGTGAAGTATCTATCAGAGTGGTCATTTTTTTTTCTCCCAAATTGTCACCTATTTTTAAATTTAACAACGAAAATACTATTCTTTCAGCATTATCCTGAGATAAGAATTAGAACAACAAGGCTAAGCTCTGTCCACACTGATATAGTTTTGATCTTTCTCTCTTTTGCCCCCATATTTTTTTCCTTTAAATTTTTTATTGTTATGTTAATCACCATACATTACATCATTAATTTTTGATGTAGTGTTCCACGATTCATTGTTTGTTTTTGCCCCCATATTGTTTGGTGGATAACTCCCTCAGCTTTGTGTATTTCATCTTTAATTTCTAATCTTCTGCAGCCCAAAGCCCAGAGCAACCACAGTATTTAATAGAGGGATGCTGACTACTGTATAAGTTTTGTCTGAACAAACAAAGCATGCCTTTGTGATCATTAATGATCCCGGTTCCCACTGTACTAAAGAATTAGAATAAAAACAAATAGCTGGTCTTTTGTAGCTTAAAGGAATTAGGATTTCCCCTAGGCCAAATTTCCATTTGAATTGCCTGAAAGTACATGAAAATCAATGTAGCTCAATAAACAAGTCTGTGTTTGAGACATCACTGGAAGACAAATACCACACTAAACTCTTCCTTCCTTCCTTCCTTCCTTCCTTCCTTCCTTCCTTCCTTCCTTCCTTCCTTCCTTCCTTTCCCTTCCTTCCTTCCCTCCCTCCCTCCCCTCCTTCCTTCTTTTTCTTTCTTTCTGAAAGCAACACCTCTCAAAACCCTCAACTCAAACATATTAACTTCTTGATAAGCCACATCCATTGAGACTAGGTTACATTTTATAACAATGATGGCAATTTTGTTTTATTTATTTATTTTTCTAAGTTTCAGCACCCAAAAAAACATTGTCTGGGCTGCAGTTTGCCTCATTTATACTTCTAAGAATTCTCATGTATTGGACACTATTTGCTTGCATTTTCACAAGTGATTTACACTACAGTAGTGCCTTTGGTTCTAACAACCCTATACATAATATTTACATATGAGGAAACATACTCAGGGAGGTTAAATGACTTGCCCAAGGTCACACTGATAGAGTAGGCAGTTAGATATGAGCAGGGAACAAGTGCTTTCTTACGGAAACCAGTTTCAAAGAGCCAGCCGGCTCAGACCCCAGGGGACACGCATACAAACGACCGCTGTCCTACAGTTTCGACACCACGCCCCCGAAGGCTGCCTTGACAGTTCTGATAAGGACCACCGAGGGCCAAAAACTGTCCCTCCCGACCGGTAGGAGGAGTCCCTTAGATGACTGGCTGCACCCTACTCAGGAACCACCCTAGCTATGACCCACCACCTATTCAAACATAAGAAGGAAAGACAACCCTGACCCCCAATGCAGCTGCCCCCTCGGGGCCCACCAGCTCTCTCTCATCTGGAGAGTGTACTTTTGCTTAAACTGCCATTAAACCCTTGCTTGCCGAAGAGTTTGACTCTGAATTCTCTCTTGGTCCAACTCAAGAACCAAGGCTGGGGAACAGGACTCAACCGCTGGCAACACGCTACGTAAATAATGGTGTGGCCATGACTCAAATTCCAAAAGCCCCTTTTTTCTTTCTTCTTCATCTTTTATCTCTCCCCCAAAGCTCTTAAACATTAGAGTATTCTGCTTCAAAATCACATATGATACAGATTATTATAGACATTTTATATTTGGGGAAAAAAATCAGTTGGGGCTAGGAACAGTTAAGATACAAGTTGCAGTGATAAATTAGAGAGCCGATTGAAAACGTATCTTCCTTTTCTTTCAGACTTTTTCTCATTTATGTTACCACTAACTTGCATAAGAAGTATTAAAATGTCACAGAGGAGCTGATCAATAATTGCTTAATGGATAAAGAAAGAAGTTCAGAAATGGAAGGTAACGGAGGCATGTAAATGCCACAGGAAAAATCAAAAGCAAAATGAAACTGAGAATAAAAACGGAATCCCCTGTTTAAATTCCATAATTTTCCAAATAAAGCAGAAGTCATCAATAAATTCTAGAATTGTAAGAGACCTCCAGAGGCCCTTCAGATAGGGACACTACTCAAGAGACTTAATGGATGGAAAAAAGTTAAACAGAATTCCCCTCTTAAGAATACTCCCCAAACTGGGGCGTCTCGGTGGCTCAGTCGTTGAGCGTCTGCCTTCGGCTCAGGTCATGGTCCCAGGGTCCTGGGATCGAGCCCCGCATCGGGCTCCCTGCTCCGCGGGAGGCCTGCTTCTCCCTCTCCCACTCCCCCTGCTTGTGTTCCCTCTCTCGCGGTGTCTCTCTCTGTCAAATAAATAAATAAAATCTTAAAAAGAAAAAAAAAAAAGAATACTCCCCAAACTAACAAAAAGAACAAACAAAAACCCCAGTGTTCCACAACTAAATAATTATGGTGTTGCCAAAGCTCATAGGGATTGAGATGAAAACATTTCTTTGGGATCTCGTTCCAGGATTTAAATACGTCTTCCAACCTGAGGTTCTTCATTCTATCTAACCAACATGTGAACGGTGTTAAGCCCATAGTCTCAATTTCCGTCTGTGGGGAAATGGGAACGCCCAGTCAGCCTCCAGGAGACAACCCTCCCATCTACGGACAGATCTGAGCCTTCCCTACATTGGTAAGAACCTTCCATGGTAGATGACAATCAAACGGGCTACCCAGGCCCCACCCCCGCTCCCTTCACTCCTTGAGGTCACAGTCTCACCCCTATAACTTCCAGGGCTCTCAGATACAGATGGATGGCTGTAGCGACAATTTCTTTCCAGCAACTGCTACAAAGAAGAGTTCCTGGGGGAAGGTACAGGTTGGTAACACTCAAAATGTGGTAACTGAGGATCTATCGTTGTCCAGAATACTTAGCTGTATTGCACTCAAAAGCTGGGGATTCTGTCCACAAACATCTGTTCAGCAGAGGCTGGTGTGGCACCTGCCTTGCTTCCATGGCCAATTAACTCCGGGCACAGGCCTGAGAGCTGTTTTCCTGTCTTTCTAACCAAGAAGAATAGGGAGGGCTGAAGCAACTGAGGTTGCCTTTACGTGATTATAGATTCTGGTTTCGGTTAAACACATTGACAGTGAACTTACTGAATTCGGCCACGACAAGTATGTCCCAGTTCACAGATCTGACCTTGATCGATACAGAACTGTTTTGGCCTTTTATACAGAGAGAGCCACATAATATTCCAATTATGTCAACTCCTATTTATAAACTACTTAATTATATTTAATACGCTTTAACTTGCTCCTGGGTCCTCTAAATATTCTTACATCTTTCCTTTCTCATGAGAAACAAAAACAGGAACGTGAGTGTGATAATCGTGTGACCCTCCTGTGGAACGGTCACATACAAAGGATGACATTAGGGTAGCTGAGCATCTACAGCAGTGCTATTACTATTAAATGATGGTGGTGATAATTGCTGGTGGTTAACTGCTGCGGTTCAATCATGTAACTAACTTCTCTTAATTTAAGAAAGGGTCCAACAGTCATAAATGCTTTTTGGGGAGGAAGGGAGAAATATTTATTTTAATCATAATATTGCTGAAAGTAGATTTCCCTTGGGGCACCTGGGTGGCTCAGCTGGTTGAATGTCTGACCCGTGATCTCGGCTCAGGTCATGACCTCAGGGTCATGAGATTGAGTCCTGCCTCTGGCTCTGCTCTGGGCATGGAGTCTACTTGATATTCTCTCTCTCCCTCTCCTTCTGCCCCTACCCCCACTCCTCCCTCTCTCTCACTCTTTTTTTTTTTTTTTTTAAAGATTTTATTTATTTATTCATGAGAGACAGAGAGAGAGAGAGAGAAGCAGAGGGAGAAGCAGGCTCCCAAGGAGCAGGGAGCCCGATGTGGGACTCGATCCCAGGACCCTGGGATCATGACCTGAGCTGAAGGCAGACGCTTAACCATCTGAGCCACCCAGGCGCCCCCTCTCTCTCACTCTTAAAGTAGATTTCCCTTTGCTGCATTTTCCATCTGCATGCACCACTAGTCAAAGCCTAATAACCCCAGAAAGGAGAAGGACTTGGGACAATGAACCTGATGATTAGTGTGCCCGATGTGCTGAACACATGATTCATAATGAGAGGAAAATATGAACACATTAATAAAAATACCAAGATGGAATATTTTCAGGTAGATAGGGTTTTTAGCAAACACTCTAAATTCACAGCCTATTTGACTATCAAAATGCCTATGAAAGCATGAACAGTTTATGAAGACAGTAAGATGACTAAGGAAGAATATTCTTTGCTTTCTATTGGGAACTTCTGTTTGCTTCTGTTTAATTTCTCCTCCATCTCTCTTTCAATTAACCTCCCTGTTTATATTCAATGAGATGGCACATAATATGGAGAAAGAAAAAAAAATCTTGCGGATTTATGAGTGTTCTTTCATGAAGTGGCAGCTTCTTTCAGCCAGATGTGTAAGTGTTGAAACTGAGAGGAAATGCACAGAGCAGGAACTATCCCAAATGAGAAAATGTACTGTACTTTCCTGGGATGTTTAAGCCTGTGGCTCACAAAGGCCTCTTTTTAAATGGCCCCTTAGGCTTCAGCGTGGACATATACACAGGTTGTAAATAGACAGAAACAAGTAATTGGATCCTTGCAAGCCAAAGCTTGGAATAAGTAGCTTTAACAGTACAGGTGAGCAAAACGGTGATCTGAGGTCCTCTACGTCTTTTAAAAGGTCCACTCTGAAGAGTGATTTAAATGAAACAGGTCCTTTATTTCCACATTTTTACTCATATGGAGTAGAAGAGCAACAAAATGAAATAAAACAATAGAAAATGGAATTGTTAACAACCACAGCAAGATATGCTAAGTTATCCAACAAAGACCTCCTACCAACAAACATCCTATGTGTTCCCAGAGAACTGAGAAGTTGTTCAAGAAGAGTTCATCTGTGGGAAACTAACCATGTACTATTGTCATGGTCAGTGAGGACATCAACAGGATGATTTATTTAGTAACTATAGATTGGCAGGTTAAATTTGCCTATGGAAAACTTTTTAGCACACTTCTTGCTTTTCCAAGTTGTATATTCGTGTGTTTGCTGTACTTCCTAGGACCCATAGGGTCAAAAATATAACGTTCCCCCCTCCACCCACCCTAGCTAGAATCAATTCATTTCTGATGGGTATGGGGGCGGTGGGGTCATACATAATTTGATGGAGTATGATTAGAGGTCTATTTCTCCTGCCCTGCCTCTGGTAATATGGGCATTCTGAGATTTGGGGCATGGTGCTGTTTGGTCTTAGGGGCGCTGCATTTTCCTCTCTATGTCCACAGAAAGATACACAGACTGTGGTTGTCAACTTTTTCTGTTTTACTGTAGTTCACAAGTGTGGTTCACATAGACAACAGGCAGCCACTGCCCTAGACTCCTGTCTTAAAGAGTAGAGGAGGGGAAAGCCGTATCAAGCTCGTGGGGATGAGCACTCTGTGAGTGCCAGGAATATGTGCACTTGCAGTTTTCCCCCGTGGGAACCCTACGCTTCCCGGATGTAAGGTAGTAAGCTCACATTCAACAAGTGAGACCCTACGGACGGTTCCCAGGTAAGAGTTAACACAACATGCCTGACCTGTAGAAGTCTGCAGGGCTGGTTGTTGGCTGGCATCTGGAAAATTGGATGTTTTCTACAATGAGAAGGTGATTTTGCCTACCGGGAGAATCTTTTCCTCGGAGAATCTGGAATTTTGGTGGCTGTGGCTGACAGAGGCTCCTTCTTAGAGCAGCCCTAATAAAAAGCTCAGTCTCAAATGGGCTTCCCTCAGAAGAAGCATGTGTTCCTTGCACACGTGTCGGTACAGTTCACTGTGGGAGAAAGGTACATGCTCCATGTGACCTCTCTTGGTGAGAGAGAAAGAACACAGGAAGCCTGAGCATGGATTTCTCCAAACACCACCTGATGGGTCTTTTCCCTTTCTGATAACTATTATAGTCATGAGCACAAGAGCCCTGAGTATGTAAGCCCTCCTGTGGATCATCACATGTGGGGGTGGGGGGGCATCACCACCCTTAAAACAGATGCCAGGAATGTCACTCAGATGGAAAAGGACCTTACTTGAAGTTCTGTAAAGACTGTGACAATTTATAAGATGTATGTGATTTCAACTTTCCCATGAAAAAATTCCTAGCTAGCCAGTTCCTGCAAGCAGGAAAGTAAAGTACTTAATACTTAGAGCTGCACTGGAAGAAGAAATCTTTTCAGATACTGAGACTCCCTCCAACAGCTTTATCAAATTATACCCTATGGACATAAAACACCATACCTCAAATTCTGAAACTTTTGTGGGACTGTGCCATTTATAAGGGACACTGTACACTTTCAGGGAAGTAAGGTAGACCTTGGCTACTTAACGTTTGTTATATTTTAATTTCAGCGACTCAAATAGTAAAAAACAAAGGCACTGAACACCCTGAAAATACGGTACTGTGGATGTTCTGGACACTTCTGCATCCATGCTAACTACCGTTTTTGTACCGACATTCTGATATTAATTAAACACTTGCTTGTTTTATTTAACCTACGGAGTTCCACCAACATCGTATCTGAAGACGTGTTAGCATATAACTTGAAGAACATCTAGGCTTGTGCATTTCATTCTACTTTATTTCTTGTGCGACTACAAAATAAAGTCATAAAAAAGTCAAACCTCTTTTTTGAAAGACTCAAATATACCGACAGGTGCTAAGGTGTGTGGTGCTCCAATCTAGAGAAGCCAAAAAGACCCCCTATGTGGCATCTCTTTTAAAGTAAAAAATACTGCGGTTATGCAACGGCCCTATGGGACACCGAAAAATAATATTCAGTGAAAGCGTCCGTATAAGAAAGAAATGAAATCGTCTTCGGGTGAGTCCATTTTTGTGGCCATCACAAAACAGTGAGTAAAAAATCCTTATACTTCATGCTCGTGACATATGCGCGGAAAAAGAACCGAACTGCCTGTGCAACACGATGGTCTCACTTGAAAACACAATTCCTTTTTAAGAAAGACGAGTGAAAATTAATGAGAGGAAATCAGCTTTCCCCAAGCGGGAGTCAAACAAACAGCCAGCAACCGGCGCGCTCCCCCGCCCCGCCCCGGGATGCGCGCGCAGGGCGGCCGGGGAGCGGGGCCTACCGATGGTGCAGTGCTCGCCGTTCCAGCCCTGGCTGCATTCGCACTTGCCGTCCTTGCAAGTGCCGTGCTCGGCGCAGCGCGGGTGGCAGGCCCTCTGACTGCAGGCGGCGCCGGTCCAGCCCTCTTCACAGCGACACGTGCCCCCCATGCACACTCCGTGCGAGCCGCAGTCCACCGAACAGATTTCTGCATTGAACAGAGGAAGCAGAGCACGAAGGGCAGGGCAATGGGGTGGGGTGGGGTGGGGTGGGGAGGTGTGGGGTGGGGTGGGGAGGTGCGGGGGGGGGGGCGGAGTGAGAAGGGGCGTGAATCAGCAGGACTGCATCTTCAACTCAAAAAACAGAACCGTTTTGAAAAATAAAAAGTATTTATAGACTCAGTACATGTTATTAGCATCGACTTGTAAGAATTATACATGGTCAAAGTTTACTTTGTCAGTAGTCATTTAATTTCAAATGCCCACTGTGACTGTGCATGAAATACACGAGAATTTTGTTATAATTCCCTCTATTATATGTATGTGTGTGTAAACACACACAGGCGACTAACAAAACAACGCATGAGTCATAAGGAGAGGAAAATACACACGTAATGTATCTGAGAGTATCTTTTGGCAGCCCAGGACACATGCACACATACAAACACACACATCAAGTTCATATAAAATTAATAAAATATTTCAGTGTCTAAGCATGTCCACTATTTAACCCCCATAGCAAGAATTGCAAAGGGGTTATTTCTACTCCTAATGTTTAAATTTCTAAACTACTCAGAAATTTTTAATTAAAAAGAATCTTTTGTAGTACCCACTTCGGCTTGCTTCTGAGGCACACACATGCTGGTCAAATAAAAGAAATTGTTTTTCCTAGTCAGTAAATTCGTACTGTGGACAGATACACACCACCGTAGAAAACCAGAACACCAAACTACTGACTCTGTCATTGGAAAAAGTAGGCTTTTCAGGTACTCGAATGGACTAAAAGCACAAGTGACCAAAGGACTTCAAAACCCTAACAATAGGTTCGATCTTTAAAATGAATTCTGAAGGATATTTTTATATTTTACTTTTTACATATAAAGTTAAAATCAACTGCCCTATTCTACAATTGCAGACCATTGCTTGGTTTTGGTTTCCTTGCAAAAATAATGCTGAACGATAAAAACCTGAAAGCATTTCTAACAAACAGAAAATGGACTGCAGCCTTGTTTTTACATGAAAAAACAGTAACTGTTTATGTAGTCCCATGCTCCTGTTTTCCCTACTCACTGCCCAGGTAACATTTCTCAGGCACCTTCCTTCTGCCGCTCAGTCCTGCAGAATTTTAAACCCATTGTGAGAGTTGTAACATTTCTTATAAACAACAGCCCGGACTATTAACTGGAAGAGAGTGGTAGATGTTTTTTCATGCCACATTTTCCATCTCGTTTGAATTAAATTTTTGATTAAGAGATCCAAGATGGTGATTAACTTCAGACGAACAGAACGTCAACTCAGCTCCAGAAGAGAGAGGTTTCTTTCTGAGGTACCCCTTTTATTCAATCTAATCAATTTTTCATTAGGGTGAAGGTGTTTATCAGCGTTTAGCACACTAGCTTTGAGCAAGGTGCGTCAATCTTTGTAATGAACTTATTAATTAGAGTTAATTTAATTGAAGTGGAATTGAAGGGCTAATTAATGGACAAACTGCTGATGAAAATAGAGGAAAGCTCTGTTGCTTTCAAACCTATGAACTTTCTGATGGAAATAATTCATTTCTTCTCTTTTGGCAGTTTAACCAAATGCTTCTGCAGGTGTAGAATCTACTCTTACTGAATTTAGTTATCTGAAGGTCATTTTTACAACAACAAAAGAGGCAGCTGGTACAGTGTTTTAGGTAGAAATTCCCAATAATGCTGCTAGTAAACTTTCCAGCCACAAACGTAAGTCACCAACTGTGTTTTTGTAAACTTCAAATGACAGCTGTGAGACATGCAGATAAACTTCAGGCACATGAACCAGGATATTTTCACAGGGTGAATACATGCATATTTGATATCTTTATTAATAATTCTAAGTAAGTTTTCTGTCTTTTTGCAGCTCCTAGCAAAATTTAATAAGGTCTTTTTTTTCCCTGTGCTTAGTTTCTTCCAAGAAGAGTACTGTATCCATTATTCAACTCTATATATTGAGAGTTTAATATATGTTTTTCTGCTTTGCATTGGGGGTGTAAAGATGAATAGTAGGAAGATCTTTGCCCACTATGTCTAAGTGTCATTTTGTTTACACGTAAAATTAGATTTTCAGCTGGCAAAATAATTATATTGGCATGAAAAATAATCAGTCTAAATATGTAAAATAATGATAGGTGATTTTGGCAGCCAGTTTAATTTTTTATTTAACATCTATACCTTTTTTTTTGCCATTCATGGCAATATCATTTTATGAAGAAGACTGAATTATCTTTTTAAATTTTATTTTATTTTTAAAATTTTTTTTAAGTAATATCCAATGGAGGGCTTGAACTCACAACCCCGAGATCAAGAGTTGCATGCTGTATTGACTGAGCCAGCCAGGTGGCCCAAGGCTGACTTATCTTTTGAGCTACAGTATCAATTATAAAAATATCCTTTATAAAATAATTCAGGTAATGTATTAAATACATTAAATAATGTTATATGAAACAAAAAGGGCTGTTTCATTATTTCTTTCCTACTCCAATAATTGTGGGAGACAAATTAGAATGGCAATATTTCAAACCAGTATTATTTTACAGCTAGTATTATTATGCTTATTCTACTGATGAAGGCATAAGAGACCTGAACCCAAGAGCTTTACTATAAAAATAATTATATCCATAAACTCTAAGTGGATTTTTTTGGTGGGATGTATTTTTTAGTACAGAAGCCAGAAAGGGAAATAAAAACTCAACAGACATAATTAAATGCCTATTCTGATGCTTGTGATTATAAAATACATTTTTAAGAACAGAGGACAAAACAAGTTAATGTGTTATTTAAATAATGCCTTGCACCTGTGCTTGGTAATGTTGGGTGGTGATGATTTCCAACAACTCTTTGGTGGGGCATTCAAGGTCCTCTATAACCCCACCGCTCAGTTTTTGTTTTCACTCCCAGTTGTCCGGTACATGTTATTTGCTCTAGGGGCCATGAATTTCCTAACCAGTTTCTAGTTCTCCTAACTATGTGAATCAACTCGTGTTTCTATGAAGCAGGAACAAACATAAGCCTGTCTGCCTCCAAAAATGTATGGCCAAAAGATGAGGGAAGCAGAGGAAAGGGAAGGAAGGCAGGGAAGGAGGGAGGGGATGAGGGAGGGGGCAGGGGATGAGGAAGGAGGGTGGGGAGGAAGAGAGGGAGACAGAGGAGGGAAGAAGCAGAGGGAGGAAGTTAGGGAGGAAGGAAGGGAGTCTGTCGCCGGTGAAGAACGGCACACAAATCTGTCATGCTGATGATGATTCACGGGGTAGCAGTCATGTCACCCAAGTTTCTCAAAGTGCCAGGAAAGAGTGATTTGTAAAAATTACTAGTCTTTTTTTTTTTTCTTCTTAAAATAAGCGTGTTAATTCACTGCTTAGCGGGATTTCTCTTGGGTTAATGCCATTAGGCTATACTAATAGATGAAATAATTTGCATTTCATAAATTTCACAATTGGAGGAACCGTAACCAAGCAGTACTTTCATGTGGAAGTACTCCTCTGAATCAATGGAGAATTAAGATGACAAACTGTAAGGGCCAAATTCGCCTTTAGGATTCTACCACCCTAACTCCGACTACCATCACCATCACTACTGATGGATAATACTTATCAAGTACTTGCCACGTATAAGGCACTATTCTAAGTGCTTTTCACACATTAACTCATTTCCATCCTTATGACGATTGTATAAGGTAGTACTATTGTCGTCCCCATGTTACAGGGGAAGAAACTGAGGCACAGAGAAGCATTTTAAATAGCCGATGGAACGCCACAGACCTAGGGAATGGCCAACCCAAGACCTGAACCCAGGCTCCAGATTTCCTGCTCTTCGCCACTCAGTTGCAAACAGGGCTTCAGGGAAGAAGGCAGTCAGTGTCAATGGGATGAAGGATAGACAGCCCTCTTCCCTGAAGCCAAGGCTTACGCAGATGTTTCTATTTACTCAACAGCGTTAACAAGACCTATGCTTTTGCCTTCTCCTTTCCTCCCCTCCCTCCCTCTTCAGTTCCCCCTCCTCCTCCACTTTCCCATACAGAAGGCATCCTCGCCTCCGTGTCTCACCATCACCTGCCCTGCATCCTGCCTCGCCGCTCACCCCTTCCCAGCTTCCCTGCCTTCTCCAGAGCCACGGCCACTGCCCCATCCCACCCTGGTTGCAGACATTCAGCTCTTTGCACCAACTCCTGTGCTGTCTCTTCAGCAAGCTCTGTCTAGTTCTCCTTTAAAATGGCCCTCAGATTTATCCTTTTCATGTCTACGAACTCCAAAGGAATTCACACTCTCAGCACTTCACACTCTGGGAAAGCTCTCAAACTTGCCTCCCAGCCGCCAAATTCCGACTAGCCACCCTCTCTGACACAGAATCAACTGGGGAGTTCGCACATACTGCTCTCATCACACTGATGGGCACACATCGTCATGACGAGTGGATTCTCCGTTGTCTGAACCATCATTGCTAAGCTGCGTCCCTCAGAACCGGGTGCAACCCAACCTCTGCCTCCAAATACCTTTCCTTTCTTCTCCCATATGGAGAACGCTATTCTCACAGTTGTATCCTTGTCGAAGGTAGTTGTCGTAGCAGTAAAATCGTAGCAGTGGAGGTGGCAGGTATATTTGGAATTTATTCTGGACTAAGCGTTGTACTAAGTACTTGATATACATTAATTCAAGCAATTCCCAAGGCACCTCTGTAAAGAATGTCTTGATTAAATCCATTTAACAGATGGGTAAACTAAAACATACGGTAGTCTGCCTAAGTTTACACAGCTGTTAAGGAGTAGAGGTTGGATATGAACCCAAGCATCTGATCTCAGGGTCTATGCTCTGAAGTACTTTCTCATACTGTTCCCTGAGTCAGAAAATACCTCCCAGCCCCACACTAACTGCCATCTCTAAAAGAAGGCAACGCACGTGAATCAAAATCTCCTTGAAAACTTCCAGTGTGCATTAATGCAGGAGCACTCCTCTGAATGTTGATTGTATTTACATATTATTCCATGTAATATGCAATAAAAGATTAAAATGGGATGTGTTGGTTTCTCAGTATTTCATGTGTGTTCAATCTCATCTCCCCAATTAAACTGTCATCTTCTAGATTAGAACAGCACCTTTCCACACTGTGGGACTAATGTGGTCATGGAGTTAATTCATGGGATATAACCAGCATTAAAAAAAATATAGAATATACTTGGAAGAAAGTATCAGTGCGTACCACTTTGTAAAGCTTTGTTTCAGTTACGTGAGTGTTATGTGTACGCACCTTAGGTCACAAGGTAAAACTATTTGAGGCTGTGGGTCACGGTCAAAAATTTGAAAGCAAAAATTTGAAAGCCGCTATCCTAGAGGGTAAGAATGATACATTATTCTTTATTCTTACAGGGCTCATCCATGCACAGAGCCGGCTGCTCAATAATGAACTGACTGATTGAAAAAAAAAATTACTACCTGCCATTTTTATTACAATCATACTATCATAATTAAAAAAAAATCAGTGTCAGACCGTTTTGCATATCATAATATCTATATACGTATACTCTATTGTGATCCCATTTAGCCTTATGGTGGCAAATACTTTTTTAATTGAGGCTTCTCTGTTATGAGATAATGTGCATTTTTCAATCCCCAAGCTCTACACAGGCCTTGAGAGTTAGGAAGATGGAGTATTCTGCACAAATGAAATATTATTCTTTACCATGCTACTACAGGAGAAATTTTAATGACAAATTGACCTAGCCTGTTCCTTCTTACAAGGCAACGGAATTTCATTACTTTTAACATTTATTTCTATAAATCATAACTTTAATAAAATCTGTATTAAGTTTAATAAGTGTGTTTTTAAAATTAAAGTATCTTAATCTTTAGCTACACAATATTAAGCACGCAATCTCCCTGCACTTATGCACCTTACCATTTGAGCAGTCTGGGCCAGTCCAGTTAGGGTCACAAGTGCAGGACCCGCTCTCCTGAAGATACGTTCCATGACCAGAACACTGGTCTGGACACATGGTCTTCACTAGTTCACAATTGCTACCACCCCACCCTGGACTGCAGTGACATTCCCCGTGGATACAAACACCGTGATTGGAACATCCGGGGTCCAGACAGTCGGCTGGAGTAGAGAGAAAAGAGAACAATTTCACAATTAAATCTAGAAGATGTCACACATACACAGTGCATGCAGGATAAAGAATTAAATCCCAGTCCAATGTATATGAAAATTCTGGAGACTCAATTATTTACCTACCATTTTCAAGAACTTGTTTCTGGAAACGCAAAGAATCATACAATACGGCATTAAGGATCATGCCATTTAGGTAATGGTGACTCTTAAAAGGATTTGGAATTTTCGCGAATTGCACACATACAAGCTCCTGAGATTTCAGACTATTGCTCTCTGTTCTGCTTAATCAGATAGTAATAAGTATTGGCTTCTCTGTAACAAAATTGTATCAGATGACCTAATCCACAACCACTGAATCCTGACAGCTGTATGGGACTCTCAAACTGTTTGAGAAATAAATGAGTTGCATACTCTCTAACCTTCTTAATTCACTTTAATGTGCTTTAGATGACGAGATTTAACTTAGCAATTTGACTCAATAAAACTGTACACTTGTAGGGTCAATGGCCTGAAAATTTAATTCCAGAGACTTAATTGCATTACTTTCTGTGTGCAGATCAATAAAGTCAATTTGACTGAAGAACGGAAATGATGTTTTTCTGCTTTTGGAAAAAACAATTCAACTGTACTTTACAGTATAACATCTTGACTATCACCACTACATACAGTTATGGAACAAGCCCATGTCCTACTTTTTTCCACTAGTATATTACGTAATGTATAGTACATCTTTCTAGAGATGCCCAAATACTAGACTTACAAGCTGGCATCAATGTGAAAAACTGTAAAAAAAAAACAAAAAAACAAAAAAACAAAAACCCAAAACAAAACAACAACAAAAAACCCCAAACAAAACAAACCCAAAAAAGCAAAGATAACAAAACAAAACGAAACAACAGTCCACTGTTGGTTTCAAGACACAAACGTTTGCTTCCTTCCTCAGAGTGGAAAGAAAACAAAACAAAAAAAAGACTCACAGGACTGAAAGCCAAGGGGCTCTCTGGCATTTGTGTTTTTTATTAGTCGAAATGTTAACAAAATGATGCATCTAAGTATGGAAATCAAAGTTACTTTCACGAGGAGGCACAAGAAAAGATGCAGCCGCCAAAGTGAAGATTACAGAGATACTCTCTGAAGAGAAGCACAGACTTCTGCAGATACGGGCACAGTTTACCTTCTTCACAATTTTCTCCTTTGTATCCCGAGTTGCAAGCGCAAGAGCCCATGATGCAGATCCCACGCCCCCCGCACTGCGGGTCAATGCACTGCGTGGTGGGCACGTCGCACTCCGTGCCCTTCCAGCCGCTGAAGCAGAGACAGCGGCCCTTGGAGTACTGCCCGTTGCCGCTACACAACACGGGACAGGCTGCTGTGAAATAAAACACGACAGAGGGATTAACGGCCACGTTCTCAGGCGAGAGCCCCAGAGCAAGGCGATGCGTCGCTGGAACAGGGAGTTTGCCGGTTTTCTCCCTTTTCCTTTCTTGTCTGGCTGGTTTTCGGCATTACTCGTGTTTCTACGGCTTATTTATACTGGCTTAAGAAAAGGCTCTAACTCGCATACCTCTGGAACAATCCGGACCTAAAAATCCCGGAAAACAATGGCAAGTTCCAGAAACACACTCTCCATTTCCATGGCAATTTCGGGGGCATTCCACCACAGACTCTGAAGAAAAGAGAGAGAAGGAACACTTATGGTCCAGCCTGCTTCTCGCACAAGGTAAACTGTGTCACTTTGATCGTTTTGGCTCCCCACGGAAGGAGTGATGGATGGCCCGCTCCATCACCAAAAAAAAAAAAAAGGTTCATTTGCACCAGATTACTCGAGTAGTAAAAAGCAAAGCACTGCCATCTCAAATGCAGATGTTTTTAAGTGTTTTCAAGATGCACCGTCCTCCAAGATACTTGCAAAGAACAGGTTCTCCCAATGCTTCACGGTATGTCACATACGCATAAATAAACGATTTAAAAAATATGTCTCACGTTTTACCTCAGTCTTTATCACCCTCGGAATCACTCCAAATCAGAAGACAACCGAGCTTCCATTCAACACACCGTTTTAGGCTGCAGCCCGGGAAAAAGATGCTTTTGAAGACCGTTCTTACCTATGACGATGGTATTAAAGGACACCTGCTCCGCATTTTTCCCGTCATTGTAAAAAGCCAGATGCCAGATTCCAGAATCCAGGTACTGGATAAAGCCAGCCTCGTGCAGACTGACGGACCTCGCCTGCCGCCCTGCTCTCTCGGGCTCCAGCAGGTTCCGCGGCTCTCTTGCGATCAACCTGCTGCCATCCAGGAGCTCGACAAAGTCATACTGAGGGGCAGGACAAGTACAGATGTTTAGTGCTCAGCCACATTTCGGTTGTAGCTGCTTCTCGCTTTATTCATTCATTCATTTATTTGTTTGTTTATTTATTTATTGTTCCAACGTCTCCCCTCTGCTCTGATACAAACAAAGTCGGTTTCTAGATTTAGAGCTAAGCCTTGCAACTGATAAAGAGTTTGATGAGTGCAAGGCCATGTGTGGATACAACCACGAGCCTGTAACATTTCAAACATGGCAACCTAACCCTAGACCAGGAGATCATCTCTTCGGGTCATCTCCTACTTAATCCCTGTGTGGTAACAACTATCACTGATAAATACTCTGTGTCAGGATCATACTGAATCCTTGTGGCCACCCTTCTAGGATGGTGTGGATATTTCCACAGCAAAGATGGAAGAAACCAACCCTTGAGGAGCTTGAGGAGGGTTCGATACCTCGTAAGCAGTGGAGTCGGTTTGTGAGAAAGCTCAGGTCTTTCCAACCACCCACCATGCTCCTCCCTGGGACCCTGATGTTACCATCCCAGGCACCATGGAGAAACCCATGGCTTTGTCCTCAGTTATGGTGAAACTAAAAACCGGTATCAAGACGGGGGTATATCTCTGACTGAAAGTCCAAAAAATTCAACAATGGACGGGTTCTGAAGGGATGACAGTAACAGTAGCTATGCCCAATTATTATTATGAAGTCAACGTCGTTAAGCTCAAGTTTTGATTTAGTAAGATTAATGATGAACATTGGGTAGCTAGAAGAACTGGAGCATTTAAAGATAATTAGATAATTAAAAATACGAAGGGTGACTGGTAAGAGTAGTTCTGTAACCAGAGATAACGCAGTGAGTTTGGAAGACACTGCAGACTTTCCAACATGGTTTTAATAAACTTGGATAAAAGTTCATTAAACTTTTGTTTGAGTTTTAAATCCCTGAGTGATTCAGTTGCTTTAGACTCTTACCCAGTTTCACTTTATTCCTGAGGGTGAAAAATACACCACAGTGCAATATATATAATTTTACAGCACTAGCTATGTTAATTACCAATATTCTACTTTCTGATAGATTTCAGAAATGGAATTTCATCAGAGCTCTGTTTGAAGACAAGTTTATTATATGAATCCCTTAATATAGCCAAATTGGAATAAAATCAGCCGTTGGGATTCCAAGATTCATGATTAAATGTGTCGCCACTGTACTGATCACAGAACTCTAACATTACTACTGGACAGAATTTAGAATATCTAATTCAGTTTCCAACATATTAAAATTTTTATTTAAATGTAAAAGCATTTTTTATTTTTTTTGTGTGTAGTAAAACTACCTCATGACATCACGCAGCTGTGAGAAATACACACAAAAAGCCATAAGTTGGTTAGCATTCAGTAACTTTTTTTCATTTCTATCTTACACGGATGAAAATAATCACTGGCATGGATATTTAACCTGCAAATTTTTCACTGGAATTGTATTCCAAAATTATCAGAGGAAAATGAATGCAGCACTTTCTAAAGGTGTCTGTATCTCAAATAAGCCATTCGTTTTCTCATCAGATTTAAATATTTATATTAGCTTGGCAAAGAGGCAGGGAAAAGTTTCTTTTTATGGCTCCTTTGCATATAAGCATTTTTCTCCTCTGACATTAAACTCAGTAGCTGAAAGACTGAAAGGGAGGAAATTTTGAGTTTTAACTGGTCTTTCAAGCTCATACTCATAGTCAACCACCTTCATTCCTAGGAATCACCATTTGCATCACACCCTGAACAATAAAATGAGGCTGGAGTTGCTGGGCATGGGGGGTGGGGGTGGTGGTGGGCGGGAGGCCACAGTTGCTGAGAATCTGTCTAGGCTCTTCCGTAGGGGCATTTCACACATGCCTTCAGGAGGGTTATTCAAATACCTAAAGACAAGTCCTCTACTTAACACTAAGCCTATGTCTACAAAAAGTAAACAAATTACATGTAACAAAAATATTTAGTAACTGTTGTTCTGAGGGTGTAAAGTAAAAAGCAATCACTTATGAACAAACTTGGGCTACTGGCTTAACTCTGTAATACCTATTCATAAGATGGAGACATGGATTTTTTTTTTTTTTGTGGGGGCAAGTCTTAGGATCTTATTCAGTCTCACCACTTCGGGGAAGTGATCATGAAACAAGGTTAGACTGGATAAAGCTATCCTACTGGGTCATTTCTGAGCAGTTAGATTATCCAAATGCTCAACTCAATTCAGTTATTAAAACGATGAGAACTAGGGCACCTGGGTGGCTCAGGTCATGATTTCAGGGTTCTGGAATCAGGCCCTGCATTGGGCTCCCTGCTCAACAGGGAGCCTACTTCTCCTTCCCCTTCTGGCCCCCACTTGTGCTTGCTCTCTTTCTCTCTCAAATAAATAAATAAATAAATAAATAAAATCTTTAAAGAAAAGGATGAGAACTCAGAATCTATGAATACTTAACTGTATTTCCTTTTAAATATTTATTTATTTGAGAGAGAGAGACAGTACAAGCAGGGGGAGGGGCAGAGCAAAAAGCAGACTCCCCACTGAGCGGGGAGCCCAATGAGGGACCCAATCCCAGGACCCTGAGATCATGACCTGAGCTGAAGGCAGATGCTTAACTGACTGAGCCACCCAGGTGTCCCATTAACTGTATTTTTAAATCAGCTTTTTGGTGGTGGCACGGTCTTGCTGTGAATCATTGGCACATAGAGGAGGAAGAGATTTTAGACATCATCTGATCCAACGGTTTCATTTTCTGGACAGAAAGAGGCGCAGAGAAGTGAAGTGATTTTTCAAGGTCACAAGGTCAAAGAGTGGTAGGGGTGTATGCTTCCAGAACTCAGGTCTCCAGCTACCATTCTGAAACAGCCTTCATGCAAACGTACTTAAATGATACAGTGTTAAATTAAAATGTACTTAAATGAGAAGCGTCAAATTGCTTCTTTAGGCTTCTAAATGTCCAGGAGAATGAGTTGGGCATCAGGGAGAAAAAAGTCAATTGATTCCTTGGCAACAATCAAACGGACAGTTTTATAAAGGGTCACAAAGACTTTTAAAACTCAAGTGACTATTCTGAATGGTTGGCCAATTTTAATTATTTCAGGTTGATTTATTTAATGTTCCCCAGAAACAGAGAAATGTTCAATTTGGGCTGCTTTATAGCATATTTCATGTTTAAACACTGAACTCAGAAATAGTTGTTTGCTCTGCTGATCTTGAATAAACTAGAGGAAGGAACTCTAATAACTGTGGAGCTTCAGAAAATGCGTAATCTGGTTAAACACATATATTGTGGTAGAAAGGAAAAGTGGATATTATGTATATTGTATTTAAATACCAGAAGAATTATGGGAAAACCTGAAACTGCACTTTTTATTTCCCTAATCTCATATGGTATATATAACTTGGAAAAGAGTCAACCCTAAATCTTTAAATAAATCTTTAAAGTACACAACAATTTTCTTTGAAATTATTTTCTGGAATTTATAGGTTCTATGTGCACTGTTGTGCTTATTAGCTTTGGAGGTATATTTCTTCAGTTACAAAAATAGTGATTTAAACATGTATATGGTTCCAATGGAAAAAATTTTTTTTCTATTTCACCAGACTATTGATATAAATGCAATCTCTCTGCTTTCAGTGAAGTTAGAGAGATCCACACTTCCATTTAAGTCAATCTGGTTATTATATCGTACTCTGTGTCACCTACAGCATAAACTGGTGTCAAACAGAATTGCAATCAAAAATTTAAATTGGACACTAGTACACAATGGGGAGTCTTTATATTTTTAAAGATTTTTTTATTTATTTGACAGGGAGGGAGAGAGAGAGAGAGAACACAAGCAGGGGGAGTGGCAGGCAGAGGGAGAAGCAGGCTTCCTGCTGAGTAAGGAGCCCGATGCGGGACTCCATCCTAGGACCCTGGGATCATGCATGACCTGAGCAGAAGGCAGATGCTTAACCAACTGAGCCATGCAGGTGGCCCCACAATGGGGAGTATTTAATGTGCAAGGACCAAAGGCATTTACTTTAATAATGTAGATATGAAAAAACGTTATCAGAAAGATGAATGCACCAAAGCCTGATATTCAAAAATTTCACAGCTATACAATTTATATATGTATACAAAACTTTCCCTGATCTACAGTGACATAAGAGAAAGCATGTTCAAAATTTCTTACTCCTCTTTCTTTGAAGATATGATTCTTTTATTGGTATATGATCAATTTTTCTTCCTAACTTATATTCCTAGGTTATAGAAAAAGCATTTCTCACAAAATTACATACTCTAAAGCATACATGAAAATCCTCCAGTCCTCAACTCATAAATCAAATTAAAATCTGCATGAAATTCTATGGGTACATAAACTGGTTATCAAGTATAACTTTAGGCTCATCCAACTGTCAATGTTAATTAACCATCTATTACATTTTTGGAATTCCTGTGTTGACTAACATAATAGTTGACCCTAGGAAAGTCCGAGCTCCAAATTTATAGTAGGTAATTTAAATAATTTCTCTTAGACATAATGGGACCTCTTTTATTTTTTATTTTTAAGATTTTATTTATTTTTTTGAGAGAGAGAGAGAGCTGAAGCATGGTGAGGGAAAGGCAGAGGGAGAGGGAGAAGCAGATTCCCCGCTAAGCAGGGAGCCCAACATGGGGCCCGATCCCAGGACCTTGAAATCCTGACCCGAGTGGAAGGCAGATGCCCAACCGACTAAGCCACCCAGATGCCCCAACAATGGGACCTCTTTTAAACCACAATTTCCAACTTACATACCCTGATCCGGTATTAGATTACGAAAACGCCTATAGAATTACTGATGGTAGTTCTCTGTGACTGTTACTGTGACCTAATTTTCATGCAAGCGGATTGATTTAAAGTTCCTTGAATGCATGACTGAAGGGTCTTTGAATTGTTTTGAGTACCACACTTAGATGATCACCCTCGGTTATATATGAAAGTTCTCTTGCCTCTTTGAGGAACTGTGGCTTGAGTTGATCAAAGTTCATGTCATCCTCTTTAAGTTTATGTTCTCATAATTTCTTTACTAACAGTAAGTCTGGCATTAAGCAGAAAAAATACAATATATTTTCAACTCCATGAATACAATGTTTGAGATGAAAATACTGTGCATCTATTACATGAAAGGAATAAGATCCTCTGAAATCCTCCTAGAATCTTTGTAAAACACTTGGAAAATCCATGATGTTTTCCTAGGTGTTCAGATGATGTTCGATATTCATTTAGTTACTCACAAATTTTAGTACATTTTAATCCATCAATAATGATTAACGCAAGTCAGGAAGAAAATGCCGTTCTTCCTACTAATCCGAAAACCTCAAGTGTAACCTACATTCAAAATTCTTTTCACTGTAAAAGATCAATACAAAAGTGGTCCAACAGTTAAACAGCTGAACTTAAGAAACAGAATAACTTTAAAAATGCAAACTAGCAGTTTCCCATTTTATTGACAACAAAGCCTACTTTTACCTGAGTATGGGAAGGTGGTAAGCCTTTTCGGCCATATACTCCAATCAATGCATCCTTCTGAAGAGAGATATTGAATTTAAGAAACTGTGGCTGATCAATAAAAAGCTGTGATCTCCAGAAGATCCCAGGAGGAACCTCTTGAATTGCTCTTCGGCCAATATCAAGTTCTCCAGAATCTATGGTGTTATTTTCTTGTGTAAATCCACCAAATTTTCCTGAATGGAAGAGATCCATCGAAAAACAATGAAAAAGTAAAACAACAACAACAACAAAACAAATACCCCCCAAAAGCCTCAAACAACAAACAGCTTTCCTTTCAAAAAGTTCTTTTCACTAAATGCTCAGGCATTCCATCTTCTGATAAATGAAATGCTCTCCTATAATTCTCACTTTAAAAGCTTTTTTGTGAGCTACTGTTGTTCAATGAATTCTGATTTAGCCTTTAAGATATTTAAGTAAAAATCCTTTGACTTCCCCCAAGGTATGCCTATTACTGAAACTCTTTTCACACCTACAGTCTTTCTTGATCACTTGAAACGTAATTATCTTACAAATATATGTCTTGTTATTTCTTGTGAGAGATTAAGTCTGTTACTAATCAGTCCTTCTAAACGTACCATAGCACTGCAAAGTGTAAATTAAGGCGGAATGGATTATGGAGATTTCCAAATCAATCTTTAAGCAAACAACAAAACCAATCAATGGCACAGATTCACGTAGTTCCCTCTGAACTCTACATTAGAATGAATAAAAACTCAGATGCTGAAAAGGAGGCAGAGAAGGGGGAGTGGGGACATTATGCCGGGAAGGAAGGGAGGGGTAAGTTCAAATTCTCACGAAGACATTCAAGTAGGCTGCCATAACCATTTTCTTTTGACCCTGACCTCAAATTCACTCACAGCCTCACCAAGCATACCTGCATTACCCCTTTCAATGACCTTCAACCAAGGAACAAAACCTCTCTCCTCCATGAGTCTCTGCCACCTCCTGGTTTTAGGAAACAGATCCAAGACTCATATTTTTGGGCATGGTTTTCCCCACCTTCCCTCTTTGCTAAGGTTCTTTCTCAGGGTTCTGAAAGGGCACGTGAGAGAGGAGGTTTTACAATTTGTGTTAAATAGAAGTAAAACCACATTGTCTTTTATTCAGAAAAGGCCCATGAAGGCTCAGGGACAGGATGAAACGGGAAAATTATCCTCTGTCCATTCAAACTATTTAAAGTCACAAAGACGACTTACTACGATTTTTCTTTTAAAAATATTAATCTGAATATTCATTCAAGTATTACGTAATCTTATATGATATCTATTTACACAATAGCCTCCAGAGAAGTTGTCGATTCAAAATTTAGAGGGTTTCATTTCAAATCACAGACCTGTGAACTATCTTCCTCTAATGGTAGGAGGAGAGAGTCTTCTATGAAAAGTTACTAGTTTAACCCTGAGTCCATTTTTGAGCATTTACCAGGGACATAGGACTACAGGTGATAGAAACATAAACCAAAGAACAGAATCTTAGAGATTATATGCGTAGCTAACCTGGCTTCCATGGTTTCTGCCATCAAGCAACCAATTATGTGGTTGGGAAGACAACACCGTGAACCTAATAAACTAAACGACAATCTAAAACCATATACAGTTAAATATAAAAATTCAGATGCTGGAGGAAGGTGATATCACTGTAGGCTGGTGGTTGAAAGATTTCACAGAAGTGTTAAAAGTCTGAGGTAAACTTTGAAGGACAGGCAGGGTACGGTTTCTGAGTTGGAATAAACAATCTGATTAAAAATATGGGAGTGTAGGGGTGCCTGGGTGGCTCAGTTAAGAGTCTGACTCTTGATTTCAGCTCAGGTCATGATCTCAGGGTGGTGAGATCAAGCCCCACGTCAGGCTCTGTGCTCAGCAGGGAGTCTGCTTGAGATTCTCTCCCTCTCTCTCGCAAATAAGTAAATCTTTAAAAAAAATCATGGACGTGTAACTGGATATGTGTTACAGTGATGGTGAACAGAGAGATCTGTTTGGCTAGAAAGGAAGTTAAGAAAACTGGTTTTGGAGTCAAACTGGGTTTGAATCCGGCTCTGTCAATAACTGGCTGTGTGCTCCTAAAGAAGATATTAAATACCTGGTTCTAAACCTCATCTGTAAAACGGGGGTGATAATAATGCAATCACAGAACTATTGTAAGAATTACATAAGGCATTATATATAAAACATTTGGCTGTCAGTATATACTGAGACGGTAACAGGTTTGTCATGGGAGTAATGGAAGATACAGCTAGAAAGGGAGAGTGAGATCAGCGTGTGGAAGGCCCTGAATGCCAGCTTAAAGAGTCTGGTCTCCAACACGAACAGACGTTTCTCCAAAGGCATCCAGATGGCCAACAGACACATGAAAAGATGCTCAACATCACGTGTCATCAGGGAAATGCAAATCAAAACTACAATGCCTCAAAGTTGTCAGACTGGCTAAAATCGACAATGCTAGAAACAACAGGTGTTGGCGAGGATGTGGAGAAGGTGCCCTTGTGCACTGTGGGTGGGAATGCAAACTGGCTTAGCCACTGTGGAAAACAGTATGGAGGTTCCTCAAAAAGTTAAAAATAAAACCATACTATGATCCAGTAATCCCACTACTATTTACCCAAGGAATACAAAAACAGTAATTCAAAGGGATACATGCACCCCTACAGTTCACTGCAACCAAGTCATGGAAGTGGTCCAAGTGTCCATTGACTGATGAATGGATAAAGAAGATGTGGTATATATACACAATGGAATTATTAATCAGCTATAAAAATAATGAAATCTTGCCATTTACAATGATGTGGATGGAGCTAGAGAGTATAATGCTAAGTGAAATGAGTCAATCAGAGAAAGACAAATACCGTATGATTTCACTCAAATGTGAAATTTAAGAAACAAAACAAATGAGTGGCGTGGAAAAAGAGAGAGAGGGAAACAAACCAAGAAACAGACTCTTAACTATAGAGAACAAACTGATGGTTACCTGAGGGGAGGTGGGTGGGGGATGGGGGAAACAGGTGAAGGTAGTTAAGGGGGGCACTTGTGATGAGCACAGGGTGATGTACGGAAGTGATGATTCATTATACTGTACTCCTGAAACTCATATTACGCTGTATGTTAGACTTGAAATAAAAACTTAAAAAATCGATACCTGAAGTTGACTTAATATGGGTAAATTGTACTTCAGTGCCATAAAAACACTTTTCCTATGTTGTGTGGTGTACACATGCGTGGTGTGCGTGTGTGGGCACACGCATGCACATGTGTTTATGATCAGGAGAAACAGAATTCCAGATTACTAAAGAAAGTGTCTTGTGATCACAGATGAGTAGAGCAGATATCCAAGTTATGCCCACTGGGGTCTAGAATAATTCACAATAAATTCACGCTTATAGATAAATGTGAAGTTTGAGGGAGAGTATATTACTCATAAGTGCTGGGGATTGTCTTCTACCTGGCCTACCATAGCCTACAATGACCAAAGAACCTTTGGTTGCAAAGGAATTATAAGGTAAAGGAGACCATCTGGCTAAAGGTGAGATGAAGTAATATTCAAGGACATTAAAGGCATATACAGTAGTCCCGTTTATTCCTGGTTTCACTTTCTGTTGTTTCAGTTACCTGCTGTCACCTGTGGTCTGAAGGCAGATGATCCTCCTTCTGACGTATCCTCAGAAGTTTAATAGGAGCCTCACACCACATCACAATGCCTACGTCGTTCACCTCACTTCATCTCTTCACAGAGCCATTTTACCCCACCCCGTATTACCACAGAAAGAAGGGTGAGTAAGGAGAGTAAGGTATTCTGAGAGACAGAGACCACATTCGCGTAACTTTTATTTTACTGTATTGTCGTAACTGTTCTATTTTATGGTCAGTTATTGTTAACCTCTTATTGCACCTAATTTATAAGTTAAACTTTATCATGGGTATGTACGCATAGGAAAAAACACAGTACATAGAAAGCTTGGTAGGATCCGTGGTTTCAGGCATCCCCTGGGGGTCTTGGGACACATGCTCTTGCAGGTCAGGGGGTCTACCATAGTGAGAAGCTTGGAAGTGGAGGCACAAGACAGGATATAGTTGCTATAACCCAGGTGTGAGGCAGGAGGGGGCTGTACAAGAAAGCTTAACAAAAAGTCATTATTTCCAGTCCCACCCCCTCTTTTTCTCTTGATGTCCATAACCATGGCAGTGGTTAACGCATCAGCTACCGGGTCCGTTTTCCTTTAACTAATAATTTAGTAATATGATATGCTCTAGGGAATAAAAATTAAAAACTGAGTTATAGTAATCTTTGTAATTTTTTTATGTATCAGCTCATAGATTACAAACTACATCAGTCACTGAAATATCCAATATTTATTTACGATAGTAATACATACTCATTCTAGCGAAATTAAAACATAGAGCTAAATACAAAGATAAAAAAATATAATCTGACCACCCAGGGATTATGTTAGTTTCCTCTCTAATCAGACAGCGTTCTTTATTCACAGAAAATTTTAAATACCCGAGGCCAAATTTTACTTTATATTTTGGATGTTTCTCTGCACTTAGCACCTACGTTTGTCACACGTTAGCTTTTTTTTTAAGATTTTATTTATTTATTTGAGAGAGAGAGAGAGAGAGAAAGACAGCATGAGAGGGGAGAGAGTCACAGGAAGAAGCAGACTCCCCACTGAGCTGGGAGCCTGATGTGGGACTCGATCCCAGGACTCCGGGATCATGACCTGAGCTGAAGGCAGTCCCTTAACCAACTGAGCAACCCAGGTGCCCCCCCCCCCCACTTTTTTGTTTTGTTTTGGAGAGGGAGGAAGAAAGTGGGGAGAGAGAGAGAATCTTAAGCAGGCTCCACGCTCAGCGCAGAGGACATGGGACTTGATCTCACAAACCTGAGATCATGACCTGAGCTGAAATCAAGAGTCAGGTGCTCAACCGACTGAGCCACCCAGGCGTCCCCATAAATTAGTTTTTAATGAAAAGATTCAAGAGGGTGGAAAGAGAAATGGAACTAACTTTACTGAAAGCCTATGATATGTCAGGTAGTTTCACCTATTTTATTTGTTTTTAATTTCAAAAAAACCTCCATGAGGTTGATATTATTTTGAGATGAAGAGACTAAGGCTCAGAGAAGTAAATTATTTGCACAAAGTGAGTGGTAGAGTCAAGATTCGAAGTGAGGTCTGCTAAACTCCAAAACTATGTGTCTTACATAGTCATCAGTAAAATCTTCAGTTTTTATTAAAAAATATTATTTTAAATTACTAAGTTTTGAGTTTGTCCAATTCATATAAAATCAGACGTGGTAAAACCCATCGAACCACACTAGAGAATCTGCTTGGCTTTCAATTTTAGGATATACAGTTATAGGTTTTTCTATAGTTATTTTTTTTTAAAGATTTTATTTGAGAGAGAGAGATACAAGTGCACTAATGAGCAGGGGGAGGGGAGGGTTAGAGGCAGAGGGAGAAGCAGGCCCCCCGCTGAGCAGGGAGCCTGACACGGGGCTCGATCCCAGGACCCTGAGGTCACCACCCGAGCTGAAGGCAGAAGCTTAACCGACTGAGCCACCCAGGTGCCCCTATACTTATTTTTATTAGAAGAAATGATGAGTTCTTACGAAATAAAGACTGCCATGGATACTATGATGCGATATTCCTTGAGTAATAATTTATACTAAATTCCTAACAGGTTTTTGTCTTTTGGTTGACTGCCACATGAAACTATTTTTAAAATACTGAATAAAGTAGTAGTCCTTTTCCCCGCGAAGATTGGTTCATATACGTGTCATATTTAAATATGAAAATGGCTCATATTTGGACTCATTCATCAAGTTCGTACATCACTAAGGTTATCATTATACTTTGTTGTTATTAATAAGTTCCATTGTTACTTTCCAAAGCTTATGTGATCTAATCTACTCAATGGTGTTGATCGTATGCAGTGCTGCTGTAAAGGGTTTTTAGCAGCTTTGATAGCATACTTGTGCTTTGAATGCTGATAAGCATAAAATGGTGCTCATCACAGAATTTTCTTTCCCCCAACCATCATCTTGGCCCAAGCATTTAGCTTTGGAAATAGTACTCAAGTTGTGACTTGCAGGGTTTCAGTTTTGCTTTGTTCCTTTCTCTGTATACTGATTTCAAGGGGTTAAGATTTTTCTCACAGAAATGATATGTGTGTGTACCGTTGTGCCAATATGTGTATTTACTTAACCAGTTAGTCCCACAGCAATTAAACAGGTGGCTCTTTTTCACAAAGAAGTTTCTTCCATTTGTAAAACAAAAGAACCAAGGTTGGTTGGATGTGCTTGAATGGGGGCAACAGTAGTTGAGATAATTGTTTTCTTGTCTCCCTATAATGTAAAAGACTGACTAATCATAACATCATAGCATCTCAGAGTTCAAGTGCCATGGAGGGCATTTACTCCAGGAGTCTTTAAATAAGAGGACCCATAGACCTAGGTATCAAGACTATGTGAAGAATTCTTTTCCTCCCTCCCTTCCTTCCCTCCCTCCCTCCCTCCATACTTTTTTCGGGAAGATTTTCAATGAGGAAAGGAGTAGTCTGCTTTAAGGGAAGTAATTTCTAGAACCTCAATAATTTCCATATGTAGACTCTCTTTACAACAGAAGGGCATACCTCTCACATATTCAGAATCTTATGATGACACACTGTCTTGAGCATAAAGCTTCTAATGCGGGGCACCTGGGTGGCTCAGTCGTTAAGCGTCTACCTTTGGCTCAGGTCATGATCCCAGGGTCCTGGTATGGAGCCCCGAATTGGGCTCCCTGCTCCGCAGGAAGCCTGCCTCTCCCTCTCCCACTCTCCCTGCTTGTGTTCCCTCTCTCGCTGTGTCTCTATCAAATAAATAAATAAAACCTTTAAAAAAAATAAAGCTTCTAATGTGCCAAAGGCAAAATTGAATGTATTTTTGTCAATGAAGCCTCCTTTATTTGAGACACCATAAAAAAAAACCCAAGTCAGGGCTTCAGTGTTTTTCCCTGTCTTGCATGTATTTCTATCAAGGACAAAGTGTGGCATTAAGAACTGGAATATTGGGCGCCTGGGTGGCTCGGTTGGTTGGGCGACTGCCTTCGGCTCAGGTCATGATCCTGGAGTCCCGGGATCGAGTCCCACATCAGGCTCCCTGCTCAGCAGGGAGTCTGCTTCTCCCTCTGACCCTCTTCCCTCTCGTGCTCTCTATCTCTCATTCTCTCTCTCTCGAATAAATAAATAAAATCTTAAAAAAAAAAGAACTGGAATATTTAAGACTGTTGGTAGGTTTTGAAGTCTGATACATCAAGAGGGAGAGAGAACAAGTTTATCTGGTGACCTCATCATCCATCCCAACCCCTGGCAGAGAATGCTTTTCACTGGCAGAAAAGTTTCATGACTATGAAGACAACATCCATAAGGTAAGAAATATTAAAGGCAGTGATGCATCATTTGATCCAACTGCCAAACTCATGACAAGGACCTGTGCTCTGTCTCTCTACTATCACCTTAGAGTAGGAATTCAGAACTGTGATGACTGTGACAAAATGTATTATTACTTTTTTTGAACTGAAGAAGTAAGTCAGACTTTTTCTGACAGAAAGTTTCATTTTAATGAGTCCTAGCTCTGCCAGTAAATTATATAGTATTTCCCATAAAGTAAATGAGGCAATTAGAGGTATTTAAAGCATATGCTACAACAAAAGCATTCAAAAGATATTATAATAACAAAGGTGAATTAAAATGAACAGAAGCTGGGGCGCCTGGATGGCTCAGTTGGTTAAGCATCTGCCTTCTGCTCAGGTCATGATCTCCTTGCTCAGCGGGGAGCCTGCTTCTCCCTCTCCCTCTGCTGCTCACCCTGCTTGTGCTCTCTCTCTCTCTGCCAAAAAAGTGAATAAAATCTTAAAAAAAATAAAATAAAATGAACAGAACTCCCATTTTCCATGTCATTCTGTGTATACCAGATTAAACAAAGCCACTAAATAAAAGAGTAACAGGCACAATTACTAGTGTTTTGCTAAGCCTTGGGAATGCTTTTTATGGGTATACTTCACAGAAGCTGAGAAATGGGTGGATTTGGAAGACTGGGTAACAAATATTTTTGAAAGCAGGTATTTGTCAGTTCTGTTCTTTCCATATGACTGACAAAGAAATGTGATGGAGCCAACAGCTTGTAGACCACTAAACACACCTTTTAGAAATAGATCACAACGTGATTCTTGACATATGACTAATAAGGATTTCAAATAGTCGAATGGCATCACTCTAAAAAAATCCTTTCCTTCCCATCTGCTTATTTTGTAGCAAGATTTCTTATATTTATATTTATAAAAAAAAGAAGTACAGGAATAAAATTGATACTGAATCATCTTCCTTTGCTTTTGTAATAAATAATATCCATCCATGACTACATGAACTCTTTGGAAAAGTCCCCATTCATCTCATTCAGAGAGGTACCTGTTTGCTTTTTATATTTAATAGTTACAAAAACAGTTCACATAGTTATATAATAATTAGGTTGATTTTAGTCAAATGTGTATAACTAATAATTATAAGCACAATTCCATACAAAAGAAAACAGGTTTTTAAAATATTTATGAGTCTTATGGTTGCAGGAAATACGTTTTAATTTAAATGTGTATTCCTATTTTGTCTTAAGGCACAAGAACTAAATAGTTTGGAGATCATGTACCTAGTCTAGCTTTTCCTCTGAAATAGGACTCTCACTTTAAAGTGCCCATCCACTTCTATTTGCTTCCGATTGTTACACCACTTAGAATGAATTTATTTTGGGGCGTGTGGGCGGCTCAGTCAGTTAAGCACCTGCCTTCAGCTCAGGTCATGATCCCAGGGTCCTGGGATCGAGCCCCATGTCAGGTTCCCCACTCAGCGGAGAGCCTGCTTCTCCTTCTCCCTCTCCCCCCCACACCCCCGATCATGCTCTCTCTCTAATAAATAAAATCTTAAAAAAAAGAATTTATTTTGAATTAAAGCCTTACGACGTGTCTTTTCTAAAAGGCAGATGCAGACCTGACCTCTCATTATAATCAGTGATGTAGTGGGACATGGCTGACTTTACTTAAATCCACTGAGCCAGCAGCTTAGGTTAGTGTAACATTCTTGCTGAAGCTTCCAGTGTGAATGTCAGGGGACTGTAGTTGTGTGAAGGTGCTTTGACTTTCTAAATTCTGCACTACTGCTTTTCAAGTCCTGGCTCTTCTCTCATTTGGCCAAGTCAAGTGTGGTCATTCCTGTTAGCGTTTTCAAATGCTCCTTATTGGTTGGCACCACACCTGGAAGTCAGTGAGCCACTGACACAGTTTGATAAACTTGTAAATACTCGAGCAACCTTTTCGTCTGAAGCTTATCCGTCCTCCCAGATAGAAGCCTGGACACAGATGTCTTTCATCATGTCCTGAATTCCAGAACACTTTGGCTTCAGAGGAAATAAAAGGAGGGACAGTTCTGGTGCTCTCTATCCTCCCTCACCGAGATCACTTCATACTTAAGCCCCCGGAGCCTGAACTTGGGAATGATCATAGGAAATGGGAAGGTTGTTTGTAGGCTTTACTAAGAGAGAAAGGAGGAAAAATGGAGGAAAAAATAGACAGGACAGCAGAGCGCCCTATAGGTATTCTAAACTCAAAGCGTGTAGGTTAGGAATCAAACCAATTAAAGCCTTCACAGTAAGAGTGAGGTGTACCATGTCTTCAAACACAATAGGGTATCATCTTGAAGATTTTTTTCCAACGCGTCCTGTTGCGTCTGATTGTGGGAACCACTAGCAGTCTTTTTACTTACTAACTGTGAACTTCCCTTTCATCAGTAAGTATGTGTCCCAACAGTCTCAGTGTCTTAAAACACGGTTGTCAGAGTGCGAACACATAAAGAGACCACATCCCCAAAGCTATTGTTACTCCTCTCCCTCTTAGGTGATCCCCTGTTTATAGGAAAATGGTTCAAGAAATTTTTTCAGTAACACTGGCATTTTTCAGATACTGCATTAACCATGCGTTGACCTTTGAGATATTGTATAAATAATAATTTACCCAACCCTAGATGTTATAAGGACAAAATGGAACACTTAAATCATACTGGTAATTAGGAGGTTTGGTATCTGCCTGAAAATTATTTTGTGACATCAGAAAAAACAGAGAGAGCAAAATACTATTTTGCCATTCCATATCATGAATCTGCTGCCTGCACATAATGTGAGTAAACAAGCCCATAATTATTAAAGACATCCAACTGTAGAAGCCTAACGCAATTGTTGAGGAGGGTGAATGATGATATCATCTGAAGCTCCACGGAGGCACTAATAATTAAGATGTCAGGAAGCAAGGGCAGGCATTTACAATCAATAGCCCACCCTACACTTCTATGACTTAACCTTGGATTCACACCCTGACTTTGAGATCTCTGAGAGAACGTATCTTTTTTTTTTTTTTTAAGATTTTTATTTATTTATTTGACAGAGAAAGAGACAGCGAGAGAGGGAACACAAGCAGGGGGAGTGGGAGAGGGAGAAGCAGGCTTCCCGCCGAGCAGGGAGCCCAATTGCGGGGCTTGATGCCAGGACCCTGGGATCATGACCGAGCAGAAGACAGACGCCCAACGACTGAGCCACCCAGGTGCCCCAGGACATATCTTTTTATAAACAACCACATGCCATAACTTAACATTGTGGACACAGAGTGTGACATCACAAGCGAAGTGAAATAAAACATAACTACCTTGCAAACATAGTTTAATGAACAAAATCAATACAGCACCTAAGTAAGGAACTATTGCACATGGCAACACAAAGTGTATAAACAATATAATATTGAATAAAACGCAAGGCACCTGCAGCTCTGATAGCCCATTTCTTCAAATCATAGTCAATCTTTAACTTCTATAAAATTTGATTCTCTGAAATTGTCCAGTGTTTGAGGATATTCATACATGATGAACAATAATATAAAGTTTAAAAGCATTGGAATTATTTTGTTTAAACAGGATGAATCATATATATGTGTGTGTATACATACACACATATATATGTAGTTTTTAAATTCGTACTCAGACAAAAGGAGTTGAAAAATTTTTTGTTCATAACTAATTGATGTAAAACATTATATTAGTTTCAGAAGTACAATAAAATGACCTGACATTTGTACACAATGTGAAGTAATCACCATAGGGAGTCTTGTTATTTTTTAACATTAACAATTATGTAATTAATATAATTACAACTTTTTTCTTGTGATGAGAACTTCTAAGATCTACTCTCTTAGTGAGGGAAACAAACCATAAGAGACTCTTAATGATAGAGGATAGAGAACAAACTGAAGGTTGATGGAGGGAGGTGGGTGGCGGACGGGCTAGATGGGGGATGGGCATTAAGGAGGGCACTGTGATGAGCACCGGGTGTTGTATGTAAATGATGAATCACTGAATTGTACTCCAGAAACCAATATTGCACTCTATGTTCACTAACTAAAATTAAGAAAAAAAAGATCTACTCTCTTAGCAACTTTCAAAAATCCAATACATTATTATTACCTATGATCACCATGCTATACATTATACCCCATAACTTATTTATTTATTTTATAACTGGAAGTGTGTACAAAAGCAGTGGTTGGTTTTTTTTGCTTTTTTTTTTTTTTTTTTTGATTGGAGAAGTAATTTGCCAGAGTTATACTAGCCAAAATTTATGGCTTTTTGTCTTATATGATCCCAAACTATTCTATGCTAAATTTTGGCATTTGTCTTATTGTTCCTTTCAAATAAAGTAGTATTGAAATATCCTGCCACAGTACCCTCTGTTTTTCCCTACTAGGTATGCATTTGCCAACTCATTGTAATTGCCTGCTTGATTTCTATCTTGCCTAGCAATTCACATGCTCTGAGAACAACTGTGATTATCTTTTATTTTTTTTCACTGCTATACTCTCAAAGCCTTGCTCTGTGCCATGGCATGTAATATATGCTCAATAAATAACTGTACAATACTATGCATTCAAAGGAATATTAAGGGTAAGATTCCTTTCATAAAATCCAAATAACTAATAATAAGGATTTCCATCACTACTATTTTTTTTCCAGATTTTATTTACTTGACAGAGAAAGACACAGCGAGAGAGGGAACACAAGCAGGGGGAGTGGGAGAGGGAGAAGCAGGCTTCTGCCGAGCAGGGAGCCCGAGGTGGGACTCCATCCCAGGACCCTGGGATCATGACCTGAGCTGAAGGCAGATGCTAAACGACTGAGCCACCCAGGCGCCCCTCCGTCATTACTTTAGAGAATAATCTTGATGCTGATTTAAAATGTATCTTCTTAAAAATCTAGCTACAAATTACAAGTGCATGATCTGGAACTCTGTTAAAAAGAGTGAACTAATAATTTTTGTCATGTATCAAATACCTGTCATGTTCCAATCACTGCCTGGCAGCCTACATGCATGATTTGATTTAAACCTCAGTACTACTGCGTGGAGAAACAGGAGGTTAGGGAAGGTCATTTATGTAAAGCCACCCAGTAAGTGACAGCGTTTCAATACTTAACCAAATCTACCAAGATTTGCTCTGTGTATACTTTGCAAGGCACAGTGTTGGGCTCTTTACATACTTTATAGCCTTTAGTTGTACTATTTTCACCTATTCACTTGACAAATACTAACTGAGCACCTTTTACATGTCTATCACTGGGCTGAGGACTTGGGACAAAGCAGTGGAAAACAGATATGATCTGTGCTTCATACTCTAGCAACGAAGTATGAAGTAATGTAGTAATGAATTACTACATTAAGTAGGAATAGTGATAGCCACTTACCATTTTTCAAGCATTTATTACATACTACACACTGTTTCAAGTATTTCCATTGAATCCTTAAGACTGTTCTAATGATGAGAAAACTTAAGGCCAAAGAAGCTATATATATATATATATATATATATATATATATATATATACCTTGTCCCAAGTAACAAAGCCATTAATGATCAGAACTAGGATGTGAAGCCAGGTGGGTTGGCTTAAAAGCCTATACTCTATCTGCCTCCTATACTGTTTCTATATTAGAGTATGGTGTGATGAACAGCCAGATTGTGGAGAGCCCTGTAAATCATTTAAAGGCATCTGACGGAGTCTAGGTCACTGGAGCGGTTCAGGCGGGGTCCTGATATCTCAAATGTGTGTTTGAAGATTCTGTGAGCAAGACTAGAGACAAAACAGCCCAGACAGAAGGTGGCTTCTACAATCCAGGTGAGAGATGATGGATCCAAGAGATACTGTGGGGTTAGAACTGACAGGACTAGAGAACTTATTGAACCTGGAGGTGAGAGAGTAGGAGGAGCCAGACATGACTCCTGAACTTCTGGCCCAGGTAAGTAGGTGAATGACGATGCCATTTCTTGACCCAAAAGCCCCAAAGGAGAGGCAAATTTGGAAAGAGAGATGATATGGCGACTGTGTTTTCCGAAAGATGGCTACCACAATATCCTCCATCGCACATGCTCTCATGAAATGAATCCCTGCCATTTCCCCACGCAAGACAGGGTTTAATTCTCCTTCCCGCGAATCTGGGCTGATCTTACTGACTTTCTTGACCAACAGGATGTAATGGAAGTGACATCCTCAAGTGTCCAATATTGTAGGAGCTGAGAAGGCTTGTAACTTCTGTGTGGGTCTCTTGGAATGCTCCCTCTTGGGACACTTCTCTTCAGAACCAGCTGCTATGCTCTGAGAATTCCAAGCCCCATGGAATGCTCTGGTCAGCAGCCACAGCTGAGTTCTAGCCAACACCCGCACCAAGTGCCAGCCATGAGAGTGAGCCACCTTGGACTTCCAGCTCAGTGGAGCTTTCAAACAGCCCCAGCTGACATCTGAAAGCAACTGCACGAAAACACCCAAGCACCATCACCAGAATTTCCCAGTCAATCTACAGAATCAGGAGAGGTGATATCAACTGTTCTCTTAAGCCACTGAATCTGGATGTGGCTTATTATGCAGTAACAGAGAACTAAAGTAGTCAAATGGGTTCAGTTTTAGACCTGTGAAGTTTGAGGAGCTTGGAAGACACCCAGGTGGAGAAGTTCCAAAGGGCCTTGGATAGGTTTTGCATAGGGATGTCTGGAGCTCAAAGAGAGAAATATCTACACCTCACATATTGATTTGGGAGTAGGTAAAATGTACCATAGCACACAGCATACAGAATGTGACCGAAGCCTGGAGAGCTGTTAAGAGAACCCAGAGGAATCATATTCCAAAAAAGAGCAGAGTCCTGAGTAACGGCAATGTTGAGGGATCAGACAGAGAAAGATGAGTCAACTCAACAAACTGAGAAGTCACTGCCAAAGAGTCAGGAAGAGAGCCAAGGTGAATGCGGTATCACAGAAGCTAAGAGAAAAGAGCATTTCAATTAGGAGGGATAGGTTAACAATTATATGCTACCAAGAACTCCAATATGATAAAGATGGAAGCGTATTCACAGATGCTACCAACATAGCAACTGATAACCCAAGAAGACATCGGTTTCAATGCACTGTGGTAGAGAACAGCTATGAGAAAGCGGTTGTATAGAAAGCGAAGAAATGAATATAGCGAATACAGATGCTGTGCTCATGAAGGCTGGATGTGAAGGGAGAAGGGGCAAATAGGGTAGAGCTGTGGGAGAAGGGAGAGTCAAGGGGTTTTTGGCTTTTTTTAAAAAGACATTGAGAGGCCTCCATAGGTTCACGTGTTGACGGAAGGTGTCAACAGTGGGCAAATTTGGAAGATATGGAACAGGATCAAGAGTGCTCATGGAAAGATTAGCCTTGAATACAGGGCAAAGAGTGGAAGTACAGATCCAGACATGCAGAGGAATGAGGATTTTGATTTTAAGAAATTAAGAGAACCTTCCTGGGGAGGTTTCTATCTGTGGTTGAAGAGAAGGGCCCATCTGTTGAGAGAGCGGGGATTCTGAGGGCAGTAGGAAGATGTGGAACAATGTGGAAGAGAGTTTGTAAGGGAACAAAAGTAGGGCGGCCAGACTGTTGGAGTCAGTGAGCCAGGAGATGGGTATTATGATTCCCTCTTTACACATGAGGAAATTGAGGCTCCGAGAGGTTAAGTAACTTGCTCAAGGTTACAAAGTAAATAAATGAAGGAGCTAGGATCTGAATATAGGCCTGTGTCATTCTTTCCAGTACATTAGGCTAAATGAATTCCTTGGTCCCAGGGAATAATTTTAATTTCTGGAAAGAGACTGGTATTGGAAGTTGAAAAGGCCTCATTCTCACCTCTACATTCACACTGTCCACTTCCATCAGTTTTGCCTGAGACCCCACACTTCTGATATCTCATCTTTAAAAGTGGCAGTCAAAGATGGCCTTGTGGAATATAATAGAAATTCTTCTTTTATATACTAAATACCACGTAGAAGCTTCCATTCAAATGGGCTTACAAGCTAGCTTGGAGTTTCCTGATGCCTTAACAGCATGAGTGTTCCTTAGAACACTATTTATAAAATAAGAATGAAATAGGACTGCATAAACAAAAGTACTGTATTTAGAAGCCGTGACTCAATTGTCTCATTATGTTTAGCACAGTTAATTCTCCTAATGAGCTTTGTTCTGAATTCTAAGGCTCTCTTAAGGGTGGTGATCTCGAATTTCTAAAGAGATGATGTGATAGGCTTCTCTGGATAAAGCTGAGGTTGTGGACGATGGTGTCTGGACAGTGCAGGATCATCACAGGGGTTTAAAAGCTGTGATTTTCAGGTACCTCCTCTGTCTTGTAAATATAGTCCCCTCCTGCCCCCCTGAACCCCGTGACTGCAAGTATTTAAGAGATACATACCAAGAATCTTTACTTGGAAAAACGGAAATAAGAATTCCTTATAATTTAGGGTTTTTTTTGGGGGGGGTGCTATCCGAGAAATAATAAAGAGGACAAGTGACTACTAATTAGGTCCCACTTTGTGGACAAGGTCTGAGCCCAGAGACAGCCTTCCTTTCCGTAAGGAGGAATGACTATGAATCCCCAGTCCAGCTGACAGCTGGAGGATCAGTTTTTCTCCAGAGTTCCTAACTCATCCTGGGGCATCTGGTGGCTGTTCCTTATGTGGGGGGCTTCTTTACAAGGCTAGAAAATAGGTTCTTTGCTTCCGTGTATATACAGTCCGACAGGCTCATGTGAGTCAACTGTCCGCAGTGCATTCTATGATCACGTGGGGGAACTCCAGTCTCTCCTAGAGGAGGGGACTTTCAGAGCAGTGTTACTGAAACTGTGGACCACCATCCTTTGTAAACCGTGAAATTTTGTGTCAACCAGCACTTGTATAAATGGGAAATGCAGCAGAGTGAGAAAACCAGGGTGCATGTCACAAAACGAAGAGAAGCACTATTTTGGGAACGTATTTCAGATGGGTATGTGCATGGGTCTGTGGATTTTGACATAATGTGGATTTCTTACTGCAGTCATAGAGAAGAGTTTAAAACTCTATTAACTCCACAGAATTTCTGAAGCCGTATGTACATGATGGGTTTTTTTTTTTTTAAGATTTTATTTATTTGACAGAGAGAGAGAAAGAGAGTACAAGCAGGGGGAGCCGCAGAGGGAGAGGGAGAGCAGGCTCTCCACCGAGCAGGGAGCCCGATGCGGGGCTCGATCCAGGACCCCGGGATCATGACCTGAGCCGAAGGCAGACGCTTAACCGACTGAGCCACCCAGGCGCCCCCATGATGTTCTTTCAAATGATCCCAGGCAGTTCATTCCAGGGTTGTCCTGAAATCTTCTTCTAGGATCTGAACCATGAAAGCACCCTGACCAAGGTTACAAAGTAAACAGGTGAAGAAGCTAAGGATTTGAACATGGTTTATGGGAGCTGAGGAATGCTGCCGATTCAAGCAGAGAAGGTACTCCCCGGCAGAATACCAGGAACCAGCATGAGGCTGGGGGAGCATCTCTCAATCCGTAGCTCTCTTAGTATTATGCTGCTTAAGTATTGTGAAACTAATTAGCTGCGCTCTATTTCCATCTTAACCATGATAAAAGGTTAGGATGTTGTAAAACTAAACATATCTACAATAAGCCTTTCTCTTTTTAGTCTAATTTCTTGAGTCTAAAAAAAGTTCCCTCCACGTGTGGTTAGTATGTGCCATCAGGCTCTTTTCATAGAAACCATCCGCTTTAAGAGACAGGCTACATTTTAATCTACAGAAACCCAAAATAAACACTCTTAAGCGGTTCATCTGTTATCAGTGTATAAAAAATTAAACAATTGTTTACTTAATTGCAATTTCCCCCACCTACAGTTTTCATTACTAATACGTTACCACTTATAGTTTCTTGGAACATGTGGAGCTTTATATCAAAAGGCTCCATACAGGTGTGGGGCAAAGGGTATTTATTATTACCATGAAAATCTAACATCTTATAAAATTCCTCAGTCTCCCTAAGAAGGAAGAGAAATGCCATAAATTATTGTTGTTAAAATAAAACAGAAGATGAGAAAACAGAGAACAGAAAAATGATAAAGGCATTAGTCATAGTGAATGGGGACATGTCAAATGGCAGCATATATATATATATATATATATAAAAACATAAATATATTTATGTTATCTATAAATACACAATAGCTTCTTTTTAGTCTTGCAAAGAAACTAGCCACATGAGGACGGACATAATTGATGCCAAAGCAGAATACAAATACATGAGATAAGAAGAAACAAAGGGGGAAGAAAAGCTTGGGAAATGCTTAAAGGCAGACAATATATTTATGTGACAAAAAAAGGTATCTTGATCCGGTTGCTTTGAGATATAAAATATTATGACATTTTGCAAAAAGTCAGAGATTGCCAAGGGTCAAAATACACACACACATCAAAATAATGGACAAGTACATATAATATAAATATACACAGGTAGATATACATTTTCCTGGGTGTTTATGTGGAAAAATGAAAGGAAGCATTCTCAAGCTTCTTAAATTGTTTTTAATTCAGAACCAAATGATCTGAAAGTCTGTTAGCCCAAAGTGCAAACTTTTGAAGGTTTACAGAAAGGACAAGCAGAGGAAAGGTCAATAAATTATAATCCTTTAATGTGTCTTGTATTTGAAAGCTTTTAAAACAAAATTCATATAGTATTCCAACTCCACATGCTAGTTGAATGAAAAAAGCTTAATACACCCAAGATATAATACATGAGATGATGTACTGAAGTACAGCCTATTTACAGACTAAAAATAAGACAAAATACACACTTGCAGAGGGAAAGCCGGAAAAGCCTAGCCATCAAATCAGAAGGCAGAAAATCGTATTATTCCTATAATAAAAATGTGAACTTCCAATCTTTCAAGTAAATGAATAAAAACCCCTCATTAAAAGATGACATCTGTATTTCAAAATCTTTTCCCTCTCCCAGATATAGCTGGATGTGACATGGATAAAAATAAATTTATGGAAAAGAGATGTTAAAAGAAACACACAAGACACATAATTCTTTCTCTTACCATTGTCGCCAGAAGGTAATGATACAGTGTTTGTTGGCATAGTATCAGAATTCACTTTTCCATTCTCAAATGTGTCATTTTCAGTCTGCTGTAACTGCCAGTTGAGGCCAAAGAGATGCATTGCTGGGAGCAAAGAATACAAGTTGTTTAAAGCTCTGCTGTTTTTAAGCAGTATAGCAAATGGTAAACATGTTTATAACAAGATTCACATGTAAAGTGAAAATTTCCATGTTCTGAAATGCCAAAGATAATTGCACATAAAAATTAGAAAGGAAACCGTTCCCCAAACAAATGCAGCTTAGGTAGCAATGCTGTGCAATATAGGTACCAGGAGGCTCTTAGGAATGAATGATTATTTGCTCTGCTCTGAGTTCCACTGCCCTCTGTCATTTAGGTAAGTGGTCGAATGCTCTGTAGCAGCATCCGCCAAACCTGCTTGAGCTCAGGCCACTTGCACACGTGGAATACTTAGTTGCAACATCTGTAGATTCTCAAGAAACATGATGCTGTTCACTTGGATTACGGTAAAAAGTAACAATTGGTCTCCCAGATAAATTTGCTGGCATATGAAATGATCAGAATGGATTTATATGCACAAAATATAGTAATATTTGAATATTCTAGATTTAAGATGTGTTTATGACATTCAATTCATCAACGGCACAGATGAAGCAACATGCTGTGTCAGGTTAATTTCATGTAGAGTTTCTGATGTGGGTATGATAATCTTACAAATTTATAAAAATTTTGTAAACGGATTTACTAATTTTCTTTATTTGAAATATTTAGAAAATAGACAACTATAAGACTTTATACATTTACAAATGTAATATACTTAAAATTTTTTATATTATTTTTCTTAATTTATTTGAAATACTTACAAGAATAATCCCTGTGATATTGACCACTAACGCTCAACTAAACTTTCATTTGTGTTCCACAGAATACAGTTTCAGAATTAATCCCTAAGGAGGCTAAATAACCCTAGGGAAACCCAGGGATGATCATATGACCGTATCACGAAAGATTTTTTTGGACATTGTTTGACATTTCACCATATATATGTGGAATTTACCAGAGAGGTGAAGAAAGACATAGTGTTTAAGAAGTATTGTTAGAAATAGTGTGATGACTACCACTGTCAAAAGGCAAGCCCTTATTAAATATGTAATATATGTAGTAACACAATTAAATTGGCTGTGTAAAGAGCAGGGGCTTTAGGTGGCGTTAGATTTTGGTCTAATCTTCAATTTAGAATTTAACCTTGGACAAATGATGGAATATTATTAACATTCGTTTTACTTAAAAAGTGAGGTTGGTTAAACCTACCTTACTTAATTGATGTGAAATTTCTAGACAGGATAGGTCTATGGGGGTATATCATGGACAGCTGGTACATAGCAGGACCGTTCTTAGTACATAGGGATTTCATTTATTTATTGACTCTAGATGACTGAACTATTTTTTTAAAGATTTTTTTTTTTTTTATTTATGAGAGACAGAGAGAGAGAGAGGCAGAGGGAGAAGTAGGTTCCCCATGGAGCAGGGAGCCCAACGCGGGGCTAGATCCCAGGGCCCTGGGATCACAACCTGAGCTGAAGGCAGACGCTTAACCGACTGAGCCACCCGGGTGCCCCTAGATTACTGAACTCTTTGAAGTCACCTGACCAGACCACGCTGCCTCTCAATAAATAGTTCCTTCTGTCTGTAAGGCTCTTCATCCACTGTAAAATACCCATTCATCGCTCAGATGGTAGACACCAACTTTGTGGGGTAGCCTTCCCTGACTGGGTCAAGCATCTCTCCCAAGACTGCTTTCATTCACTTTTGTACCTCATTTACCTTATCTGGTGCCCAATACCTAGTAGTCTTAATAAGTGTCTGTAGGTAAATGAAATCGACGTTCTGATGTTTGCAAATCTAAGAAAACACTGTTGTGGATAAAAATATAGTAACTGAAGGGAACAGTAAATAAATATAAAACAAATAAGTAAATGGCCAAGAATAGAGTGTGATCTTATTAATAAATAATGACTATATTAGCATAATGGTATATGAAAAGCAGTTGAGTGAAAGTCCACTAGTACTTTATATAATTAAAGTTTTAAAAAAAAGATTCAATAGTTTGCGGGTATTCTACACGTTTTACATTCTTTTGTTAACCACTCCTGATATAAAATTATGCTATAATAAGAAACACAGCGAACACATACAAACATAGTTACATCTACTCTGTATATTTTTAACAAATGTATATACTCCCCTTCTTAAATTATAATCTGGCAGCAATTCCTTTCAAGCTCTGGTTTTTTTAAGGATTGAGATATAGGTTATAGAATCCTTGAATTCACAAATTGTCAACTTGTAAGGAGGTATAACTTCATATGTCATTTTGCATTAAATTACATAGTGTTTGAGTAGCAAAATGTCAGGAGCTTTCTAAACATTTATCACTTCATACATTTTTTTCAAGGTTTTAGGTATTTCAGCAATTTTTGAATAAAATAATGGGAACTTGTTCTGCATACAGTAAAAGCTTTGACAGACATACTTTGGCATAGTGATGATAAATATTCCAAAAGGGTCAAAGTTTCTAACAAAATAATTTATCATCATTGTGAGCTTTTATGTAACATAAAAAGTCTTCCTGAATGATAGATTTGCTTATATTAGTGGTTTTAATAGACTTTGAAGAAGAGAGAGAATCCACGGGATCCTGCACAGATGTCAAATGTGAGAAAGTAATGCTATGTTTCTGTTTGGAAAGCTATTTATTTATTTTTTTTGCCAGATGGGCAATAGCTTTATTATATATTTTCTTCTTAGAGTAAATCTCAATAAAATGAAATCCCAGTCTATTTAAGATGCTGTATAATGAGAACCATATCAAATAATATTATATCTTGTTTAACACTGCATTGAAAACAGAGACCAACGAGTTGTTTGGTCTTGGGATATTATGTACTTTGAAAATCTTGGCGTTCGGTATTTAGCAATGCTCTTGACACTCATTATGCGTAACTTGAGATTTTTCTACAAATACGGGGTGTTAGTAAAACTGACTCCAAAAATGAGAGAGGGGGAGACCAAGGGAGGCAGCAAACTCGTAAAAGTAAAAAAATGCTACAGTAATTTCTGAGCACTTGCACAATAGTGCTGTATGGGAAGGTCTTGGCAGACAAATCAGGGAAAATCAGTGAAATAAAATACATATGTAAATACAGCAGGATGAGCCCAATTCTTCAATACCCGAGTTGGAAAGCAAGATTTGAACCCACGGGAGGGCCTGTGGCACCACTACTCGTGAATAGTGAAAATCGATCCTTGGTGTACCCAGAGTGTCAAGGAGTGGCTGGGAGCTCTGTGCCCCTTCGGGGTCCCTCACCCCTCTGGGCACATAGTTTAGGTGAGGAGTTATCGGCCGGCAGCAATGTTGTTCTTGTGTTGGTGTTAGGACATCACGATGCAGTATTTCTTTTTTAAGAGAAAACATTCATTAAGCACTTATTATATATCAAATGTTGTGCTAGTGTTTCACCTGCTTTATCTCATTTAATCTTCATGGAGACTCCACTGAATACTTACTGCTATTAACTTTTTTTTCATTTTAAATCGGAGAAAATTGAGGCTTTGGGGGAGCTTAAGGTTTCAAGCAGGCAAACAGTAGACCTTGCCCTTTAACCCAGACCTTCTGATCACAAAGGGCTTAGCCCAATACACCTGTCTGTTCTCCCAGGGGGCCGAGGAATGTGAAAATCTGTACCGAAGGAAGTGAAATGTACCTTCAGTGAGGGCCACAGGATAGATAAGGTTTTTCTACTAGATCTAGAAAACGGAAGGCAGAGATAGTATTTGGTGGCGGAGGATGGGCAAAGATTCCTCTAAGTAACATTTGTGTAATGCAGGCATGGTTCTTCTGGACAAGAACTTCTCCACTCCACTCTTCTGTAGAAGAAAATTTTATAGTAATATGATTAAGGATGAAAATTCACGACAG